>NC_072004.2:9675000-9980000 GCF_028885655.2 Pongo abelii
TGACTTGTCCTGGCTGGACATTTCTTTTCCCCTTATATTTTCATGATTGCACGTTTAAAATAGTGTCTATGGCCAGGCACCGTGGCTCATGCCTGTAATCCTAGCTACTCGGGAGGCTGAGGCAGGAGAATCACTTGAACCCAGGAGGTGGAGGTTGCGGTGAGCTGAGATCGCACCATTGCACTCCAGCCTGGGCAACAAGAGTGAAACTCCGTGTCAAAAAAAAAAAAAAAGTGTCTACAACAAAAAAGATGTTCTTTCTCAAGCTCATTCATCCCTGTCAGCATTGCCTATGACAAGCTCAAAAATTCATCCCAGCTCTGTTTAATGGCAAAGTACCTCAGGCCATTTCTCGGTTCTCCCAAGGAGAAATGTGCTTGACACCCTCCCAGGAGGAGGTGATTTCAAAGGATGGTCCAAATTTTTCACATGGTATTCAGACAGATGTCAGGCACAGCTCTAGAAAAACTCCTCAGAGACCCCTGAGAGGGCTGGGGGAGGGATGATAACTGTCCTGCAGATCCTTGCAGGCATTTTACTCACATTCTCTAATTCAGTCCTCAAAACCCTTGGGAGAGGTGACCTTATAGCCCTACCAAGGGGATATCTGAGACTTGGTGTGAAGCAACCAGTCGCACCTGGTTGTAAAGCTCACCGCTAGAAAGTGGTGGGGCTGAAATAGACCCGTTCCCTCTGGGTGCCAGGTCTTGGCTCTCAGGCTCTGTAGACATACATTCCAGATTAGAGTCGCTTTCACGTGGAGAGAGACTGCAAGAGCCTTGCTTCTTAAGAGAGCTTTCCCTCTTGGGGTTTGACTAAAATAGTGACAGATTTTGAAACCTGTTTTAGAAGTTCTGAGATGGTTGAAAAATCCAGCGTTTGCTGGACGCGGTGGCTCACGCCTGTAATCCCAGCACTTTGGGAGGCCAAGGCAGGTGGATCACCTGAGGCTAGGAGTTCGAGACCAGCCTGGTCCACATGGCAAAACCCTGTCTCTACTAAAAATACAAAAATTAGCTGGGCATGATGGCACATGACTGTGATCCCAGCTACTCAGGAGGCTGAGGCTGGAGAATCACTTGAGCCCAAGAAGTGGAGGTTGCAGTGAGCCTTGATTGCACCACTCTGCTCCAGCCTGGGTGACAGAGTGAGACCCTGTCTCAAAAAAAAGAAAGACTAGGAGGGCGAGGCAGGAGGATCACTTGAGGTCAGGAGTTTCTCAATAGCTTGGCCAATGTGGTGAAACCCCGTCTCTACTAAAAACGCAAAAATTAGTTGGGCATGGTGGCGCGTGCCTGTAGTCCCAGCTACCTGGGAAGCTGAGGCAGGAGAATCACTTAAACCTGTGAGATGGAGGTGGAGGCTGTAGTGAGCCGAGATTGTGCCACTGCACTCCAGCCTGGGCGACAGAGTGAGACTCTGTCTCAAAAAAAAAAAAAAAAAAAAGGAAAGAAAGAAAGAAAAAGAAAAATCCAGTTTTTTTTTTTTTTTATTCTTACTAAACCTGGGCAAGACAAAAATCTAGCATATCAGTTTTCAAATAGTGGTTGGTACCACCTCTCCTTCCCACCGTCATGAGTTTGCAAATATGTAGGAGAGGGTGCTTTTTGTTTTTTGTTTTTTGTTTTGAGATGGTGTTTCACTCTTGTTGCCCAGGCTGGAGGGCAGTGGTGCAATCTCTGCTCACTGCAACCTCTGCCTCCCGGGTTCAAGCAATTCTGCTGCCTCAGCCTCCCAAGTAGCTGGGATTACAGGCATGCACCACCACGCCCAGCTAATTTTGTATTTTTAGTAGAGACAGGGTTTCTCTGTGTTGGTCAGGCTGGTCTTGAACTCCCGACCTCAGGTGATCTGCCTACCTCAGCCTCCCACAGTGCTGGGATTACAGGTGTGAGCCACCGCGCCCAGCTGGGTTTTTTTGACTGTCAAAATTAATAGAGGTGACTACTGGCATTTATTCCCCGGGTTGGGCGCAAGGATGCTAAGTGTCCTGCAATGCCCAGGAGCAGTCCCGCTCAGTAAAAAGTCACCACTGCAAAGCGCCAGCAGCTCTCTGTATAGAAATGCTGACAGCTTGAGAACACCACCTTTCTGGTAGCCCTGGTTATGATCATCATAATAATGAAGGAATCTTAAACCAAAATGAACGGATCCAAGTGTTTTGGAGACTGCAACTTATATAATTGAGGTGGGTGTGGGGGAAGGTTCTAGAAGAAAAAGAATATAAAAACATCTTACTTTTGCAATTTTTATACAACCATGAGTATGTAAAAAAAAATGGCTAGGAGTCCCTCCCCGAGACCTCCTGGTAATAAGGTGCCCTGAAAGTTAAGCTTTCACAGCTTCTCAGTATGGGCGCTTCTGACGATAAATTTCCTCTATGGCTTTTATTGGGCCTCAAAGGTTTTGTTTTTTATTCTTTTTCAGCACTTTCCAGATAGTATTTCATTTCGGTTTTGATTTCTTCTTTGATCTAGAGGTTATCTGGAAGTCTCAACTCTTTCAGATTATTTTGGTCAACTTTCTTCTTCGATTTTTGTGATCCAAGAATGTGGTTTTCAAAAATTATTCCCTTTATGGAGTCAGACGTGCTACCATTGCGCCACAAGGTCACACGTGAGTCCCTTTTTGTGGTCAAGTACATGATTACTCTTTTGTAAATGCTCTGTGCACGTATAAACTAACGTATATTGTCTATTTGAGGGATGTGCGCTTTATATCATAACTATTAAATTAGGTGAGTTCATTGTCTATTCAAGTCCCCTATGTCTTTAAATGTACCTTCTCTGGGACTCCTGGCAGGAAGGAAATATGTTGAAACCTTCCTGTATAGCTGTATCTTTTTTTTTTTTTTTTTTTTGAGACCGAGTTTCGCTCTTGTTGTCCAGGCTGGAGTGCAATGGCGCCATCTTGGCTCACTGCAATCTCCACCTCCCAGGTTCAAGCGATTCTCCTGCCTCAGCCTCCCCAGTAGCTGGGATTATAGGCGTCCGCCACCACACCCAGCTAATTTTTTTTTTTTTTTTTTTTTGTATTTTTAGTGCAGACAGGGTTTCACCATGTTGGCCAAGCTGGTCTCAAACTCCTGACCTCAGGTGATCCACCTGCCTCGGCCTCCCACAGTGCTGGGATTACAGGCGTGAGCCACCGCACCCAGCCTAGCTGTATCTTTAATCAAGTAATCCTTGCATTTTAATAATTTTCGCTTTATCTTGTTAGTTGCTTTATTACTAGGTGTCTATGGGTTTATGACTATTAGATCTTTTTTTAAAAATTGTGCTTTTTATTATAATGTGGCTCTTTATCCCCGCTTAATGTTTTCAACCTTAATTTCTACTTTGTCCAAGTTTAATAATCCCCCCCTTTTCTTCTTTCTTTTTGCCGTCTCTCTTTCGCATTTGCCTGCTATCATTTTGCCTCTCTCTTGGGCTTTAGGAACCTTTCGTTTTGAGTTAGTTTTAAGTGGTTTCTGGTAAACAGCCTGATGTTGGGTTTTTTGTTTTCTTTTTACCAAAAATTCAGAGGCCGTCTTATAATTGGAGCCTTCAGTCCGTGCCGACTTAACGTAACAGCTGTGAAACTTGATTTTGTTCGTTTCGTTTTTAAAGATTGTATATGGCTGTTTCCTCTTTTCCTTTCCTTATTGTTGCTGATGCCAGCAAGTCACTCTTTGTTTCCTGGTTCATTGGGAAGTTTTGCCGCTCAGGTTACAAAGTAGCAATTTGTTAATTGCTACTTTCTCCCTCTCAGTATTTAGAAGCCAATTATTTCCTGAAAGGTGCTCTATCACCACTGTTTTCTCTCCTTCCCCCGATCAGATGAGAAATATATAACACATCTGTTGTCACTCTTTTCCCTGTCATTCCCCCCAAAATGAGAGCTTTGAAAGACTTTCATGTGCCCCCTCTGGTCTCTTTTGCAAACTCTTAGATTTTGCTGACAGGGCCTAGTACTTTCTATTCCAGACTGTTACCAGAATTCCCCTTGCAGCACTTAGCTTTATGTGACACATTCTGAGCCGTCTGTCCTGCATGTAGGGTGGCGGACAGTACATGGATTGCAGTGTCCACTGTGCACCACTATTTTTCTCCTCTTTGTCACTCCCCATCTTGAGGTGGTGGGTCTGGTTCATTCGAGTGTGTGTGATATGTTCTCAAAATCTTTGCCCAGCCGCATATATTTCCTTTCACTTGGCAGTGAATGGCAGCTTGGCTGGTTGCACGACTCTTGAGTCGCAGTCCTTTTCTCTCAGGCATCTGAAGCTGTTTTCCCACAGCCTCCCAGGCCCCAGGGTTGCAGGTGAGAAGCCTAGGCTTTTTTTGTTTACAGGAGAGTCACTTGTTTTTTTCTGGTGGGAAGCTTTTAAGATCCTCCCCTTGACCTTGGAGTTTAGAAATTCTCCCAGAATATGCCTAGGTGCGGGTTTTTGTTCTTCAACCTTACCTAGAACTTGGGGGTACCTTTTGTTCTACAGACTCAGGCCTGTCTTTAGAGAAATGTCTTTTGGTTTTTGTTTAATGATTGTCTCTCCTGCTTTTGACGTTTTTGTGATTTGCTGTTGAGTATCCTGGATCTATCTTCTGAGTGTCCTGCCTTTTCCCTTGTAGTTTCTTTCTCTTCTCTTTTCCCTTCCCTTCCCTCCCCTCCCCTCCCCTCCCCTCCCTTCCCCTCCCCTCCCTCCCTTTCTTTTCTTCTTTTTTTTTTTTTTTTTTTGCGATGGAGTCTCGCTCTGTGGCCCAGGCTGGAGTGCAGTGGTACGATCTTGGCTCGCTGCAACCTCCCCCTCCCGGGTTCAAGTGATTTTCCTGCCTCAGCTTCATGAATAGCTGGGATTACAGGTGCGCACCACCACACCTGGCTAATTTTTGTATTTTTAGTAGAGACAGGGTTTTGTATTTTTAGTAGAGATGCGGTTTCACCATGTTGGTCAGGCCGGTCTTGAACTCCTGACCTTGTGATCTGCCCGCCTCGGCCTCCCAAAGTGCTGGGATTACAGGCATGAGCCACCGTGCCCAGCCTCCCTTGTAGTTTCTATCTCTAGGTCAGTCACATTTTTCAATCCCTGTTTTTTCAGTCTCTTCCTTGAGATGCAAGTTTGTTGATTATTTTAAGCTGTCACGTTTCCTCTGGTGACTCTGTTTCATCAGCGGCCTGCTCTGATGGTTCTGGTGATTCTTCTTCTCTGACTGCCAGACCCCCTCATGCGTGTTGCTGTTTTCTTTTCTGCCCCACCCTCTCTTGTATGGCAGTGGCTCTTGGAGTGATGAAAAGGGCAGCAGCTTTGGCTCCCGGGAGCTGGTGGTGTGACAGCCAGCCTTTTTCTTCCCCGCTTCGTCCTGCTGGTTCAGTCTCGGAGATGGAGAAGCTTCAACTCATCGGTGTAGCTTTTTCTTACCTTAACGGGGACCAGAGGAAAGTTGGGGGGTAGGCTTGTCCCAGGTTGCACCCTGACCTCCACGCAGAAATGGTCATCAGGCTGTGAAGTAATTGTACACGGCTCAAGAAACATCATATGTGGCACGACACGGTAGCTCACGCCTGTAATCCCAGCACTTTGGGAGGTCGAGGCGGGTGGATCACCTGAGGTCAGGAGTTCAAGAGCAGCCTGGCCAACATGGTGAAACCCCGTCTCTGCTAAAAATACAAGAATTAGCCGGGCGTGGTGGTGGGCGCCTGTAATCCCAGCTACTGGGGAGGCTGAGGCAGGAGAATCACTTGAACCCAGAAGGTGGAGGTTGCAGTGAGCCAAGACCACACCACTGGACTGCAGCCTGGGGGACAAGAGCGAGACTCTGTCTCAAAAACAACAACAACAACAACAACAACAAAAGAAAGAAAAGAAAAGAAGCATTGTATGGTATCATGTATTCTTGCTTTTGCCAAACCTCATAAAGACAGGTGCACCATATTCTTTTTCCCTCAACTGTATCCCAAGTGTTGAAGACAGTCCTTGGCCCGTGGTATGTGCTTATTAAATATTTTTTGAAGGAGTAAGCGGGTAGATGTATGAAGCATGATGGAAGCCCTTGAAGAGACAGAAGGTACTCAACTAGGAAAAGTCTTGTTATGTGGCGGGGGGCACTAAGCATGGCACCAGGAGGTCCCCAGCCCTGTTCACAAAACACCTGAGTATGGATTGATGCATATTTCATTAGCCAAAAATAAAAATAGTCATGTAGAAATCAAGGTGGCTGCACAGGGACAGGAACAGATGTGGCCTTACTCAAAGCAGCATCTGCTGGCTCCAGAGCTGCGGTGTGGAGGGGGTGTCAGGGGACTGAGCCCGTCAGCTGCACTGGCGCCATCTGCATGGAGGGGGCTCTTGTGGGGTCCAAGAAGCACATTATGAATGCTGTGGGGCTTATATAACCTTCAGGAAGAACCTAACGGCCTGTGTCTTTAATGCAGTGTAAGGCTCTAGGCTCTTCTTGGTTCTCATTCAAGCCAGACTGGCTGGAAACAGAATCTTCTTGGGGTGGGGTGGGGCAGTGGTTGAACCAGAGTTAGTGCCCAGGGGTCTCTGAACACCACCGTGTTCAGCATCTGTCTCCCAGCATCCCAGAAGGTTCGTGCATCTCCCCGGGGGAGGGGTACCAGGACTTGCACCCACCCTGGACGGGAAGTGACTTAGTAGAGAGGAAGTGTGATGTGAGCGTGGGGGCCTCTTATTCCCTTCTGTTCTTATGCTGTTTATTTCTCAATTTTATTAAAGCCATCACTGTCTCAGATCCTGTTATCCTAGCCCGATAAATGGAAGGAGAATAAAGAGAGCAGGGGTGCTTTTTCACTGCCGTCTCGAGAAAGAGGAGACATGAGTTCTGTGGGCATCTGTGGTTCCCATAAAATGTAGCTCAGGCGTTGATGTCAGCCCTGGCCTCAGAGCCTTTCCTACCAGGAAGAAAGGAAGAACTGCTATTTCAGGCAGCTGCCAACTCCTCTCGCCACCTGCCGGGGCTCCAGGCAACATGCTCTCATTTTGAAAGGCTAAAAGTCACAGCTTTGTCCTACTAATACAAAGCGTCCCTTTCTGCCCTTCCCAGGGCTGTGGAAGAGAAAAAAGGAAATAAACTTCACACACATCTCAGACCCCAGAACATTTCTTCCCCACCCCCTGAGGGCTGGGAATTTAATAAGGTCAATCTAAACCAAAATTACAGAGTGTTTTGGGTAAAATTATGTCTATGACTGGCTAATCTAAAGAAATGCTTTGAGGAAAGAAAAAAATCAAACATTCTGTATGAAAAACCTGGAAAGTCACATCCTTGAGATGCTTTCTAACTCCTTTTGGAGGTCATGGGCTTTCTGCTTCTTCCTGCTCCAGCCACTTCTCCAGGGGTGCTTGGTCGATGTGCACCTTGCCTCCCTCGTGTTCCTGCAGCATTCACTCCCCTGCACCTCATTCCTTTGCCTTTCCTGAGCTCTCACCCGTGCACCTGACAATCTCTGGCCCTTCTCTGTGTCACACATTGTGTTGGCTGTGCCACTGACAGGGGGATTTTCACAGGAGCAGTTCTGCTCCCTTTTGGATCTTCTCTGTTTCATAGTTCATTCAGGCTGTTAGAACAGAATACCACACCTGGGCAGCTTATCCACAACAGACATTTCTTCCCCACAGTCCTGCAGGCTGGAAGTCTGAGATCAGGATGCCAGCATGATGGGGCTCTGGAGAGGTTCTTCCAGGCTGCAGGCAGCTTCATGTGTCCTCACATGGCAGGAAGAGAGCTGGCTAGCTCTTCAACCTCTTCTTAGAAGGGCGCTAATCCCATTCACGAGGGCTCCACCCTCATGACCTAATTACCACCCAGCGGCGTCACCCCCTTATACCATCACCTTGGGGATTAGAGCTTCAGTGTATGAATCTCAGGGGACACAAACCTTTAGTCCATAGCACCCTCAAACACTATGATGAAGTGGCACAGTGAGAGTGGCCACCCGTGGGGCAGACTTTAGAGCTTGCCCTGCAACCTTTCTCCAAATGTGTGTGACTGTCCTTGTGCCATGTGGATTGTGTGTTTCAGCTGAAGATTTCTTTCTCAGTGATTGCAGACATCATGTAAAACAGGGCATTTTAATGGTACAGTGACTGATGACTGACAATTTCTTTTTTTTTTGGAGACGGAGTCTTGCTCTGTCACCCAGGCTGGAGTGCAGTGGCATGATCGCAGCTCACTGCAACCTCTGCCTCCCGGGTTCAAGCGATTCTCCTGCCTCAGCCTCCCGAGTAGCTGGGATTTACAGGCATGTGCCACCACGCCCAGCTAATTTTTGTATTTTAGTAGAGATGGGGTTTCACCATGTTGGTCAGGCTGCTCTCGAACTCCTGACCTCGTGACCCGCCCACCTCAGCCTCCCAAAACTGAGAATTTCTTAAGCAAAAATACACAACCTTGGTTGTACGTATGTTCCTTTTAGAAATGTTGAGATGTAGGAAAGAATTAAGAAAAAAAATCCATCACAAACAGCACTGCCATGGCCCTACCCACACCTTGTTTTTGGCATTTATTTCTCTATTCTTATTTGTATGTTTTCACATGCATGCATAAACACGCACGTGTATATATTTTTACAAGTTGTATAGGTTGGTGCAAAAGTAATTGTGGTTTTTGCCATATTTTTTTAATACCATTTTTTTTTCTTTTTTCGCCCAGGGTAGGATATCTGAGATTCTTGGATTTGAAAGGTACAAGGACCTAATATGACCTAGAAAAGCAGGAACTTTTGCTGGGCATCCCGTTTCATGGGAATATTTAAAGATGGATGAAACTGATGTTCATTCTTAGGGCTAGATGCCCGTGAGACTGAGCTTTGCCAGGTGTCTGTGCTGCCCAGCATGTAGATACCTTCTTTGGCACTGGCTTACCCTGTGGCTTCAAACGTAAGTGGATATTGAGGAAGAGTGGGTGAAACCATTGCTGTTCCCCAAAGGCAGGAACCCTATGTGGCTTCTTCACTGCTGTGTCTCCAGTGCCCAGCACAGTGCCTTCCACATCAGAGGTGCTCAGTGAACGTTAGATGACTGGCATGTCAGCTGTAGGGTGGCTTCTACACTGACAGTCTCTCTGTCTCTTTCAGGAGGGTTGGAGCCCAGGCGTTTGGTACGGGGCGTGAAAGGCAGAAGCATTAGCATGAAGGCACCCACCACTTCCCGAGCCAAGCAGGGACCATTCAAGACCATGCCTCTGCGGTGGTCCTTTGGATCCAAGGAGAAACCACCAGGTGCCTCCGTCGAGTTGGTGGAGTACTTGGAATCCAAACGAAGACCTCGGTCCACGAGCCAGTCCATTGTGTCGCTGTTGACGGGCACTGCGGGTGAGGATGAGAAGTCAGCATCGCCGAGGTCCAACGTTGCCCTTCCTGCTAACAGCGAAGATGGTGGGCGGGCCACTGAAAGAGGTCCAGCCAGGGTACCCTGTCCGTCGGCTCAATCCAACCACTGTCTGGCCCCTGGAAACTCAGATGGTCCAAACACCGCAAGGAAACTCAAGGAAAATGCAGGGCAGGACATCAAGCTTCCCAGAAAGTTTGACCTGCCTCTCACTGTGATGCCTTCGGTGGAGCATGAGAAACCAGCTCGACTGGAGGGCCAGAAGGCCATGAACTGGAAGGAGAGCTTCCAGATGGGAAGCAAAAGCAGCCCACCCTCCCCCTATATGGGATTCTCTGGAAACAGCAAAGACAGTCGCCGAGGCACCTCTGAGCTAGACAGACCCCTGCAGGGGACACTCACCCTTCTGAGGTCCGTGTTTCGGAAGAAGGAGAACAGGAGGAATGAGAGGGCAGAGGTCTCTCCACAGGTGCCCCCCGTCTCCCTGGTGAGTGGCAGGCTGAGTCCTGCCATGGATGGGCAGGCTGCAGGCTCACCTCCTGCCCTCAGGATCCCAGAGGGCCTGGCCAGGGGCCTGGGCAGCCGGCTCGAGAGGGATGTCTGGTCAGCCCCCAGCTCTCTCCGCCTCCCTCGTAAAGCCAGCAGGGCCCCGAGAGGCAGTGCACTGGGCATGTCACAGAGGACTGTTCCAGGGGAGCAGGCTTCTTATGGCACCTTTCAGAGGGTCAAATACCACACTCTTTCTTTAGGTCGAAAGAAAACCTTACCGGAGTCCAGTTTTTGATGGAGCGTGTCAGTATTGTGTGATGCTGGCATTCTTGGGACTTTGCCAAGCAACTGTAGGCAGCTTGTGTTGAGAATGGGTTTCCAGGAATCCAGTTGTCTTGTAATCTCTAAAAAAAAAAAAAAAATTTTTTTTGTGGTGGGGGGGTCTCCATATCTAGACTTCCAACACCCAAGGTCCATATAACCCAAGGTCGAAAACCTTCCTGTATCGTTGGGTGCTTTGCTACAGTTTGGCCGCTAGAGGATGCTATTGGGTCAGTATTACCAGTTTCAGGGCAAGAACTGATATTTACTAAAGAGTTTTGGATGTGGGCAAACAAGGTGAGGCTGGTTAATAAGAATCTTCAATGTCATGTCAAATACTGTCATTGGCTTTTCCTTTTTCTTTCTTTTTTTTTTTTAATTGTGGACTTAAAGAAAAATATTTTATTTTTAATGCTTTTCTGGGATAAGCATTAAAGATGCCAAAAAAAGAGAAAAAAAAAAAAACAAAAGAATGATAGTGACGGTAAGGCAAGATTCTAGCAAAGAGAGATGGGAGATAAATGGCTGAGAGTTCAGGTGAATATTTAATATATTAAAAATTGTATTAAAGTTTTTCAAGGTATTTTAAAAATAACTATTTTGGTACTAGAAAAAAATGTTCATTTTTTTAATTTAAATATGAGATCTATGTACAATTTTAATAAAATCCTGTCCATGAAACATGCATGGCTGTCTGAATTATTCAAGTCAAGTCTGATAAATGACCTTGTTTCATTCCTGCTGAGTAAACTTGGTTCGTTGCTATTGCTATCAGAAAGTAGTTACTTGAGTTCTTTCTAAAATCTAAAAGTGCTTTTCGTTCCAACGACTTGCTGTTTTCTAAAGAAGTGGAAGCCTCCTCAGGCCACTCTCCGGAGGGCTTGTACTTGAAAAGATGTGAGTTCCACATCTGCCTGACAGACTCTTAGTTGACTGTCCCGTTTCCTAAAGCTCTGCACACTCTTCAGTAGCGACTCTTACAAATATCCTATCATTTCTTACTTAGAAACTGCTAAGCCTGACCCCAGGCCTGGGGCTCAACAGTTGAGGTCACCTGTACTTAAACAGTCCTTCTTCTGCAAATACTTCCTTTTTTGACGGGAAACATTTGTTCTCAAAAAAGAAAAAAAGATTAAAAAAAAAAGACACCTGATCCCAAGAATTAAGTCTTCCTTCATACATATAGCATGACTCATTGACATGTCTCTGCTACATGTTTTTTTCTCTTCACAAAGAGAATGGGCTGGGCATGGTGGCTCATGCCTGTAATCCTAGCACTTTGGTAGGCCGAGGAGGGCAGATCACCTGAGGTCAGGAGTTTGAGACCAGCCTGGCCAACACGGTGAAATGCTGCTGTACTAAAAATAACAAAAATTAGCTGGGTGTGGTGGTGTGCACCTGTAATCTCAGCTACTCAGGAGGCTGAGGCAGCAGAATTGCTTGAACCCAGGAGGTGGAGGTTGCAGCAAGCCGAGATCGAGCCATTGCACTCCAGCCTGGGCGACAGACCGAGATTCCATCTCAAAAAAAAAAAAAGGAGGAATGGAGTCCATTTTTTACCCCAGTGAAAAAGACAACTTACCTTTGATCAGAGCAACAGTTAGAAGGTAGAACTGAGATAATAGAGAAAGCAAGAAGACCCAGCCACCTGACCCCAGAGGACAATATGTATACCAGTAAACCTGTATGTTTGCATTGCAAAAGAAGTCCATGTTCTCTTCAAGTCTTACACTGATGTACGCTTAGGCACTGTGGAAGACATGGTTGTCCAAGTCCTCTTGGGTAAATAGGAGTCTAGGAGTCTTCCTGCTTTATCTGGTTCTTTCTCCTCTGTTGACTCTCAGAGCAATTTGTCACATTTAGTTTCCATGCTTTTCCTAAGCTCAGTCTCCCTTTCTTCCTCCTCCAAGAGATTGGGTTGGAACTCAGACGTGCACCTCCCTGGCTTCTCTCTTCTAAGGACTCAACCTTTAGAATACTCTTGGGTTGTTGGGATATCACGAGAGGGTCCCAGGCCTTAGCAGTGTTCTCTGTAACACATTTACTCCAGGCTCTGAACTGTGGAGGTTCAGGAAGAGGCAATTGCACTTGACCCCTGGTGGATATATATCCATCTGGGGTCGCAACAAGGATGCCTGAGGCACCCTTGCATCCCCTTCCCTGAGGTCGCTTCTCCCTCTAGAAGGACCCAGTAGAGGCTGTGAGAACAGAGCATGGGAAATGGTTGAGTCCAATTTCTGCCTGGAGTGGAGGCAATAGGGTCATGGTTCCAACCTTGGCCATGTGTCTGATGATAGGCTGCAGCCTTCTGCTCAAGTGATCTTTGAGGAGAAAGCATGGGAGAACCATTGGATGCTTTTTTCCTACCACAAAGATCCTGGGGATTTATAGCTAGGAGTTAGAGAAGAGTTGAAAGCCATTGAGCCAGAGAGGAGCATAGCCAGAGATGCAGCCAGTTCAGGATGGCCAAAGGGGCCTCCCATTCTTCCTCTGGAAGCTCAGATCCTCTGCCTGGATCTGTTCCTGCTGTCTGAGGCTTGGTTGCCAGGTCCGACCTGCAGACCCTGGCTGAATGACAGATGAAGTCAGGCACTCAGACACAGGTATCCAGTGAAAGAGCAGGCTAGGGGACGGGCCACTTACAGACCCCGAGGAGGGTGCTGTGAAGAGTCAGCAGCCGCGGCCTCAACAAGCCGGCCCTGTGAGCATTTATTCAGCACAGGTTTAATGACAAAGGCTTTGAGTCAACACACTTGTGGGTAATCAGCATGGTCGCCCTCCCCAGAGAGAGCAGTCCTGTGCAGATGACTAAAGGCCAGGTTCCTTGTGACAGAAAACCAAACACTGCATGTTCTCACTCATAAGTGGGAGTTGAACAATGAGCACACATGGACACAGGGAGGGGAATATCACACACTGGGACCTGTTGAGGGGTGGGGGCCTGGAAGAGGGATAGTGTTAGGAGAAATACCTAATGTAAATGACGAGTTGATGGGTGCAGCAAACCAACATGGCCATGTATACCTATGAAACAAACCTGCACACTGTGCACATGTACCCTAGAACTTAAAGTATAATAATAAAATTTTTAAAAGGCCAGGTTCCAAGACCTAAGTAAACGGACTTATCTAGATCAGTTTCTTTACATCCCCTTGTTATCTAACCTAAGCTTTCAGGCACCAGATGAGAGAATCTGGCTGCCTTCAGCCAAATCCTTTTCTGAAGCTTTGTAAAACCTCTCGCCCTTCCAAGAAGGTTTGCATCTTTCTACCATTTTTCCCATCACCCTGACCGATCTCCTACACTTGGTCACTGGTCTGATTGTCACAGCCCATTCCTGACTCCTAAAGAGTCTCCCAGGTTTGAGGCCCCCCTCCTTTATCCTCCACTCCTGCTCTTTTCCACTAGTGGAAGGAAGGTCTTGCAAGTCCAGACTCTTGGGCTGGGCAGTCATATAGGTAGTGCCAAAAGCGTCAAGGGCCCACAGGATCAGAGAAGAAAGCCAGAAAGTCTAAAGGAGGAGAGGCCATAGCCCATAGGAGTATATAATTACAGTTCTAGCTACATCTCATCAGTAGGATATCACCTGCAGTGAGGCAGCACCAGCATGATGTCCTGAGGAATGGTGAGCTAATCAAGCACGTGCTGACTTGATTTCATCCTAGAGCTGCAGAGATCTCAGTTAATAATTACCACTGATGAGCATTTTACAGTACTTAACTGTGGGAAAGACACTCTTCTAAGCACTTTACAATATTAACTCATTTAATTCATAATAAACTTTTGAGGCAGGTACTATTATCTGTTTCACAGGTGAAGAAACCGAGGCACAGAGAGATTAAGTAATCTGCCAAAGGTCACACAACTAGTAAGTAGCAGAGCCAGGACTTGAACCCAGGTAATCCTGGCTCTGGAGTTCCTTCTCTGAATTACTGGAAAAAACCATGCTGCCCCTCTGAAGGTGTACTACTAACTCTGTCAGTTAAACCAAATTGCTTCTGGTATTCTCTGTTTATCAACATGGAGAAAGATGCATTTTCCAGATCAATAGCTTATTCTCAAGTGCCAGGAGCTGTATTTACTAATTCCAGCAAGGAGACCACATCTGGTCCCACTACTTGATTAAGTCTTTGATAGATACAGTTATTCTCTAAGTCCCGTTAACCTTTTGTACCAAAAAGGTGAGTTGGGTAGAGATGTGATAGGAATCAAGACACAGCAGGTTTTAAGTCTTTGTGACCTGATTGCTGATTTTTCTAAGGATGCACTTTTGTTTTGATTCACTTTAGTGATTGGGAAAGATTTCTCCAGTGACATGGGCTTGATCCTCGCATAATTTATTCTACAAACATTTGAGAGTTCACTATTAGGCTCCGGGAATGTAGTAGTAAATTAGAGAAATGGTCCTTGCCTTTAAAGCAATTTCTTTCTTTCTATTTTTTTTTTTTTTTTTTGAGACAGAGTCTCGTTCTGTCACCTGGGCTGGAATGCAGTGATGCAATCTCGGCTCACTGCAAGCTCCACCTCCCGGGTTCATGTCATTCTCCTGCCTCAGCCTCCTGAGTAGCTGGGACTACAGGTGCCCGCCACCACGCCCGGCTAATTTTTTTTTTGTATTTTCAGTAGAGATGGGGTTTCACCGTGTCGGCCAGGATGGTCTCGATCTCCTGACCTCGTGATCCTCCTGCCTCGGCCTCCCAAAGTGCTGGGATTACAGGCGTGAGCCACCGTGCACGGCCTAAATCAATTTCTATTCTAGTTGGAAGAGACAAAGAAACAGTAAACATAACTAAGGTAATTTTAGGTACTATAAGTATTATGAAATTTAACAGGATCACATGCAACTTGGCCACATTGGGGAATGGCCACATTGGGGAAACCAATGTGGGCATTTGGTTACTTGCTGAGGTCAGTCAACTAAACACTCAGAATATTGAAATATCCTAAGAAAGAGCCTCGTTTCCACTGGGCCTGCCAAGATGCAAACTTAGGTTAGGAATCCATTTATCACCTGGCCACCATAAGCTCCTGTTGAGACTGACAAAACTCAGTGGTGTTCTGCCTTCCTGGGGCTTAGTGTCAGTACGGGCAAATGGCTGTATTTCTTTTGGGAATGGCTGGGAGAAAGCTTTATGGGGCAGATGTGGAGTTACAGAGAATTCTTCCTTGATAGTACCCAGCCATCCTGTCATTTAAGGGAGTCTGGATTCATGAACTGAATCAGGTCAGGGAATTAGATGAAAAGTTAAGACTCTTCAACGCAGGTTAGATATCTAGTTTTCTATGCATGAGCATTTTTGCTTTGAAATAATTAAGAACTGAGTAGCAGCTGGGTGTGGTGACTCACGCCTGTAATCCCAGCACTTTGGGAGGCCGAGGTAGGGGGATCACCTGAGGTCAGGAGTTCAAGACCAGCCTGACCAACATGGAGAAACACCGTCTCTACTAAAAATACAAAAATTAGCTGAGCGTGGTGGCGCATGCCTGTAATCCCAGCCACTTGGGAGGCTAAGGCAGGAGAATCGCTTGAACCTGGGAGGCAGAGGTTGTGGTGAGCCGAGATGGCTCCATTGCATTCCAGCCTGGGCAATAAGAGCAAAACTCTATATCAAAAAAAAAAAAAAAAAAACTGAGTAGCCTGGCTGTGAATTTAACTTCTGGAGTACCAAGTCACCGCCAGCATTCTCTGCATGTCATACCATCCCTGGAGATCTAATTCCATGACAGTCCACTTTACCTCTAATGGTTAACTGCCATGATCTGGGCTTGGCCACTTTGGGCTTCTCCTATTGCTCCCAAGATCAAGACCCTCATTTGAACAGCCTTCCTATCCAGCAGAATTCCTATTTAACTTGAGTACAGACATGAAGTGCTATTTATTTATTTATTTATTTATTTATTTATTTATTTAGAGACAGGGTCTTGCTCCATTGTCATCCAGGCTAGAGTGTGCAGTGGTGCAACCATAGCTCACAGCAACATCAACCTCCTGGGCTCAAGCAGTCTGCCCACCTCAACCTCCCAAGTAGCTGAGACTACAGGCACACACCACCATGCCCAGTTAATTTTTTTGTATTTTTGTAGAGACGAGGTCTTCCCATGTTGCCTAGGCTGGTCTTGAACTCCTGGGCTCAAGCAATCCACCCGCCTTGGCCTCCCAAAGTGCTGGGATGACAGATGTGAGCCACTGTGCCCAGCCCATGAAGTACTTTTTAAGGACCTCTTTGCTTACTTCATTTTATCTGTCACTCCTGGCAAGGATGAAGCACTGGGGGATGTGAGAAGTGGTGTGGGGGCAGAACACAAGGGAAAGCCACACCACCCTCCCTGCCTGCTGAAGTCTTTGAATTCCTGCCTTTTAATTCGTGTCTTTTGATTTCATTTCTTTATGACCACAATTAGGTCTGAATTGTGTTAGCCAGACCAGCAAGCCCTTAGAATCATAGCAGGCTGATTTTCAAACTAGATCTGTAGGTGAATGTATTCATATTAATACATTGAGTCATATCCCAAATTATATTTTCTCCGTCTTGGCTGACTACTCAAAAAATTCATCCCCTGAAAAAATTTCCCCATTTTAAGAAATTTCTGTTTTCTTTTCTTTTTTTTTTTTTTTTTGAGGCAGAATCCTGCTCTGTTGCCCAGCCTGGAGTGCAGTGGCATGATCTTGGCTCACTGCAGCCTCCGCCTCCCGGGTTCAAGCAATTCTTGTCCCTTAGCCTCCCAAGTATCTGGGACTACAGGTATGCACCACCACGCCAGGCTAGTTTTTGTACTTTTAGTACAGATGGGGTTTCACCATGTTGGGCAGGCTGTTCTCAAGCTCCTGACCCCAGGTGATCCACCCACCTCGGCCTCCCAAAGTGCTGGGATTACAGGCATGAGCTACCGTGCCCGGCCCCCATTTAAAAAAATTTCTAATGCTTCTGCTAGATAGCCCTCACTGCACCTCCCCTCTCACTTCCAGCCTCATTTCATTCTGAAAGCTGTGCTGAATTCTGACTTGGGTTACTAAGGAAGAAACAATGAAAGATGGGGCATGAGGGAAATGATTAGCCTTTTCCCGAAAAGGGAGCTATAATTTAATCAGACAAGAAGTGAAATAAGGATAATTTTAGAAGAGACCAGAGACTTAACAGAGTCCTAGCCTTTTGAATCCTCGCAGATATCCCAATTTCAATGGTCATATCCCACTCTTTACCAAGCAATTCCTTACCTTTCATATAAGAGACCTGGAAAAATTGCCAGTTCAACCAGCAGCCAGCAGCCTATGGAATCCACGAATTTATTTCTCACCGAACCTGAGTCTTGAGATTGATTTGCATACTCTAAATACAAGTCCTTTTCATAAGTATCTTTGAAATAAGTATCTTTGAAGTATATTTTTCCAGCCTGTGACTTGTTTCATAAGTATCTTTGAAATATATTTTCCCAGCCAGTGACTTGCTTTCTTATTAACTTAATATAGTCTTTTGAGGAGCAAAGTTTTTGAGTTTGAAGCAGTCCAATTTATCAATTTTTTTTGGTAGTATGTATCTTTCAAGGAATTTGCAAATTTCATCTAAATTGTTCAATTTACTGGAACAAAAAATCCCAGTATTATTTTGTGGGAATTCTGTAGTTTGTATCTTTCAAGGAATTTGCAAATTTCATCTAAGTTGTTCAATTTATTGGAACAAAAAATCCCAGTATTATTCTGTGGGAATCTATCTAATCTGTAATAATGTTACCTCTCTCATCCTGGACATTGGTAATTTGTGTCTTCCCTCTTTTTTGCCTGATCACTCTGGCTAGAAGTTTATCAATTTAAAAAAATCTTCTCAAGAACCAGCGTTTGGCTTCCTTGATATTTTGTGTGTGTGTGTGGGGCAGGGGGGTGGGTCTCTCATTTCTATCTCATTTCTGAGATTACTGTTTTTATGTCTATTATATCCTTTCTCCTAATTAATTTGGATTTAATTTGCTTTTTCTATTTTTTTTTAGTGAACACTGATGTAATTGATCTGAGATCTCTTTTCTTCTCTCTTCTTTTCTTTTTTTTTCTTTTTTTTTAGACAGAGTTTTGCTCTTGTTGCCCAGGCTGGAGTGCAGTGGCACGATCTCGGCTCACTGCAAGTTCTACCTCCCAGGTTCAAGTGATTCTCCAGCCTTAGCCTCCTAAGTAGCTGGAATTACAGGCACTATCCACCACGCCCGGCTGATTTGTTTTTGTTGTTGTTGTTGTTGTATTTTTTAATAGAGACAGGGTTTCACCATGTTGGCCAGCCTGCTCTTGGAACTCCTGACCTCAGGTGATCCACCCACTTCGGCCTCCCAAGGTGCTGGGATTACAGGCGTGAGCCACCGCACCCAGCCCTTTTCTTCTCTAATATAGACATTTAGTGATATAAATTTCCCCAGTTCTCCAAATTCTATGTTGTGTTTTCATTTCCATTCCATTTCCATCCAGTTCAAAGTACCCTCTGATTTCCCTTTTGATTTCTCTTTTGACCCATGGGCTATTCAGAAGTATGTTTTCAGTCCTGAGGGCCAGAAATGGTGACTCCATATTCCTCTCTGGTGGTGGAAATGTGAGATTCGAATGTTGTGTATGACGATGTGCCCACCCTGTGGAAATGCTGGTCTTCATCGGAAGACAGTGAGATGGAGCTGCAGAGAGAAGAGGTGAGAGACACACTGGAAGTATTATTCTCTTAGTCCGTTTAGTTCCCACCTGTGCTAATATTTCTTCATCTTCGCCCGTCTTATCTTTTTCTTCTTCTCTTCTGATGTTCTCTTTCATTTGCTCATTTATCTAGGCCCCTCCATTTAGTCCATTTTCTGGATGAAGAACCCCAGTTAGTGACAGAATACTGAAAAAAATATAAGATCAAATTTTAAGAACATGTCGCCCCCACCCTTTTTTTTTTTTTTTTGAGACAGAGTCTCGATCTGTAGCCCAGGCTGGAGTGCAGTGGCGCGATCTCGGCTCGCTGCAGCCTCTGCCTCCCGGGTTCAAGTGATTCTCCTGCCTCAGCTTCCCAAATAACTGGGACTACAGGCGCCCGCCACTACCCCCAGCTAATTTTTGTATATTTAGTATAGACGGGGTTTCACCGTGTTGGCCAGGCTGCTCTCGAACTCCTGACCTCAGGTGATCCGCCCGCCTCGGCCTCCCAAAGTGCTGGGATTACAGCCGTGAGTCACCGCGGCTGGTTGAACAGTCCCCTTTTCAATAAGGTATTTTGGGGTTTGTCTTCAGTAGTGGCGCTTTTCTTTCCTTACCTGGCATGGTGTCTAAGAGGGGAGTTGTGGCAGCCATCAAGGGTCTTTTAGTAAAAGTCCTAAGTTCCCATCTAGGGTTAGCTATTAGTTACGTGGCCTTATGGCAAGCAAATGGATGCTTGTGGGCCTTGGTGTGTTCATCAGTAAAATGGAAACTCTGCAGTGATGAGCTGTAGTGGGCTCGTACCAGCTCCCGAGAGCCAGTTGTTAAAGATTCAGGAGCTTCACGAGTCTTGAAATCAGCCATGGTGGAATTATTTATGTCAATAAAATCAGCAAACGTTACAAATTGGGACTTTTTTTTCTTGGAGAGCACAAGACCATCACACCACTAGAATTAGGATACTGTCATTTGACACCTCACAGGGTTTTTTAGGAAAACATCTCTGAAAGATGAAGAGTTTGCATTTGCAAAGGGATGATGGCATGTGCTTTGGAATCGGCCAAACGTGGACTCACACCCTGCCCTGCTACTCCCTAGTTTGTGACCTTGACAAGTTCCTTCTTCTGACTGAGCCAGAGTTTCCTCTACATTGAAGTGACAGTAATACCCACCTAGCAGTGGTGATGTGAGAAATTAGTCAACAGTGTGAACTGTTAACACTGAATAAATATCTGACTACACTTTGCGAAGAATAAAACACCATTTATTTGGAAAAGATTATTAAGGGATGATCTGGGCCAGGTGTGGTGGCTCACGCCAGTAATCCCAGCACTTTGGGAGGCCAAGGCAGGCAGATCACTTGAGGTCAGGAGTTCGAGACCAGCCTGGACAACATGGTGAAACCCCGTCTCTACTAAAAATACAAATACTAGCCGGGCATGGTGGCACACTCCTGTAATCCCAGCTATTCGGGAGGCTGAGCCAGGAGAATCGCTTGAACCTGGGAGGCGGAGGTTGCGGTGAGCTGAGATTGCGCCACTGCACTCCAGCCTGGGCGACAGAGTGAGACTCGGTCTCAAAAAAAAAAAAAGTTTCTGTGGAACTGTTGCTTTCTTTAGTTCCAGCCTCCATGGGTGGGGATTGACAGGTGGCAGGCCTCGCTGGTTACCCAGTCATTTCCTTTTTCTGCAAGGCCTCAGAAAGTACATTAGTATCACTACCACCAATGTCACCACCACCACTAGTATCACCAACAAACATTTACTACTACGTGCCAGGACCTGCTACAAGGGCTCTACATAAATGAACTCATTTATGCTTCAAACATTCTTATTACATCAATAATAATACTGGTAGCTCCATTTTGCAGGGGTAGAGGTGGAGACACAGAGAGTTTATATTCTGCATTTGGATCATATTTGACTATTTTTGATCTACCAAAATGGCAGTTTCATGGGGTTCAACCTAATAACACGATCAGGGTCATCCAGTTGGTTGTAGGAGGGCCAGAATCTGCTTTCTATGAAGGCAACACTTTAAGCAAATGACCATAGGAGTTTTTTTGTTGTTGTTGTTGTTTTTGTTTTTGGTTTTTGTTTTTTTGAGATGGAGTCTTGCTGTTGTCTCCCAGGCTGGAGTGCAATGGTGCGATCTTGGCTCACTGCAGTCTCTGCCTCTCAGGTTCAAGCGATTCTCCTGCCTCAGCCTCTTGAGTAGCTGGGATTACAGGTGCCTGCCACCACGCCTGGCTAATTTTTGTACTTTTAGCAGAGATGGGGTTTCACCACGTTGGCCAGGCTGGTCTCAAACTCCTGACCTCAGGTGATCCACCTGCCTTGGCCTCCCAAGGTGCTGGGATTACAGGCGTGAGTCACCATGCCTGGCCAACCATAGGATTCTAACAGATATCATGAAAGATGAAGAGGACAGGAAAAAAGTAAAGAGCAATGAGTCTCATAATTTATATCATTATATCTTAATAATATAAATCGAGATAAAATACAGTTGGATCACGGAATACTATGCAGCCAGAAAAAAAGAATGAAATTATATCCTTTGCAGCAACATGGATGAACCTGGAGGCCATTATCCTAAGTGAACTAACTCCGAAGCAGAAAATGAAATATCTCATGTTCTCATTTATAAGTGAGAGTTAAATGATGGATACACATGAATGTAAAGATGAAAATAATAGACACTGGAACTTCAAAAGGGGGGAGGGCATGAGGAGACTGAGGGTTGAAAAATTACCAATTGGGTGCTGGAAGGGCCAATTCAATGAATACCTCACTCATCATGCTGTCATAGACATTTCTACCTTCTTTTGTAATTGTTTTTCTTTTTTTTTTCAATATTTGGGTGATGGATACATTAGAAGCTCAGTCCCCACCGTTACACAATATACCCGTGTAACAAACACACATTTGTACCCCCGAATTTAATATTTTTAAAAGGAGATAAAGCACAGTTGAAAACTTAAAATATTGGCCAGTTGCGGTGGCTCATGCCTGTAATTCCAGCACTTTGGGAGGCTAAGGTGGGTGGATCGCTTGAGGTCAGGAGTTTTGAGACTAGCCTGGTGAAATGGTGAAACTTTGTCTCTACTAAAAATATTAAAAAAATTAGCCAGGCATGGTGGTGTATGCCTTTAATCCTAGCTACTCACGAGGCTGAGGTGGGAGGATCGCTTGAACCTGGGATGCGGAGGTTGCAGTGAGCTGAGATCACCACACTGCACTCCAGCCTGGGTAACAGAATGAGACTTTGTATATATATACACATACATATATATGAACAAAGAACAAAGTTTAAAATATTATGTTAAATGAATATGATTGAAACAGAAGTGATATAAAAATAGAGAAAAATGTAATAATAAATTGAATGTAAATTTTTAAGCTATTTCAGCAAAATCAAGCCGCAAAAGGCGGCTATCTAGACAAGACAGGCAAAGTACAAATCTGGCAGTAGAGACAAGTTCCCAAGCCCCTTTCTATCCTTATTTCCACTGATGTGGTGATCTTTGAGTTTGGCAATTTTAATGTGTGGCTCTTTGCTTTCAATTATCTTTCAGAGAGCAGTCTGAGTATTCAATCTGGCTTCTAGATGGGGGAAATCCTGTGAAGTTATTTCCGGGCTGGAAGGGCCAATTCAATGAATACCTCACCCACTATGCTGTCACAGACATTTCTATCTTCTTTTGTAATTTTTTTTTTTTTTTGAGATGGAATCTCTCCCTGTTGCCCAGGCTGGAGTGCAGTGGTGCAATCTCAGCTCACTGCAAGCTCCACCTCCCGGGTTCACGCCATTCTCCTGCCTCAGCCTCCTGAGTAGATGGGACTACAGGTAGAGATGGGATTTCACCGTGTTAGCCAGGATGGTCTCGAACTCCTGACCCGCTTGAACTCCTTGGCCTCCCAAAGTGTTGGGATTACAGGTGTGAGCCACCCGGCCTGGCCTAATTGGTTTTTAGTTACGTACCACTATACTAAAGTTATTGTTTTGCTACTTGCTTTCTTTTCTAACTTAAAATTTTGGAGCTTTTCCCAGATCTCTATAGATCGGCCCTATAGATTCTTTTCAAATGTTGCTTATAACTTCTTAATGCAAATGAACCATAGTTTATCCCCCAATTCAGGAGCATTTGCATTTTTTTTTTTCCGGACACAGGGTTGCACTCTGTTGCCCAGGCTGGAGTGTGGTGGCATGATCTCGGCTCATTGCAACCTTGACATCCCAGGCTCAAGCAATCCTCCCACCTCAGCCTCCTCAGTAGCTGAGATTATAGGCATGCACCACCATACCTGGCTAATTAAAAAAAAAAAATTTTTTTGTAGGGATGGGGGGTCTCACTTTGTTGCCCAGGCTGGTCTTGAACCCCAGGTCTCAAGGGATCCTCTCACTTTGGCCTTCCAAAATGCTGGGATTACAGGCGTGAGTCACCATGCCTGGCCATAGATTGTTTCTAAGCTTTTGCCATTGAAAACAAAAATGTCCTAAAAAGAAACAGTGTCCTGAACATCATTCTTTATATATCTTCTAGGAGAAAAACTTTGTCTTGTTACATTAAATTATGTTCTGGTGTGAAGGAATTTGCATATTTAAAGATATCTTTTATTGGAGAAAGAGAGTGGCTAGTGGGAGAATGTAGAGGGAGCTTCCTCGCTATGTGGCCTGCCCTTTTGCAGATGCCAACTACTGGCGTGTGTTATTAGCCTTGTAATTTTCTCCGATGTTTGCCATGAATGAACCACTTGAGCTGAGTATCAATGATAACGTTTTCAGAATGGCATGTGTCTCCTTGGGTTTGACATTCCCATTCTCTCATGTGCTGTCCCCTAGACAACATATTATCCACGACAATCTGGGTTTTTTTTTGTTTTGTTTTTTTGTGTTTTTGAGACGGAGTCTCGCTCTGTCGCCCAGACTGGAGTGGAATGGCACAATCTCGGCTCACTGCAACCTCCACCTCCCAGGTTCAAGTGATTCTCCTGCCTCAGCCTCCAGAGTAGCTGAGATTACAGGCACGTGCCACCATGCCCGGCTAGTTTTTGTATTTTTAGTAGAGATGGGGTTTCACCATATTGCCCAGGCTGGTCTCAAACTCCTGACCTTGTGATCCGCCCACCTCGGCCTCCCAAAGTGCTAGGATTACAGGCGTGAGCCACCGTGCCCGGCCGACAACCTCTTGTAGGTGACCTGGTATCTTCATTTTCCTTTCAGGGACTGAGGACGCTGGGTAAGACACCATCAACACAAGGCTCTTCACCAGCATGGGGGAAAACCAGACATCCGCATCCACACCTGAAACAGGGCAAGCCGCCTCCTGACGAAAGCCCCGTGAAACACAAGAAGCATTCCTTCAGGATTCTTCTAAAGATAAAGGAATCTCGGAGTAGGGCTTCTTTAGGTAAAGGGCTTATGATAACCTCATGTGAGAGATTAAACAAAAGTCACAGGGCTTAGAACAGCACTGAGGGGACTGGGCGGCTACTCGAGAGAGATCAACCAAGGACTGGGAGGTGAGTTTTTGTCCCAGACACGTGCTCATTGCAGTGACTTTGAGAAAGTCACCTCATCCCCCTATGTCTTATTTTCTTTACATGGCATATGTAGAAAGAGGATCTTCTAGCTCGGACAATTGTTTGATTGTATCGGGAAGTGGTTAAGCCTCTGGAGTCACACTTTCTGGATTTGATGACCAGATCCACTATTTACTAAATGCAGGATTTGGAAAATTGCTCATCTATAAAATGAGGTTGATGAAGCAACCTATCTCGCTGAATTGTGATGAGGATTATACTCATTGGGAATATTCACAATAGTGCCAAACATATAAAAATGTTCAATAAATGTTCATTTTTATTATGTCTATAAACTTCTAATCAAAGAGAACATTGTAAATCTTAAGGGAAGACTCAGGAAGAATGTAGAAGAAAAGTGAATGTTTTGGTTGGGACATAAGGCACCTGCAGAGGAAATTCTTCTATGATGAGGAGAACTTGGGAAGAACTTAATTTTATCTTAAAACCCAGAGAGCTCTTCAATTCAGCTATGATGTGTTTTCCTTGCCAGGACCCTGGATCTCAAAGATGAAGGAAAGAAGAACACTCTTTGACTTTCTCCTGTTTGTGTGGGTGTTGGATATTTTGCTGGGAACCAGACTGGCACAGAGAAAGGTGAGACTGTTTTCTTTCCACTGCTTTACTCAGTCCCTGATCTTGGTGCTACAAGTATCAGTCAGAGTCCAATTAGGAGACAGAAACCACACAGTAATTTGAACAAGCTTAATATAAATATACCTTATTAATTACAACATGTTACAGCATAACAATACTATAACAGATTATTGAGGAATTGGCTCATAATAAGTAAAGAGAATTCTAAAGAATGTGGGAGGGTCGGGTGCAGTGGCACACACTTGTAATCCCAGCACTTTGGGAGGCTGAGGTGGGTGGATCATTTGAGGTCAGGCGTTCAAGACCAGCCTGGCCAACATGGTAAAACCCCGTAGTAGTGGCACACACCTGTAATCCCAGCTACTCAGGAGGCTGAGGCAGGAGAATCGCTTGAACCCCGGAGGTGGAGGTTGCAGTGAGCCGAGATCGCACCATTGGACTCCAGCCTGGGCGACAAGAGTGAAACTCCATCTCAAAAAAATAAAAAATAAAAAATAAAAAAAAAGAATGTGGGAATAGCAGATAAACCTCTAGGGGTTCAGATAGAGTATTCAGGGATGAGACCCTACATCCCCCGATGACTGGGGTGCCAATCTATGGTCCACTGGTTGGAGAGGAGTTGAGTGGTACTGCACCCTGGAATGCAGGAAATCTGCCTTCCAGGATGTTGTAGGGGAAGCTATTCAAAGGAGGTTTCTCCCAAGAGGCACTCCAATACAGTACTCCAAGGGGGTTGCTGGGGAAGCTGCTGGCTGCCATGCACCGCACAAGCTGGATATTGGAAAAGCCACCTGCATTAAGGGAGCCTGCTGTTGGACATGCTGCCTCTGCTGCAGGAGCTGGGCACTGGGGAAGCCCTGTCTGTGTGGCAGGGGCTTGCTGAGAGAAGCACCCCAGCACCCAGGCTGAAATCCCTCTCCAGCGCCCTCTCCTGACAAAACTTGACATCATACTATCTGGAAATGGAAAAATATCTAAAGGGCTCAGATCAATTTTCTTTTCTTTCTTTTTTTTTTTTTTTGACAGAGTCTCACACTATTGCCCGGGCTGGAGTGCAATGGCATAATCTTGGCTCACTGCAACCTCTGCCTCCCGAGTTCAAGCGATTCTCCTGCCTCAGCCTCCCAAGTAGCTGTGATTACAGGCACCCACCACCATGCCTGGTTTATTTTTTGTATTTTTTTTAGTAGAGATGGGGTTTCACTATGTTGGCCAGGCTGGTCTTGAACTCCTGACCCTGTGATCCGCCCACCTCGGCCTCCCAAATTGCTGGGATTACAGGCGTGAGCCACCACCCCTGGCCAGGGCCCAGATCAATTTTCATAGAGCCGACAGTGAAGCATAAATTAGAAGGCAATACACTGATACCTGGCACAAGTAAATTTTTCTCATTCTTACTTTGTAGATGAATGGGCATCTCTCATGGGGTCTCATCTTTCTGCAGGTAGCTCAATTTCTGTGCCCCATCCTCCAGTCTTCCAGAGATAATACTCCTTTAACTCTGCAGGGACCAAACGCCCAACCAGTGTTCAGTTCCAATAGTCCTTTGTGCTGTTTGGCATCTGTTCACTGGTCTGACTTTGAAATTCTCCTTTTTTACTGACACCTGAAGAGATCCCTTTCTTAATTTTGAGCTTTCCTATATCTTAAAAATTTTGTTGTTTTATTTTATTTCTGGAATCAGAGGAAGAAGTCCTTTAATTGAATTCAGCCTGCCATATTGGCTGAAAGTTGACTCAGAAGTAGTGAGCAACAAAGAAAATGAACATAGACACAGAGATGGGGGAAAGAATATCTTACATGTTGGTATGCAAAGTCATGATGTGGTTTTGTAAACACAAAAACAGATGGGACCACCTCTTAGTATTTTCCTCATAGACAAGATAAATTTTGAGTCTGAATTGGCCTCTTGATTTCCTAAACAAGTGAATATCCTTGCAAAAGAAGAGAAAACGCACTATATTCTATATGAAATGTTTACTGCTTTTTATTAACTATTAACCAATGGATGACCATAGTACAAAAATTTCAAATATATGGAAGAGTTGAAAGCACAAATAATGCCAAGTGCACAACATAGTCAGAATCCCAATACCCTTCCCAGAAGTCACTATCACCAGTTTGGAGTGTCTCCTTCCAAATTTCCATATTTTCTTTGTGCATTCCTCTTGTATAAAGAAAAAGGTAATTTTCGTTTGTATGTATGTTTATACATAAATGAGAACATGATGCATTTTTTTTTTTTTGCAATTTGCTTTTATAACTTGGAGATGTTTTCATATTGTCTTTTATGGATATACCTCATCCTTTTCCCTCTGATTTTTCTACAGGAAGCACATCTTTCTTCCTTTTAGTCATATGTCTGCATGTCACTGATCCTACTCCTGAGTCCAGCAGTGAACCCATCACTCAGACCCAGCATTTCAGCATATTACTCTTGGCCACAGTGTTGAAAAAAAAAGGGGGGTGGCAGGTCATAGGAATTGTCTCAGGCTCATCAATGCCAATCTTGGACTTTGACTAAAATTTTAAGAAAAACTGATGCTTTGTATCCTATAGTACTACAGGTAACAAGGATTACTTAACCCCTATTGATGGGCATTTCATTTTATCCCATTTTTTTGTTTTGTTTTAAACAAGGGAGCAACGGAAATGGTTACACTCTTCTTTAATTAAAGTTTTCATGAATGAAAGAATTATTCATGTCTTTTCTTCACCTAGGTCTTGCACATGACTTTTATTATTTACTCCCACATATTTGATGTTTTCATTGCCATTGGAAAGGGAATCTTTTTCTCTATTACATTTTCAAATGGCTTTTTTTGTATGTGCGTGACAGAGTCTCACTCTGTCTCCTGGGCAGGAGTGCAATGGTGTGATCTTGGCTCACTGCAACCTCCATCTCCTGGGCTCAAGCGATTCTCCTACCTCAGTCTCCCATGTAGCTGGGACTACAGGCATAAGCCACCATGTATGGCTAAGTTTTGTATTTTTCATAGAGATGGGGTTTCCCCATTTTGCCCAGGCTGGTCTCAAACTCCAGAGCTCAAGTAATCCACCTGCCTTGGCCTCCCAAAATGCTGGGATTACAGGTGTAAGTCACCATGCCCGGCTGTTTTTTTGTTTTTGTTTTTTTAATTGGATCTTGTATCTGGTCAACTTGACTTTGTTATTCATTTTTTAGAAATAATTGATTCTCTTATTAATACTAATTTTATCTCTTCCTTTTAAGTGTCCGTACTTCTAATTTTCTTGTTTCTCTACGCTAGTTATGACCAACAGTATTGACTCATTTGTGGTGATGAAAGCTAACATCTATGTCTAGTTTGTGACTTTAGTGTTTTACCTTTTAGGAATGATACTTGTTGTAAATATCCTTCCTTTATGTTCCTTTAAGAAGTTGAGACCTTTGGCTAATATTTTCTTAAATTAGGAATAAATGTTAATTTTTCAATTTTTTTATAGTGAAATGATCATGTTATTTTTAATAAATGTTTAAATTATGTTTAAATGTGTATTCTGTGGACACAAGTTTTATAAATAACTATTAGATCAAATTTATCGATTGATCAAAAACTCATAACACTTTACTATTTTTTTTGCTTGATCTATTGATTTTTGAGAAGACTATTATTCTATATTATTATGATTTCTCCACTGTATTTCCTTATGTTTTTGCTTTATATGTTTAAAAACACTATCAGATGCCTGATTTGTCTATTTTGTTTGTATTTTGTCACTATAAAATATCTTCATTTTACTTAAATTTTTATTTTGCTCATTATTTTGTTACATCTGTGTTCTTTTTGTTAGCATTTGACAAGCGTATCTTTCAATATACCATTTTTTAAGGTGTGTCTTTTGTAGATACCATACAGATGAATTTTTTCTTAAATGTAAATCAGATGATCTCCATCTTTTAATGGGAAATTTAACGCCATCTCATTTATTGTGACTACTGATAGTTTAGACTTATTTTTGCTTCCTTTCTGCCTTTTATTATTGATCAGATCAAATTTCCTTTGTTTCTTCTTCAATAATAGTTTAAAAATTTATGTCTTATTTATATCCTCGTGTTTACTTTAACATTTTATTTTACATATTATATTTTTCTATCAGTGGTTAGATTTAACTGGTGCAGGACACAAATTTTAACAAACTACTTCCTTTTGTAAAAAAAATTATTTTGGCTACTCCTGGACCTTTCTAATTCTAAATACATTTTAGAATTAGTTAGTTAATTTATACACACATACACGTACACTTGCTAGGATACTGATTGGGATATTTGATCTGTAGATTGGTTTGGGGAAAGTTGACATCATTATAATACTCAGTCCTCTAATCCACAAACATAGCCTTCCAGCTATTTAGGTCTTTAAAAATTTCTCTCAATAACATTGTAGTTTACTGTATAGAGCCCTTTTATTTTATTGTGTTTATTCTTAGTTATTTGCTGTTTGATGGAACATCTAGAATTGTTCATTCTTCGGGATTTATGTTTTCCAATATTGTTTCTGCCCCGTTATGCCTATCTATTCTCTTTTTTGGAACTCCAATTAGAAATATGTTGGAGGCTGGGTGTGGTGGCTCCCGTCTGTAATCCCAGCACTTTGGGAGGCTGAGGTGGGCAGATAACCCGAGGTCAGGAGTTCGATACCAGCCTGACCAAAATGGTGAAACTCCATCTTTACTAAAAATACAAAAATTAGCCGGGCATGATGGTGCATGCCTGTAATCCCAGCTACTCAGGAGGCTGAGGCAGGAGAACTGCTTGAACCTGGGAGGCAGAGGTTGCAGTGAGCTGAGATCATGCCACTGCACTTCAGGCTGGGCGACAGACCTAGACTCCATCTCAAAAAAAAAAAAAAAAGAAAGAAATATGTTGGAACTTACGCAATGCCTCTTAAACTCTCTTATATTTTCCATCTCCTTGCCTTGATGGGCTATGTTCTGGATAATTTCTTATGACCTATCTAATAGTCTGCTAATTAGCTATGTAACATTTTCTGCTTAAGCCTATTGTGGGTTTTCTTTGTTGTTTTATTTTATTACTAGAAGTTTTTGTTTTTTAATTATAATAGTCATTTATAGTTTATTATCCACTAAAGACATTGATAGACTTATCTTTTACTTTTTAAAACATACTAAGCACAGTTGTTTTCTAATTTGTGTTTCTATTGTCTATTGTTTCTCACTTATCATGACTTGTTATATTTTTGATTGTGGGCTTATTTTTGACTGTGAAGTTGTCATTTATTTCTCATTCATGGATCTACAGGTCAGCCACAGCAGGCTGCACTGGACATTGATCCAAGCAAATCAGTTGCCCAAAGCTCAAATCAGAAAGACAGAGTTGTTTACCCCCGTTCATTTACTGGATGACATCCCAAAGTTCCGTGGCAAAGGGCATGGATTTACAATCCTACTACAGGGAGAAAGTTAATATTTGTGAATAATAATTTAGTCTATCACAATATGACTGCATAATCTAGTCTACCACAATATGCCTGCCTATTTGGGGGTTTCCGGGGTTTGTTTTCTGCTTCTCATGCTCCAAAAGTCATGAAAACTGAAGACCTAGGATCAGCACATATTCTCAGGGCAAAAGCAAATCCAATGCCCTAGTTACATCTTTAAATTTCTCCTTTTGCTTAGACTTACTCCTGCCAAATCAGCCATCCCAAAGGAAAAAGTTGTGGTTATTTTTCTTAAAATTTTAGTCAAAGTCCTGAGATTGGCATTGATGAGCCTGAGACAATTCCTATGATCCCCACCCCCCCTTTTTGTTTTCAACACTGTGGACAAGAGTAATATGTTGAAATGCTGGGTCTGAGTGATGGGTTCACTACTGGATTTAGGAGTAGGATCAGTGACATGCAGACAATATGACTAAGAGGAAGAAAGATGTGTTTCCTGTAGAAAAGTCAGAGGGAAATGAATACTGGGCAGGCAAGAGCAAAATGGATATCTACTATTTGTGCTTATCTCTAAAATCCTGGATTCCAACAGATGGGGATTATAGCAGAGGACACTCTGGGTGGAGTGAAGACATGAAGCTATGAAAGGGTGGGATTGTTTAGGGGAAATTGTGTCTTTGGATAAGGGTGTAGAATATGTACTGGGCAGTGGAATGGAACAAAGCTGGTGTATTTGCGCCAGTCAATGGCCAAGTGCTTAGCTAAAGCATTGGGACCTTATTTGGCAACCGATGAAGAGCCTCTAATTCAAATTTTTTTATAAGTTTCGACTCCTCCAGGATTTTTAGGCAGGAAGGAAAGACAAACGATAAAGATAGGATATGCAAGGGAAGGATCCAAGGCAACAGGCTGATTAATGGGGGTCAGGATAAAAACAACTCAATCAAAGGAGTGGACAGGAAGCAGAAACTGGAGACTGTCAGAGAGTGGAGGAGGAGAAGACTCTGGTTCCAGAGGCGACGCCAGAAAAAGATGTCCGCTGGATGTTCCTGACCCCCATGGAAGGACACAGTTGCTGGCAGCCATCAACGCAGAAACAGTGACCATCATCGTCAGTGAGTCTGCCATTTTCCCACCCATCCCCCCTTATCTCATTCACTTCTAGACTCATTTTTTTCTCTAGTCCTCCTTGTTTCCCACGCAGGTTTAGACAGAACCATTCATTCGATGGCTTGCATCCTGCTTTTTCCAGCCCAACCACTTCCCTTTCGTCTACTCGATGGATTTAGCTCAGCATGTCATTTTTTTCCTCTTTAGCCCTTGAATTGTTCATCTATAAAACAGAACTGCCCTCTTGCTACATTCCCTTCCAGTTCTACTGTTCTCTGAATCCTCCAGTGCCCCATCCATCTCTGCCATCCCTTCTGATCTTCTTCCATGACCTAAACAAGTCCCCTTCTGGTCATTTCCTTTTAACTGGTGAAAGCCTATATACTGTTATACATTTAGGTTTCTATGTATATCTGGTATATCCAGCATGCAGTCTCGTACAGTTAAAATATATTGAGATGTTTATCTAACTTGTTTTAACCTTGGACTATAAGCTCCTCATCAACATGGGCTAAATTATCACAGTGCCATGAAAAGTATGCTTATTGGAATTTTCTATATAGACAGTCTATTAATTGGGGAGAAGAGAGCCTAGATTAGAAATCAGAGCTCTTGAGTAGGCTATTTACTAGTTAAGTGACTTTTAACCTCTTTAGGCTGGATTAATATTTGATTTCTCTGCCTCCCCATGATGCAGAGAAGTGAATGTGAAAATAGACCAATCTACCTTTTCATATCATATGAGAAGTCCTGTATCAATGTGAGGCAGGGCAACAAGCTTATTAGATTCATAATGAGCACCATGTTCAAGTGCCAAGTGGAATCGGGGAGTCAAGTACAGCCAGAGCTCACAGAGCTGTTCTTTTTTTTAGATGGAGTCTCGCTCTGTTGTCCAGGCTGGAGTGTGGTGGCGTGATCCTGGCTCACTGCAACCTCTCCCTCCCGGGTTCAAGTGATTCTCCTGCCTCAGCCTCCCGAGTAGTTGGGATTACAGGCATGTGCCACCACGCCTGGCGAATTTTTGTATTTTTAGTAGAGACCTGGTTTCACCATGTTGGCCAGGATGGTCTCGATCTCCTGAACTCATGACCTGCCTGCCTCAGCCTCCCAAAGTGCTGGGATTACAGGCGTGAGCCACCTCGTCCAGCCAGCATTGCATGTTATATGGGGATTATGTTTGCAAATCAGTCAAAATTGCCCTGGAAGTGACTTTAGGTCACGCATGAAGGGCAGGATACCCTATGTTGTGTTACTATGGAACATTAAATGTGTTCCATCCAAAACTAAGATGCTTATATTCGTTCCTCTAAGGCATCTTTAGTCAGAGTTTCTCAACAGCCCTTATTTAATTCCATTTCATCTGTAAGGATATCTTTTTAGCTAGTATTACCTATGAGTTCAGCCACATGAAAAACGTCTTTTGGTTCTTTCTCAAAGTTGGAAAACCCTTCAAATATTCCACAAAGTATTCCGACAGGCTTTATCAGCACACACCCATTGTTTTATCGTTTTATTATATATTTTGCCAATCCACTATAATTGATTTCTCATAAATTTTATGTATACACATGAATGGCATGGATGATGTAGCTCCACAGTAACAGAAGTAAACATGAATTGATAGCGTAACTCAACCTTCTCAAGGCCTTACTGACCTGTGGGCACAAATGCAACGTCAATGAAAACCACCCAAATTCCAGTGGCTCTCACAATGCTGAAAATTTCTACAGTGTGCTTCTAAAATATTTCTGGTGGTCTCTAGGGAGAGGACTCACAGGTGCCCATGAGCAAGACTGCCCTTGGTGGCTGCCCCCATATGCTTCCTCCGGCATGGAAGGGCCTCATCTCTATGCAAATTCCTGCAGGTGCGTCATCCCCATCAGTGCTCCTGAACAGGTGTGTGTAGCTGGTATCACTGCTATGGTAGTAAGAGTCATTAATGGAATTATGAATCTTGCTTATATATTGTCGCATGCCTTGCCAAACTTCTTCACATTTGATTATGTCAGGAGGTGAATAATTAAGCAGGATAAGGGTTCCGGTAAAGGTGAGGGTCATGACGATCTCATTAGACCATCAAAGGGTCCAGTTATTAATATGGAAACAGTACAATAAATACAGGACTTCTCATAAAAGTAATAACTATATGGCCGGGCACGGCGGCTCACGCCTGTAATCCTAGCACTTCGGGAGGCTGAGGCGGGCGGATCACAAGGTCAGGAGATCGAGACCATCTTGGCTAACATGGTGAAACCACATCTCTACTAAAAATACCAAAAAATTATCTGGGCATGGTGGTGGGCACCTGTAGCCCCAGTTACTCGGGAGGCTGACGCAGGAGAATTGCTTGAACCCTGGAGGCAGAGGTTGCAGTGAGCCAAGATTGTGCAGCTGCACTCCAGCCTGGGTGACAGAGCCACACTCTGTCTCAAAAAAAAAAAAAAGTAATAAATATATAATCAAGTATTATTTAAAATGTCAAGTTGATGGGTGCAGCACACCAACATGGCACATGTATGCATATGTAACAAACCTGCACATTGTGGACATGTACCCTAGAACTTAAAGTATAATAAAAAATTTTAAAAAAATAGATAATAAATATACACACGAGTATAATAAAATACAGAACTTTTCCTTCGGTAACACTCAGTAGTGTCTTAACAGATGCCCCTCCTGACTTTAAACATAGAGTTACCTCATTTGGCTAGAAAGATACTTGAAGTTTGAAGAAAAACGTATCGCACATTTTATTTTAAAAAGTCACTAACATTCTGTTTTAAATAAGTTTACCTTAGGTGTCCCAGTGTTTGGGGCATGCTTCTGAATGCTCGAATTCGGGGAATATTTTCCTCAAGTAGGTATTTATTTTTACCCTCCTCTGGGCTCATATTTCTTCTTTCAGAGAGGGCACAGGGATGAATTTGTTTGTTTATTTCTTGTTTTTGGATTGTCCAGTGCAGAGGCAATACAGGTTTGACTCAGGGGACAGGAATGGCCTCACCATTCCTTGGAGGTAAGTGGGTCCCCTGATTGAGGGGAGTTTCTGTCTTGGCCAAGGGGCCCCTGGACAAAGTCTTGATTTTCTTCCTGAAGCAAGTGGATCTGCTGTCTCTCCCAGCACATCTGCATGTGGAATCAGTCCCAGTTCCACGTCCCTGCCCTCCCCTCCCAACAACATCTTGAAGGAGTCCTTTCTCTCGTAGCTCAGGGGCAGGGGGCATTTTGGCAGATGGAGAGCTAGAGGTAGACAGGCTTGCTGAGGGCTGAATAGGTCTTGCCTTAGGATCCTGAGAGAAAAGGTGTTCCCAGGGCTGCCTCGTTTCCTTGGAAGACCTGTTCTTATGGGTCTTTTCTTTTCATTCTTTAGACTGAAGATTCTTCCTGGGCCCAAGGGAAAGGTAAGTGGAAACATTCTGAACAACACCCATTTTGGCATCCAGGACTCATTTGGCAACAAACAGGTGCTTTTACCCAACGATATGGATGGGAGGACAAGACAGGACCTGGGTTCTACCTATCATCTATCTATCATCTATCTCTCTATCTATCTATCTATCTATCTATCTGTCTATCTATCTATCTATATCAATCATCTATCTATCTATCCATCCATCCACCTATATATCTGTCTATCTGCCTATCTATCCATCCATCCATCCATCCATCCATCCATCCATCCATCCATTAAGGAGTGGGAAAGGATAGAGATGGAAGAATGTTTTGTTTTGTTAACACAAATGCTGTCGAAAATTCTTTAGGTGAGAGCAACACAATTGCAGAGTTACTGTTAGCATCAAGATGTGAGAATGTATTGTTGGGTTATAAATTTTACGTTCTTAAGCATTAGACCAGTTCTAAACAAGCTTTTTATTTCCTCACAAGGTTCTTGCCTTACCTGACATCTTATGACAACAAAACCATGGTGGATGCTTATGTACAAGCTCCACAGTCCTTTGAGTCAGAATTCTGATTCTTAAACACACACACACACACACACACACACCCCTTAACAAAGATAAATGAATTAAAAGAATTAAATATTTGGAGATCATTATAAACAGGAGATGTATGGTTGGCAGATAAATAATTCTCAAATCATATGAAACTTGCTTAAGTAACTAATTTACAATGCTGAGAAAAGCTTAGTCATCCATTTTAAAAAATTAAACCTTTCATAAAGAACACCAAATAAAGCAAGGGTTGAATAGCTACTGGACTTCTTAACCAACACCTTAATCTGAGTGGTTTTAGCTGGATGGTCTCTTCTCAGGATGCTCCAAGCCCAGGTCAGTTCTACCCTCTGCATTAGTGTGCTAGGGCTGCCATAGCAAAATGCCACAGACTGGAGTGGCTTAAGCAACAGAAATGAATTTTTCTCACAGTTCTGGAGGCTGGAAGTCCAAGATCAAGGTGTCAGCAGGTTCAGCTTCTCTGGAGGCCTCTCTCCTTGGCTTGCAGATGGCAGCCTTCTTGCTATGTCCTTACGTGGCCTTTCCTCTGTGCACACTCATCCTTGCTGTTTCCTCCTCTTCTTATAAGGACACCAGTCAGGTTGGATTAGAGCCCACCCTGGTGACTGCATTTTAAATTACTCATCTCTTTAAAGGCCCTATCTCCAAATAGATCACATTCTGAGGAACTAGGGCTTATGCCTTCAACATATAGACATTGCAGGGGAACACCATTTAATCCATAACACCTCGTAAATGCTCTCCTACAGCTTGTACTCATTTGGACTTGAGGTGCTCTCTGTACCATTAGTCACCTTTGAGCAAACCTTGGCCTGCCAAGTTCAGGATATGTGCTCACTGATTAACTTAATTAATTTTTTAAGTGGATGACTAAGCCTTTCTCAGCATTGTAAATTAGTTACTTAAGCAAGTTTCATATGATTTGAGAATTATTTATCTGCCATCCATACCTCTCCTGTTTATAATGATCTCCAAATATGTCTTTTAAAAACCCCAGCAAAAGTCAAACACATCATCTCTCTACAACATAATAAGTTATTTTCTTTCACTATTCATGTCCTCATTTCCTGTGAAAATAGGCTCTCCTTTGAGACACCCTCTAAACTGGACTAGATCTGTCTAAATGTGGGAACATAATCATCTTTCAGCCACTTCCTTATTCCTTTTTTTTTTTTTTTTGAGATGGTACCTCACTCTGTTGCCCAGGCTGGAGTGCAGTGGTGCGATCTTGGCTCACTGCAACCTCTGCATCCCAGGTTCAAGCGATTCTCCTGCCTTAGCCTCCTGAGTAGCTGGGACTACAGGGGCCTGCCACCACGCCCAGGGAATTTTTGTACTTCTTTAGTAGAGATGGGGTTGCACCATGTTGGTCAGGCCAGTCTCGAACTCCTGACCTCGTGATCCTCCCGCCTCAGCCTTCCAAAGTGCTGGGATTACAGGCATGAGCCACCTCACCCGGCCGCCACTTCCTTATTCTACATGGAACCAAGTACTCTGTTATTTTGATATCTGGTACTCTTTGAAGTGTATTTGCTCATCCTTCACTGCTTCATCCTCTGTGTTTGCCTCCCTAGACCTTGACATAGAGTCAGCAGTGCCCCTGCGTTGGGGGATCCATACTTCCAGTACTGCAATTGTCATATTGGGTGGTTTGGGTTTCCACCTTTGTGCTCTCAGCAGATGCGATCCTCTTCAAACGAAGTGGTAATAATGATAGGCATGGGAGAAGTGAAGGGAGAATAAAAGGGGGCATAGCACTATAACACAGATAGACCGGTAGACTGCGGCCCAGAGCACAGAGTGACTTATATTCAGGGAGCCTGTTGTGGCATAAAAGGGACTAGGAAATAGGAATTAAATGATCTCCTAGAGTCTCCTCCAGCAATAGCTCGATAGCCCCAGCTTCAGACTTTTGGACATGTAGTTCAGTGGTCTTCTCACAGTGTGTATAAAATCTTCCCAGAAGAATGAGGTTCTTTATCAACGTAAGAGTTGATGAATATTTCATACTGAAATAATCTCTCAATTATATTTGTAATACAAAGCAAATGATGTGACATACAATTCTAGCCATAGGAAGTTGGGTGGAACTTGGATGAAAAGATCTATGTTAGAGCTGAGCTTGAGTCCCCACCACTTTTTTTTTTTTTTTTGACGGAGTGTGTCACTGTGTCACCCAGGCTGGGGTGCAGTGGCATGATCTCGGCTCACTGCCACCTCCACCTCATGGGTTCAAGCAATTCTCCTGCCTCAGCCTCCCTAGTAGCTGGAATTACAGGCACCCACCATATCCGGCTAATTTTTTTGTATTTTTAGTAGAGACAGAGTTTCGTCATGTTGGCCAGGCAAGTCTCAAACTCCTGACCTCAGGTGATCTGCCCGCCTTGGCCTCCCAAAGTGCTGGAATTACAGGCATGAGCCTGTAAAGCCAGGGTCCCAGCTGTCTTCCTGCAGATCCCAGGGTAGGTGCTCCCCAAAGGAGACCTGACTCCTCTCACGTCCAACTCTGCAACTCATGGTATGTACTCTGCAGCTTCCTGACAGCATTCAGGTTCCTTCCTCGTTGACAAACTTTCCAGCATCCATAGAGGCAACTGAGGACACTGAGGGGCCTTCCTTCCAGCTCGGGGAAAATAAGGACGAGTAAATAACAGACATCACATCAGGGGGAAAAATGCCATTGTTGGTATTTTTTTAAATTGAGCTATTTCTTATACACAGTAAAGCGCACAAACTGTACATATAGAGCTCAGTGGAATTGTACATGTGTATGCACCCATGCAACCACCATGCAAATCAAGTGATGGAACTTTCTGTCACCTCAGAATGTTTCCTCATACCTGGTCAACCTCTACCCTCAGAAGTAACCACCAGTTTGACATCAATCACCCATAGGTCATTTTTAGCTGTTCTTGGATTTTGTATAAGTGGAATCATAGAGTATATGCTTTTTTTGTGCTTTGCTTTCGTCACTTACACAATTTCTACATGAGTCATTCAGGTTGTACCAGTGGTTTGTATTTTTTTTGTTTTTCTGAGAGGAAGAGCTGACTCTGAAGGGAGGAAGAGTGAAATTTTGTGGCTGATCTGAAAGAAGGTTCTAGATCCTGCAGAGAGGCATGGCCCTTTTAGTTGCTAGAGATTAGTGCAAATTTTTAGCCAAATCACGTTTTTGAACAGCTTTCTTTCAAAGCATTTGGAACATTCTCGGTGGAGCAAGAACACGTAGCTGACCTGGCGTGACTAAAGGGTCTACACTGTAGATAGATCAAAGGTGGAGGATATTTAAGCACACCTCAGGTTATTTCGTAGGTAACCCCTTGAAATATATCAATATCTAAAATGAGCATGTCCTTACTGAAGATACATAGGATGAGGCAGACCTGATGGAGCCCCTGGGAAATGATAAATATGTCATAAATACGAAAGTGTAAATCATGTGTGCAAATGGCTTAAAGAATAATAAAAGATCACTTGTGAACCCACTACTAAACTTAAGGAACATCAGTTTTTTGTTGTTGTTGTTGTTTTTTGAGACAGAGTCTTGCTCTGTCACCAGGCTGGAGTGCAGTGGCGCGATCTCAGCTCACTGCAACCTCCGCCTCCCGGGTTCAAACAATTCTCCTGCCTCAGCCTCCTGGGAAGCTGGGACTACAGGGGCACGCCACCACACCCAGCTAATTTTAGTATTTTTAATAGAGACAGGATTTCACCATGTTGGCCAGGATGGTCTCAGTCTCCTGACCTTGTGATCCGCCCCCCTCGGCCTCCCAAAGGTGAACACCAATTTTACCCACTTAACAAGACCCAGAGCCAGTGGCTCTCCTCCGTCACCTCCCAACTCCCATCCATCATAGAGGTAACTGTTTTCTTGGTTTCTGTTAATCCCTCCCTTGCTTTTCTTTAGAGTTTCATCACATATCTGTTTATTCCAAAATAGTATATTGATTAAATGTGCTTATTTTTGAACCTCACATACTTTAAATTTGCTCTGTTCTGTCTGTATCTTTAATTTTGCAAGTTTTAATTTGGGGCCATTTATTTGAGTCCAAGAGTTATTAAACTGTCCTCCTTTCCTTTATGAAAGGCTATAGCTAAGTTGGAAATAATCTTCTATTTAATTAAATTGTCTTTTGTCATCACTGCAGTCTGTTGTTACATTTCACTTTGCTTCTACAAAGCCTTAGATGCCTAGGTAAATTTGGAAGTGAAATTCAATTCAATTTGATCAGAATTTAATCCCAGATAAACAACCATACCTCATTATGCAGAACAAAAGAATGACCCAAACATCTTTCACCTAGCGATGCAGACGGATTTGATTCAGGTGAACACAGACTGTTTTGATAGCCTGCCTCAAACTCAGTGTATCACAAACTTCTGCATCTTCTCCTCCATGGCCGACCCTCTCATCTTCCTAGTAAAACCTCCCAGTCATCTCTGACCTTTCTTTCCCACTCCGCCCTCCTATCAGTTGCCAAATCTTGTCAGTTACACTCTCCCTGAGTCACTTCCATCTGTCTCTCTGTCTCTCCCCTTCGCTCCACTTGACGCTCTGTCAGTCGCCTGAATTATTTTGCAACAGCCTCCTGACACCTCTCCCAGCTCAGCTCTTGCCCTTCTGATTGCTCTCACACACGTGAGTCTCCGAAGCTTGGCTCTGTCCACTTCCTTGGCTATTCATTGTTTTCTCTCCTTTCATCCCTTGGGGGTCCAGCCTCACCCACATGACTCAGAAGGGGGCAGCCTGAGAGGTGATTGAACTGGCGGGGGGGGGGACTTTAATTCAAATTGGGCCAGTTTTTTTTTTGTTTGTTTTTCTCCAGAAATTTGGAATGGGTGGGGGTTGAGGAGGGCCATTTGAGAGACTGAGCAAGCTTGCTCTGGGAATCAAGCTCTGAGATTCCATAGACTTAGGGTTAGACTTGACATCTCAGCAAGTCAAGGCCATGTGCAAGCCATAGCTGTGTGGGGACAGAAATCCTGAGTAAACCAAGAATGACAGCCTGCAAAGGGAAGAGAAAAATGAAGCAGATACGTACAGAGTCAGACAACAGACCCTGTGGAAGATGAGAGAGAAGCGGGGAGGATGGAGAAGTGCTCCCTCAAATAGTCCAATTTCCGGGAACCCCGATGCTTTATTTTTTGAGATACTTTCCTTTATTCTTTTAATAAACTACCTTTTTACATTAATGCATTTGAATAAATTTCTGTTTCTTGCAAACTATGAATCCCTAACATGCTGCTTGTCCATCTCAAATGAGGCTACCTCCAAAAAGTCTTCAATCTTAGTTGGGGGTTCCCTGAAAGCAGAACCTGAGACAAGGACTGGGAGGAGGTAGTTATGGGGAAGGTGGCGTCCAGGAAAGAGAAGCAAGGGAGCTGGAAGAATGAGACAGGGAAGGAAAAAAGCCAATTAAGTGTGCTTTAGTGGGCTGGTCACCCAGCTGGGCTCAAAGCTGCTGCAGACCCTTGAGGTGCCATATTGAATGTGCCTCAGACTTATCCTTTTAAAGGGTGGGAAGGTTGGGAATTGTCTACCAACTTCTGTCTCTTGTTGGTTGAAGGTCGTCCCTGAGGATGTGAACTGTTCTGCAACGCTGGACGGCACCTGCAAGGACTACAGGCATTCTCCTGCTTTAGAGAAAGCCCCAAGACAGAAAAGTGGAGAGATAAGGTAGAATGCTGTCAGCATGCATGGGAGCCTTCCTTCCACCATCACTGCAGCTGAAATTGCGGATGGAGAGGGGATTGTATCACCAGGCACCACAGGCATCTGCGAAGTCTTACAGATTCCCCTATTGTTTATATATCTGGGCATTCCCCTTGATGCCAACAGAACACTCTCTAGTCCAGACCAAACTCGCCTGCCCCAGCTCAGCCTTCCTGATGGAAGCTCCTTGACTTATTTTTGCAACTAATGTTAACTTTAAGCAACCTAAGGCTTCCCCAGTTACCACTGTCAACCAGGGCACACCAAGACAGGGATGCCTGATTTGACCCTACCCTTGGAAACTCCACCCAGTTCTAACATGGAAAACACTGGCAGGTTATTGATCTTCTCTGTCTGCAAGTGGTCCAGCCATTACCACCCACAAGTCTCAGCCCTGTGATTGACCGGCTACGCACTTTAGCTGAATGACCTACTCAGCTTTCTTAGCCTCTGTGTTCCTGATAGGTAGAAATGGGACTCATATTTATCTTGGAGGCTTGCTGGGAGCATTGCATAAGGCAATGAGTGAGAGAAAGATTGCTTTGCCTGCAAAATATATGCTCTCCTTTTCTTCTTGGAAGAGCATCTTCATTTTCTCTTGGGAAACCACCAGTTCTCCACTCTGTTCTTGTTCAGACACGGCTGCCCCACCCCTCCTTCCCTAGGAGTGGAGCACCTGGCCCAGGCCTGGGCAATCAGACATGCGGTGGTTGTTTCAAAAGGGCCACATACCCGAAGGTGTCAGGACTTTAGTATAAACTATTGGGAAAGAGAAATCTCTTTCTACGTAGCTTCTAAGTAGCTGGAACATGCACCTGGAGCTGTGGAGTCCATCTCATCATAATGATGGAAATATCTGCTAAGCGTGAAGCCCATGTGGTGGAATATATTGCTGAAAGACGGCAAAAAATGACCGAATCTTCGTGGCACCACTTGGAGGCCTGACTCTGACCAAAATAAGAATTTCCGGTTACTTGGGTGAATAAATGCTTGAGTTGGGTTTCTGTTGCCTATAACCTCCAAAGTCATAGCTGATATAGCATTTGAATTCCTGAGGACTACATGGTCAGCTGCAGGAGCTGGGGAGGTAGCAAGTGTGAGGCCAGGGACAAGCAGGTGGCCCACAGTCCACTTCTACTAGGTCTTGGTGTGTTTCCACCAACCTATTGGTTCCCTCTTGGAAGGGATCCCAAGTCAGGGAAGACCAGCCACTTCCAGAAAGGGGTGGGGAGGCAGGGCTGGCAGTTGATGGGGCTTGCCTGCCTGCCTGCCTGCCTTCCTTCCTTCCTTCCTCTCTTTCTCTCTCTCTCTTTCTTTCTTCTTTTGACAGAGTCTCACTCTGTCATCCAGGCTGGAGTGCAGTGGGACGATCTCAGCTCACTGCAAACTCTGCCTCCTAGGTTCAAGCGATTCTCCTGCCTCAGCCTCCCAAGTAGCTGGGATTACAGGCATGCATTGGTGGGATCTTTCTTAGCTGGGCAGTTTGTGCTGGGCCACTGGGTTCAGGGTCCATCTTCCTGCACGGGTCTGGTCCACCACACTGATTAGACTATTCTCCCTCAGTATACCAGGCTCTCGGAGTGTCTGACCCTTTTACTGCAGAAAACGCTTTTGTCCCGTGAGCCCTGCCCTGAGAGCCAAATCTTCTGCTCATGTGTAGTCAGACACACGTCCCTGCACAGAGGTGCTTGGAATATTCTGGAGACAATAGTTTAACCCTGGCGGAGGAGGGGTTCCATTTTGGTGCCTGAAATTCCTACTAGAAATTTGAGAACAGTAAGGTCCTTCAATTAGAGCTGCTCAGTTCCCTGATAACTTACAGAGCCAGTCATTTCTCTGGGCTAAGCATGCTAAATGATGCTTATGTCTCCTTGAAGGAATGGGTAATTTCCCGTGGTTCCTGAATTTCTCCAAGGGAGTCTCGCAAATTTCTTCTGGAGATTAGCTGTGTCGGTCAAGGCCCAGGCTGGAATTTGAGGGCGTCTATTAGTTTTCTAGGGCTTCTGTAACAAACTGCCACAAATTGGGTTGCTTGAAATAACAGAAACCTATTGCCTCACAGCCCTGGAGGCTGGAAGTCTGAAATCCAGATGTCAGCAGGGCCCTGCTCCCTCTGGAACCTGTAGGAAGATCAGTTCCTGACCCCTTCCTTCCCAGTGCCTGGTGTTTTCCCGGCAGGCTTTGGTGTTCCTGAGCTCACAGCTGCATCACTCCTATCTCTGCCTCCATCATCACAGGACACATTCCCTGGGTGTCTCTGTCTCCACACAGCCACCTTCTTACACGGATGCACCTTACTCCAGTATTGCCCCATGTTAACTAGTTACATCTGCAAAGCCCCTATTTCCATATAAGGTCACATTCTAAGGTACGGGGGTTAGAAAATTTTATTTTTTATAGGAGAGAGAGAAATCAACCTATAACACGAGGTGATTAGGGATCATTTAATGAAGGGGTGTCACATAGGTGTGGTCAGGATTAAAGAATTGCAACAAAGGACGAAGAAGCTCCCAGGGCCAGCAGCAGCCAGGAGCCGTGAATGCACCTGGGCTCCAAGGGGCAAAGGGCAGGATTGGCTCCTGAGGGTAACCAGTGGTTCAGTGGCAGGTTGCAATCAAGACACTGCAGCCCGGCAGGAGACAGCTGGGGTACTAAACACTGTAACTTCAGTCTCTCCCTGCCAGCCAGTCCCCAGTAGCTGAGCCCAGTCAGTAGCCAACAGACAGGGGCGCCTACTGCAGCGGCCACAAGTGCCAGCACTGAGATGGAGCACTCACAGCATCTGAAGGGGCAGAGACTGTCCCAGGCGCTGGCTGTGGCTATGCCCAGCTGTGTGTCTTCATCTGTGTGGTCTTCTTGAAGCCACACCTAGGGTGGTCCCTGAGGCTCCAAGAAGTGTGCTGTCTGTAAAGATTCTGGTATCCGGCCGGGGGCAGTGGCTTATGCCTGTAATCCCAGTACTTTGGGAGGCCGAGGCGGGTGGATCACCTGAGGCCAGGAGTTTGAGACCAGCCTGACCAACATGGAGAAACCCCATCTCAACTAAATAAAAAAAATTAGCTGGTTGTGGTGGTGGGCACCTGTAATCCCAGCTACTTGGGAGGCTGAGGCAGGACAATCACTTGAACCCAGGAGGCGGAGGTTGTGGTGAGCCAAGATGGCGCCATTGCATTCCAGCCTGGCAGCAAGAGCAAAACTCTGTCTCAAAAAAAAAAAGTTGTGGTCTCCCCAGAGAAGAGCCCAGATGTTAACAGTGGTTGTCAGGGCATCTGATTGCTTTGTCTCTCTGTTTCTTTAGGTTACCCACATTTTTTAATTTTAAACATTTTGTAGATATGTGTGGTTGGGGGTGGGAGGAGAAAACCACCTGTATTTCTCTCTATGTGGAGTGTGAGGACTGCTTCACGCCTTGCAGTGTCTTGGGGCAGTCCCTTTAAGGTCTGGGGCAGTTACTGGGGCCTAGATCCCACTCCTTCTGGGTCTCAGGAGCTAATTGCCCTTGTTCTACCCAGAGCAGCTGTGTCTCATAGAACATAATCACCCTCAGTTTTCTCATCTGTGAAATGGGTCTGTCAGCCCTTCCAATGAATTAAGGCTGATGCGAAGATCTAATGGAATCTCGCAAGGGGAGGCCCATTGGAAATTGTGAATATAATTAGGTGAGTTACTACTGCTGTGCGGAAAGGTTTCCTGGAGAGATGAGCTATAAAATTGGTTTGGAGACACAGTGCCCCCTTGTGGCTATTTTTCATATTGCGTGACATTTATTTGTTTTACCCCCCCGCACTATGTTTCAAGATAAAGATTGTGGGTTTTCATTCATAGGCCAATGAGACACCCCATCCTGAGAGCACGTCAGGGCCTGAGCAGGCGCCGGGACATCTGAAATCACTAGGGAGCATTTAGTCAGAGGGAGGCCAAGGCCCATGGACAGGAAATTTCACTGCAGGGCGCTTAGGCTGCCCACCAGGTAGACTGGCCAGGTCCACCTGCAAGTCTCTGACCTCCTCCCTCTGCTCTGGGGTATGCTCCACCAGTTGGTAGGGGAACAGTGGAGCAGAGCCACTTAAACCGGAGAGTCCTTCGTGGTCCGTTGCTGCTCGTGGCTTCTTTTGGGGAATCCCAGGTGTCTGCTGTCACCCTGCCTCAGAGTCCTCACTCTCCCAGAATGTGGTTTTCAGCGCCAGTGTGAACGATTCCAGACACAATCCCTTCCTGCTCCCCATCCCCTTGGGGGGTTCTTGGCCTGGAACTCACCTGTGACCAGGCAGAGCCCTAAAGGGAACAGGTAAGGACCCTACAGCCTGGATCTGGGTCGTGGCCACGCTCTGCTGGCAGCCCACCCTTGGTGGGTCCCAGGATTGGCTGCTGTGACCCTGGCTCCAGCTGCTCCTGTCCCAAAGCTGCCATCCCTACTCTCTGGTCACCAATCAAGTTTCAGCCCTCTCCCCTCGCGATTGCGGCCCCTACCCACCCTCTGTTGGCTTCAGCCTGAGCACCCCAGTATGCCCTCCCCCCACTAACGACAACCTCTCGCAAGACAGTTCCCTTGCAGGCTCCAGGCCTGCCTTGCCTGCTGCTTCAGTGAGCCCCTAAGTTCTGACCCGACATCCTTCCTCCACGGTAGCAGGACGGGACCACCAGCCTGGTCTTGGAGTAGGCTGAGCTCCAGGTGATCAGTGACCCTGGGCATTTTTCTTTTTAAATTAAGATTTATAGATGTGCAGGCTGGGCGCGGTGGCTCATGCCTGTAATCCCAGCACTTTGGGAGGCTGAGGCGGGCGGATCATGAGGTCAAGAGATCGAGATCATCCTGGCCAACATGGTGAAACCCGTCTCTACTAAAAATACAAAAATTAGCCAGGCGTGGTGGCGGGCACCTGTAGTCTCAGCTACTTGGGAGGCTGAGGCAGGAGAATGGCGTGAACCTGGGAGGCGGAGGTTGCAGTGAGCCAAGACCGCGCCACTGCACTCCAGCCTGGGCGACACAGTGAGACTCCGTCTGAAAAAAAAGATTTATATATGTGCATATGTGTACCCTATATATGTCATTTTGTAAATGATTTAGGTTCAGGGAAGAAATTTTTGCCCTCTTTCATCTATAAATATTAGAAAAGCTTGAGTTGTTACAGTATTAGTGCAAAAAGGTTACCCTACCCTTTCCGAGTGCCCAAGAGTCATTTACTGTTTTTTGTTTGTCGTTTTTTCTTTTTTTGAGATGGAGTCTCGCTCCGTCGCCTAGGCTGCAGTGCAGTGACAGTGGTGTGATCTTGGCTCACTGCAACCTCCACCTCCCGGGTTCAAGAGATTCTCCTGCCTCAGCCTCCTGAATAACTGGGATTATAGGTGCACGCCACCACACTCAGCGAATTTTTGTATTTTTAGTAGAGACGGGGTTTCCCTATGTTGGCCAGGCTGGTCTCGAACCCCTGACCTCAGGTGATCCGCTCGTCTTGGCCTCCCAAAGTGCTGGGATTACAGGCGTGAGCCACCACACCCAGCCTCATTTACTGTTTTGTATAAGAAAAAGGAGACTACACGAAGTGCCCACCTCTAAAGAGAGGATGGCGTTTTAAATGCTTTTTGCTTTGAGAATTGAAGGAAAGGCTGAAATGAGGTGGATACTTGGGCAGAGGTTCTCAGCATTTGTTAGAAGCAATGTGGAAGCTAAAATTCCAGCTTGGCGGTGTGGGTGGGGATGGTAGGGGTGGAGGTGCAGGGGAGAGCTGGGGGTGGGGTTGGGAGGGGTCTGAGGCCAGTGAAATCAGTCTGGAAGAGGGGCTGATTCTCACACACCCCCAACTCTAGAGCTGCTAGCCACACATGGCTATTTAAGTTTAAATTAATTATAATTAAATAGCATTAAAAATTCAGTGTCTCAGACACAGGGGGCCATGTTTCGAGTGCCCAGCAGCCACATGTGGCCAGTGCTGCCATGTTGGACAATGCAGATTATAGAATATTTCCATCCTTGCAGCACTGTTCTAAAGGGCCGTCAAGTCCTGCTCTCGTGGGTGGAGGTGACGTGGCCAGGTCACCCTTGTATACAGTGGAGGTGGTTTTCAGACTGAGTTCCTGAGCACATACGCGTACAGTGTGAGTGTGTGTATGTGGGGGTTAGAGGCATTGCAGCTCCTGTTTCCTGCTGAGTCGTCACCCTACAGAGCAGGGAAGCTTCTGGAACTGTGTCCTGAGAATGTGGAGAACCCCAGGCTCCGTAGCTTCTGGGCTGGCTCCAGGCCATCCTCATTGTCACGGGGAGACCTCAGACAGGTGAGGGGTGTGGCTGCAGGCGGCCCCAGTGTGGAGCACAGGACAGAAGCGCTAGCACCTGCCAGAAAAACCTTTATTTCCAAGGGTTGGCCCATTTGGCCTCCTGCAGTTACCCCTCCTCCGGGACACTGAGCTTCTCCTTCACCCCACAGGCCACCACGGCGAAAAAGAACTCCGGGAAGAAGGTGCGGGCGTACACGGCGGCCTTGGGAATGGGGTTGGCCATGAACACTTCTTGCTTCTTCCTCCGCACGGTGCGCATCACCTCCTCCGCCACCTCCACGGGGTGCACGCCGTAGGTCAGCTTCCTGAAAAAGACTGAAAGGCCCCATTTTGGGGCGGGGGTTATGGCCTCGGTGGGGACCCGGCTGGTCAGAGCCCTGCACGTGCACAAAGGCTGAGGGGCGGGAAGCGTGGGCTGTCCCCGGAGTCACAGGTTCCGGGGCCCCTCCGCCACCCGCGGACCGCGGCCACCCGCGGGAGACACTCCACTCTCTGCGCTTCCTTCTGCATCTTCGTCTATAGGATGGACCTGGTTTCCTGCCCTGATAATTTTGCAGGGCGGTTACGTGTGGGGGAAGGGATGCAAAAGAGGTTAGGATCTAAGAAGGTGCCAGGTGGATTAAGGGACTGTTGTTTGTAACTGTCGTGAAGCTGTGCTTGTCAGGAGCATCCTGAAATCCCTGGTCTGCCCCCATCTTGGATCATCTCAGTTCTTCAAGGTGGACCTAGAGCCCTGAGCACGGTGTAGCGCCTCTACACTTAGAGTGGCCATAATAAGGTGCACTGATTGATAGAGGGGCTGGTGGCTATTCCAGAACCTTCAGTCCTTCCAACAACCCTAAGAGGTAGGTATTGCTACTATCCCTCATTTTCTAAAATGAAAATAATAATAATAGCAATACCTGTCTCTTAGGGAGGCACGAAGTGATTAAGAGACTTGCTCATATCCAACCCTCTAATACATGGCAGAGGCCGGCTTCCAGTGCGGGTGGCCTGGCTTTAGACTCTCGGCCTCCACTCTGTGCAAGGGAAAGGGGGAGCGGGAAAGTTCTTCAACCCCGAATCCAGGCCATGACATCTGGGAAACAGGCCCAGAGATAGGCAGTTGCTTGCCGAGGTGGCAGAGGAAGCTGAGTGGCTGAGCTTAGCGGGCGCATGGGCTGTAGGCTGCAGTGAGGATTCTGTTTACCGGGTGCCTCAGGCCTAAAGGTTTGGGGGCCCCGCCCTGCTGTTGGGGGTTGCTGAGCCTCCTCCACCCCCACTCCCAGACTCATGCTTCAGGTGTACCCATCTGAAGGTCATTAACCACCCCCGCCAACAATGACACTGGACTGTTTCAGAGGACCCCAGGAGCCCCCAGCTTCCCTCTGAAGTCTCACATTTCCAAATGGAAGCTTCCCAGTTTCCTTGCTCTGGATACACGTGGTACGACCGGATGAAAGTCGGGCTCACGGTGCTGATGACAACATCGTATTCCTCCACTTCGGCTCGGAGGCAGTCAAAGAAGCCCAGGGCTGCGTGCTTGGAGGCAGCGTCTGCAAGAGAAACCATCCAGAGGTGGGCGCAGGACACTCCCGCCCCTGCTTCCGGGTGGGCGCATTGGAGGCAGGGGGGCCGACAGACACATTTCCCACAGGCGCAGAGCTGGGAAGATCCTCAAGAATCTGCCCCTCACTTTACAAATGAGGACAGAGAGCCCTTGGGAGTGGTGGACATAGAGCTGGAATTGAATCCAGCTTAGCCACTTGCTGGTGGTGTGATGTGATTGTGGGCAAATCTCTTTGCCTCTCTGAGGCGCAGTTTTCTTATCTTTAAAATGGGGGCAATATTTCCTTGGCAAATTACTGTGAAGATCAAATGAGAAAACATACAGAATGCTGGCACAAACATGAATTCCCCTTCCTTCTTGGGAAGGCTGATGCCTAAGAAACTTGTCCAAGGTCTGGGGCCAGCTGGTGGCTGCAGTGAGCCTGAATCACAGATATCCCCTCTCCCTTCCTGTTTCCCTTTTCCTCGGAGAGCCCGTCCAGGTAATCCACTCACCAAATCCAGTTCAAATCGTAGAAGCCATGGGTTGGGGAAAAAAGGATCATTCCAGGAGTTCCAAAAAGAATAGAGTGGACATTGCTTAGAGCTTTGGGAAGTTAGAGCCACATCTGGGGTGTGATGCACCCCAACTTCACATTTTAGGGGTGTCGGTCAGAGGCAGAAGGGGCAGAAAGTGGATGTACTGTGGTTCCTGCCACTGTGTCCAGATGCCTTCAACCAGAAACCTTTCCTGGTTCCCCTGACATCATGACTAGCAAGCTTCTAGTTCTCTCCAATGAGGCCTTTTTTTTTTTTTTTTTTGAGACGGGGTCTCACTCTATTGCCCAGGCTGGACTGCAGTGGTGCAATCTCGGCTCACTGCAAGCTCCACCTCCCAGGTTCAAGCAATTCTCCTGCCTCAGCCTCCTGAGTAGCTGGGTTTACAGGCGTGCCACCATGCCCAGCCAATTTTTGTATTTTTAGTAGAAATGGGGCTTCGCCATGTTGGCCAGGCTGGTCTCAAACTCCTGACCTCAGGTGATCTGCCCGTCTTGGCCTCCCAAAGTGCTGGGATTACAGGCGTGAGCCACTGCGCCCAGCAGAACCATGCACTTTAAATGGACACATTGTGCGATATGTGAATTACACCGCCAATACAAGTGTTACCAAAAAAAGGTCTACCAGCTTGTTTTTCATTCATCTACCATCTCCTTGATTCCTTCAGTCATTCAACAGTGAAGCCCCTGCTCTGGTGGGTGAGAAGCTGGGGACCCAGAGGTGGACAGAGGTAGCTCTGGCCTCACGTAGTCCTCAGTTCATCAGTGGGGCAGACACGTGGACAGGTGACTTTCCATGTGGTGTTTTTTGTTTTGTTTTGTTTTGAGAGGGAGTCTTGCTCTGTTGCCCAGGCTGGAGTACAGTGGCTCAATCTCGGCTCACTGCAACCTCTGCCTCCCGGGCTCAAGCAAGTCTCCTGCCTTAGCCTCCCGAGTAACTGAGATTATGGGTACACACCATCACGCCTGGCTAATTTTTGTATTTTTAGTAGAGATGGGTTTCACCATGTTGGCCAGGCTGGTCTCAAACTCCTGAACTCAAGTGATCCACCCGCCTCGGCCTTCCAAAGTGCTGGGATTGCAGGTATAAGCCACTGTGCCCGGCCCCATGTGGCATGGTTAACGCAGGAGAGGGGTGTGTGCCTGCAGCAGGAGGGACACACAGCAGGCTGCATTCCCTTTCAAGTCTGTGTGCCTGGTTCTGAGCCTCAGAGCCCCCATCTCCTTGCCTGGGTGGATGGTAAGGGAACTGTGCTGGGTGCTCAGGGACACTGAATTCCTTTTGGGTGGTCAAAAGAAACCTCTGAGTCAGCAGACCCCAGGTCACTCCCACGCCAGCTCCTTGTGTCTGTCCAAAGCCAGATTCAGAGGAAGAAGAGAATTTGGGGCCAGTCCAGGGTGGCATGGCTTCAGTTCTGACATTCACATGGGAAACTGTGCCCCTGAATTCCTCAGCTGCAGAGAAGCCAGACCATGACTGATGGGGGTGGAGACAGCCTTGAGAGAATTCTGAGTCCCCAATACTATGTTTTTCAAATGTTCCCAGGAAACTTGTGCATTTGTCTTATACGGGTCAGTGGCCAAAGCGCCCATTGTCAAGCCCATGCCTCGTGATATTATGTCACCTCTGTGTCCCCATCACTTGGCTTTAAGCATTCAAACACTTTGTTGAATGAATGAAGGCATGAAGCAAGGAAAGTGAAAAGTCACCCAGCTGCTGAAAATAACAGACAGAAAGTTTAAAAGTACAAGGAGCAGTGGGGAGATTCCTAAGTGGGCTGGGGAAGAGAGGAAAATGCGGGAAGTGGCAAAGACTGATGTATGTGGCCCATTCACTCTGCCCTTCTTCCTGGGCCCCCAGGTGGACTGCACTCCCCAGCGTCCCTTGCACTTAGGTGCGACTGAGTTCTCCAAATAGGATGTGAGCAGCAGTGATGCCAGCCTGGGGACAATAGGATGTCCACTGCCAGCCTGGGGACAATGGGATGTCCACTGCCAGCCTGGGGACAATGGGATGTCCACTGCCAGCCTGGGGACAATGGGATGTCCAATGCCAGCCTGGGGCTTTGGACATTGGGCATGGCTCCTCCACAGTCTCTTTCCTCTTCTTGCCAGCAGGGACCCAGCTGTGACCACACGGAAGATGTTGTTGATGGAATGACTTAATATGACCCTGGGCCGCTCGGTGACCCTGTGGCATGGTGGCACCTGCCTGCCTGAGCCATTCCCATTGACGTTACTACATGGAGGAGTAATCAAGTTTTCCCACATCACAGGCTCACAGCACCATAGGCTTAAACTAACTAAGGCAAATGGAAAAAGGAAGGTAAAACACTACTAGAGGGGGTGTTATGGGCTGAGTTCTGTTATCAGCCCTCCCAAAATTTATATGCTGAAACCCAATCCCCAGTACTCAGAATGTGACTGTATTTAGAGATAGTTAAAGAGGTAATTAAATGAGGCCATTAGGCTGGGCCCCACACCAATCTGACTGGTGTTGTTATAAGAAGAAGAAATTTGGGGCCGGGCGTGGTGGCTTACACCTGTAATCCCAGCGCTTTGGGAAGCTGAGGCAGGTGAATCACCTGAGGTCAGGAGTTCGAGACTAGCCTGGCCAATATGTTAAAACCCTGTCTCTACTAAAAATACAAAAATTAGCCAGGCATGGTGGTGGGCGCCTGTAGTCCCAGCTACTCAGGAGGCTGAGACAGAAGAATTGTTTGAACCTGGGAGGCAGAGGTTGCAGTGAGCCAAGATCTTGCCATTGCACTCCAGCCTGGACAACAGAGTGAGATTCTGTCTCAAAAATAAAAAAGAAGAAGAAGAGGAAATTTGGACGTACAAGGAGGCAACAGACATGCACGTGCACATGGGGGGACACAGCGAGAAGGCAGCTGTCTGCAAGCCAGGGAGAGGGGTCCCAGAGGAAACCAGCCCTGCTGACGCTTTGATCGTGGACTTCCAGCCTCCAGAATAAAAAAACAAATTTCTGTTGTGTAAGCCCCAGCCTTGGTATTTTGTTACGGCAGCCTGAGCAAATTCATATAGGAACCTACTATTTTTTCTCCCTCCCTTCTTCCCTTCCACCCTTGTACCCATCAAACATTTACTGAGCCCCTAATTTGCATATGGTAGTGTGGGCCACAAATAAATATATATGGCATGTTCCCCACCTCTTAGAACTAGCTCATCAGATGTGGAAATGGCTCCAGAATTTTTACAGCTAGATCCCAGGAACATACACCTAGGAGTCCTTCTCCCCCTTGAACTTCTGAAAGGACGCTCATCTTTGGAGCTGCCCCCACCCTGAATTCTGCCCCTTTCTGTTTTTCCTGGTTTCTTCCTCAGAAGGTCTTCACTGCCCTTCCATTTTGTGATGTGCACCCATCCTTTTCTTTCCCAATGGTAATCTTCCCTGACCTTCAAGGGCATCTTTATGGAGGAAGGGGGCATTGGAGCTACGACTGTCCATCTTTGTCAGGAGCGTGACCTTCACCTGGCATTGTCAGGTTCACCTAGTGCATGCCCTGTCCCCATGGGAGACTGTGAGCTTCGCGGACAGAGGGAGCTCATCTTTAATATCTCAGCATCTCCCATAGTCACTTGCATGCTGTAGGCGCTCAAAAAATAGGAACCATAGGGATGAAAGAAAATCCAGATGGTGTCATCCTTGGACCCTTTCCCCTGTGACCATCTGCGTAGTCTTAGACACAACAGCTCCTACCTTGTACCGTAAGACATACAACAGAAGATATCATATTTTTATCTTAGCAACTTACAAGTCGTACGGAACGGGATTCCAAATTTCCCTTGGATATTATTCACTAACACGATTTGGCCTGTTCTCCGGGAGATCATGTTGGGAAGCAGGGCTGGAAAACACAGGACAATGCAACATGGTTAAAACTTTGAGACTGAGTTAGGCAGCAGCAGGCAGACCCCTGCCCCTGGTACCCTCATTGCAGGGCTCTGCTACCTCCGTGGTAATTAGATTGCAGCAGGGCAGAGATGGAGTGAGTCCTGCAATCATTTATCCAGTGTTCCCAAAGCATGGGCTGGCGAATTGCTGGGTGATTTTAAATTGGTGCTTTCCCACCGATGTACATTTAGTGACACTGATTTCGTTTTTTTAAAAAAATGCATATTTATATTTATTTTCTTTTCCTCTCAAATTTTGTTTAGATGCGGGGGGAACACGTGCAGATTTGTTACATGGGCATATTGCACTCAAGTAGTGAGTACGGTACCCAGTAGAATAGAACAGACGCTCATCTCAGTAGTAAGAACGTCATTCCCGTTTCAGTTCTCCTACTATGGCCTCCAGAAGGAAGAAGGAAGTCTCACAATGGTTCTAGTGTGTCTTTAACGCCTCTCTTGCATATGCTAATCTTTTAACAAAGAGAGGGAGGATTCTGACGTTCTCAGGCTACCTTGGGAGAACTTAATTTGTTAATTTTCAGGTTGCCTTTTATTTATTGAGGATGAAAGAGGTTTTAAATTTATGTTGGTTTTATACAGATTTCCTCCTAAAGTGAATTTAATTTAAAATTGAGAAAATGCAGAGAAAGGTATTAAATTAATAATAGTACAGGCGGAATGGGGATATGGCAAAAAATGAAAAGACAGTAAGACAATACTCAAAGGGTCAACTTTCAGAATGATCTGGGAAACCCAGCACCTCCATGTTAAAATGGACAAACTGGGCCGGGTGCAGTGGCTCATGCCTGTAATCCCAGTACTTTGGGAGGCCCAGGCGGGTAGATCACGAGGTCAGGAGATCAAGACCATCCTGGCTAACATGGTGAAACCCCCGACTCTACTAAAAAAAATACCAAAAATTACCCAGGTGTGGTGGCATGCGCCTATAGTCCCAGCTACTCAGGAGGCTGAGGCAGGAAAATCGCTTGAACCCAGGAGGTGGAGGTTGCAGTGAGCCGAGATCTCGCCACTGCATTCCAGCCTGGGCAATAGAAGCAAGACTCCATCTCAAAAAAAAAAAAAAAGAAAGGAAAAACCCCAAGATGGACAAACTGAAGTCCAGCGCTACGGACTAGACCCAGGGTCCTTAGTGAGTCAGAGGGCAGAGGGCTAACCAGGAGGAGAAACCAGTTCTGGCCCTTTTCCACTCCACTTTCTTGGTTCGTTGCTTTGATGCCAGTGAAAGTCTCTGTTAAAGGTTGGTAGATGACACACCGGTGCTGGCCTGATTGCTGTGTCCACAGGGACTGGACTGGAGGAAACTGTTATCTCTGGGACACCATTCTAGAAGCTCTGGAAAGTCATCTTTCTGCCCCAAATGTGTCTTTCTCTTCATCTGTCTTAGTACTCGGAATCCTATTGTTAGAAGTACCCAGCATGGGAGCTGGTTGTAGAGAAGGTAGTTGTAAGATCAGGCTAGATCTCAGACCTTGCCAGGACACCCCACTCCCTAAATGGAGGCGTTCTCCACATTACATTCCCCCTGAGCTTCTGCTTTGATAAACTTTTATTTTTTTGGAGAGCAGGGGCTTCAACTTTTCTTTTTTTTAGACAGTCTCGCCCTGTCACCCAAACTGGAATGCAGTGGCGCGATCTCGGCTCACTGCAGCCTCAGCCTCCTGGGTTCAAACGATTCTCCTGCCTCAGCCTCCTGAGTAGCTGGGATTACAGGCTCCCACCACCGTGCCTGGCTAAGTTTTGTATTTTTAGTAGAGATGGGGTTTCACCATGTTGGCCAGGCTTGTCTTGAACTCCTGACCTCATGATCTGTCAACTTTTCATTCTACTCTATGGTCATTTCCAGCCCCACTTTCCAGGCTTCAGACCTGCGTTTGAACGTGATGGTGAGAAATCTGCACCTGGGTATCTCCTAGGCCCCTCAGACAGGTTCACGTAGGAATCACCATCTTACTCATTAAAGAGAGACAGCCTCCTGCCTTCCCTGTTTCTGTGAAGGGGTTGACAGAATACTGGGTCTCTTGTAGTCTGGTGATAAGCCCTTTTTCTTCTTCATTTCTGAGGACAGAATCTTTACCTTTGACCAACTGTCATGGTTAGAAGCAGATCAACTGCAAGGTTGATATAGCAGAATGTACACAATTGTTGAGACAATTGTTGGAGGATGAGACAATTGTTCAGAGACGTCGAATTGGAGGGAAGCCATGGATGTAAGGAGAGAAAAGTAAAAGGGCAAGGCTTGGGTGGGGAGAGGGGTTTCACAGAGATGGTGGTTGAAATATACCAATCAGATACTTCCTGAGTTCCTTTTCCTTCATAAACACTTACAATGGGAATGCTGAAAGCTTTCAACCAATAGGTAGGGAATTTTCTAAGGGGACTGGGGAATTCCATATAGAATAGGATGACTGTCTGGCTATTTAACAGAGCCCTCTGTAGAATCTGGTAGTCCAGATACCCATGGGAAAGTCAAACTCACGAGACCTTTCGTCAATGTGATGGGGCCAAAGTAATTGGCATCCATGATCTTTTTGTCGAGCTCCAGAGAAATCTTATGGGCAGGCCCCTTCACCTTCACACTGGCATTGTTGATGAGGATATCCACACAGCCATAGCAATCCAGGACTTCTTTTGCCACATCTGGGATGCAGCTGATGTCTGAGAGGTCCAACAGGACCAGCTTTGGGGTGAATGTCTGCCGAACCAATGAGAGAGTCAGGGCATGTGTGAGATCTCCTCCCTCTTGCAGACCTTGGGAGCCCTTGATCTAAAAGCCACCCATTTTGAAATTCAAAGATCATGAAATGACTGAAAAAATAAAAAAGATGAAGAAGCAGAGATGATTCTGGGATGGAGGATATTGCCAGAGAATTCATACTTGGGGACCAGGGCAAAAACAACAACAAATCTTGACATGAATATGCAATGATAAGTCTAAGCTCTTGGCCAGGGTTCCAGAACTGATAAATGAATGTCGCCCTTCACAGCGGTCCCTTTGCAGGTTTGCACTGACTCCAGTGGTGACATCATTACTTTTAACATTTCTGAGCTCCTTTGTGGCTATAAAGTACTGTGATGAATTTGATAAAAAAAAAAAAAATCCATCACGGTACTTTATAGCCACATTTTAAAAAACTAAAATCATACACCCAACACAATATTTCTGAAGCATCTACTATGTGCCAGGCACTGTGTTTAACCAGATACTTGCTGCATCAAGACTCTATTGATCTAGGAATGTGTAGGAGGGTGGACAGATGGGAAAATTGATGACACCAAGTGGTAAATGCAATCCCAGTGTTTGACAAAGACTAGTCCTGAGATATGCCCTTGAAGAGAGGGTTCCGTGGTCAAATCTGTTTGGGAAACACAGGCTGTTCTCCAGGTTCTTCTTGGAGATACGCAGTGCACATTGGCATATTAAAGGCTCTGAAAAGTCCTGTAGTGAAGAAACTGGACAAGCTTAGCTTAACTCAGTGTTTCTCACACAACTGACTGCAAACCCTCGCTTTTTCCCAGTGCCTAATCACATCCCTAGAAACACCCTTTGGGGCATTCTGTGTTGTCCTGTTTGATTCATCTTCTCAAATATCAGACTTACCTCTGAATTACTTTGAGCTGTTTCTAAACACCAAATGCAACCTCAAAGGTAAAGATTAGAAAAAAATATCCTGAAGGGAGCTGCAAAGACAGTCCTCTGACCAGTGCTCCAGAAAAACCTTTGGAAACTGCAGCCTCATTGAAATAAGTGTTCACTTCCTGGGAGACTTCTTGGGATGGGATCTCATTTATCTGGTTTCTTTGATGGAGATATCAGTTGAGGTATTAAAAAAAATGACTGTGTTTGTAATCACAGCCCATACCTGTAACATCCTCTGTCTTCTAGATCCTTGCTGAGTTTGAGTTATATAGGGTCAGGGCGAGGGGCTGTGGCTACAGAACACGATTTTGTCATGGTGGGTGGTCAAAACAAGTCAACCCTTTATGAATGGCAAACATGCCTATGTCAAGGTCATTGGGTTCATTGCCTCACATTCCCCAGAGCAATCACCAAGTTTCTTCCACTTGGTCCAAGAGCTGGTCCTGAATGATCAATGGAGGCTGGCAGTTCCCAGGAGTTACCCACGCTGACTGCTAGAAGACCTTACCTTGCTGGGGTCAGCCACGCTGATCAAGGCGTCATATAGGTTCTCTAGCCTCTCCCACTTCTTTCCACACAGCACCAGCCTTGCCCCACCTGTGTGGAACACCCGAGCACACTCTGTGGGGAAGAAGGAAACAGGGCAGGGCACACTGTGTGGATGGAGCCACTGACAGTGAACCCCCTCTCTTGGGAACTCATGAATTCAAAAAACTCGGAAGTCTTAGCACCACAAGGTCCTTTAGAGGTCACTTCATTCAACTCCCTCCCCGGGCTGGAATTTTTGTCATTTCCAGCCTCCTCTTAGTTGCTTCTGTGAAAGTGAGCTCACAGTGGAGTGAGACAACTCCTCCTTTGTTAGAAAGTTCTGATTACTGGAAATTCTTCCTTACACTGAACAGAAGGATGAACCTGCCTACCTGGTCCCCCAGGACCGCAGCCCTAGAGGTATCTCAATCTAAAGATAATGGAGACTAACCACCATGTTTTTTCAAATCAAATGTCACCAGTTTCCTCCACATTTTCTCTGGGATAGATACTTCAGCCAGGGTTCTTTTTATTTAAAAAGTAAACCTACTTTCTGTCTAATTAATTTTCCTCTGGACTGATTCCTGACTCACCCAATATAGCACTTTCTCAACTAAGTGTTAGCTGGTAGACATACAGAATTCTTGTGCAGCAATACTGATGATACTTAAAAGCAATAGAAGCTCACAGATTTGGAGAGTTTGCTTGCTGTAGGAACTGTTGAAAGATATGTACATATCTCCTACATATCTCTCTAGTTCATTTAATACTCACAATAACCTTATGAGATAGTATCTTTAGGTTGGGTTCCTAGGAAGCAGATTCTGAGACAAGGATTTGGGTGGCCAGGATTTACTGAGGGCTTGCTCTTCAGAGACAGCCTATCGGGGAGTGAGGTCATGGAATAGGGGCCAGGAGAGGACGTGGTCTCAGGAAAGTCTAGCTTTGGTTTGATCCAAGGAAGACTCTGGAGTCTAAACTCCATTGCAGAGCTGGAGGCAAGAGGATCAGCCTTTGTACACCAGTGTCAATCAGTCACTGATGTGGGCTGCCTTCTCTGGGGGTGCGTGCATAAGGTGTGTAACTCCTAGGCAGGGCGGCGTCCACTGGCAGAGGACAAGTCTTTGGGAAAGGAGGCATCTGCACGCCATTTGCAATCTGCATGCCATTTGCAATCTGCATGCCATTTGCAATCTGCATGCCATTTGCAGCCAACACTTACAGTGCCTGGGAAATGCATGAACTGACCAAGTACAGGGATCTGGAAGAGGCACCAACAGCACCTACTCTAGGGAAGAACCTATTATTGTCTCATTTACACCATGAAGTGGTGGACTCAGACTGGCTGGGAACACGGAAGGACAGCCTGGCAGCCTGGTGCCCAGTGGAGGCTGAATATCCCGAGTTCTGTGGCTCCAAGTGAACTCAGGGTTGTGTGATTTTCTCCAGCAGGGCCCAGAAGCCTGCTGCAGGTGGAGAGAAGGGACCTGCTGGACAGGACAGTTGGCTGGGGCTCAGTAAGTGGGCATCATGGATAGGGAAATTGTGGTATTGCAGAGATGGAGGAATTGAGATGCTGGACTATGAAGTCTAAATCAGGTGGGAGCAGGAGTGAAGGCAGAAAAGGCCAAGAGAGGACCCAAGCAGAGAGTTGTGGGGATAAGAGGTCTCCATGAGGCCTGAAAACAGGTGTACTGGGCATCCCTGAGAGAGCTGGGAGGAGGGCTCTAGGAGAGCTCAGTCTGCTGACAGAAGGAAACCTGAACCCAGAAGTAACTGGGTTAACAATGTCACCTTGAATTGTTAGGGCTGCAGAGAAGGGAAGATTCCTCTCAATGCAAGTGTTTTATTGAGAAAGAAGCTGTCCATGATGAGTCTGGATGACAAAATTCAATAAAGATTGATATCTTTATTGAATGATAAATTTAATAATCATTTTATATGATTGACATAATATTTTGTCTCCAAGTTAAATTGATCCAGTAAATCAGGGTCCCAACGGGTCTTGGGAAATGACAGAAAGATCCTACACTTTATATGGCATATTTTGCACACTTTAATTGGAATACTCAATATGAAGGAAAGCAAAGAACATGTTGAAAAACAGTTGTTAAAATATATTGTAAAACTACAGAAATTAAAGAGTTAGCAGTTCAAGTCTAGATAGAAATATTGATAATAAATCGAGTCAGGTATTGAGGAGAATTTAGTGTATGATAAAGTTAACATGTTGAATCAATGGGAAAAGAACGTACTACATAAAAAGTTGGGGCTGGGCTTGGTGGCTCATGCCTGTAATCCCAGCACTTTGGGAGGCCAAGGTGAGCAGATCACTTGAGGTCAGGAGTTGGAGACCAGCCTGGCCAACATGGTGAAACTCCGTCTCTACTAAAAACTCAAAAATTTAATCCCAGCTACTTGGGTGGCTGAGGCAGGAGAATCTCTTGAACTCAGGAGATGGAGGCCGCAGTGAATCGAGATCATGCCACTGCACTCCAGCCTGGGCAACAGAGTGAGACTCTGTTTAAAAAAAAAAAAAGTGGTGTTTGAATACCTATTTGGGAGGAGAAAAAAAGCTGGATGCATTACACCAAAATATACTAAACAGTGAAATACAAAAACATAACCAAAACAGAACTAGAAGAAGGTAGAGATGAATATATACCCTTGCATTGGGGAGGGCTCCTGTGCATTCATTGAAGGAAAAAAAAATCCTAATAGAAATGATTTATAGATTTTACCCTTTTAAAAAACTCTTCTTGGCTGGGCGTGGTGGCTCACGCCTGAATCCCAGCACTTTGGGAGGCCAAGGCGAATGGATCACAAGGTCAGGAGATCGAGACCATCCTGGCTAACACGGTGAAACTCCGTCTCTACTAAAACTACAAAAAAATTAGCCGGGCGTGGTGGTGGGTGCCTGTAGTCCCAGCTACTCGGGAGGCTGAGGCAGGAGAATGGCGTGAACCCAGGAGGCAGAGCTTGCAGAGAGCTGAGATTGTGCCACTGCACTCCAGCCTGGGGGACAGAGCGAGACTCCATCTCAAAAAAACAAAACGAAACAAAACAAAAAACCTTCTTACAGCAAAACAAAATCAAAAACAAAAAACACCCATAAATAAAGGACAAGACAAATTTAGAAAAAGTGTTTATAATCTATATGTCAGAAAACGGTTAATTCGATATATGAAGAACTCTTACAAATCAATTAGAAAAAAGATAAAGTTGCTAATAAAGAAACTGGTTAAGGAGATGAGTAAGAAATTCACAAAAAAAGTATCAAGATACAGAAGATGAATCAATACCAGTAATACATAAATGCAAACTAAAACATGGGACTAATTTTAATCCATCAGATAATCAAAAACAAAATTGGAAATAGTCTTGGCCACATTGTTGGCCACTGTGAATAACAATTTTGAAGCCCTTACAATTGATGTTGCAGAAATTGGTCTATTGACTTGGAATGAAGTTCGCAATAGAATAAGCTTAAAAATAATTTTAAAAAAGCTTCAAAACAGTGTGTTGAATACGATGCCATAATGCTGGGTCATGGTTTATGTATGTAATAGAATAGTAAATCTACATATCTATATGTAAAAATAGATTACATTAGAAGTTTAACTGAAGCACTGAGATCAAATAGATATAAATTTGAAAGTTAGATGCCAGTCCAAGATGCTGACTTTCAAAGGAAATTTTAAAAACATGTCATGTGAAGTTCAGTTCCCTTTAACCACAAATAGGACACGAATGAATCAAAGAAGAGGAGGAATAGCGGGGACTTCGAAGGAGGATCCCCTGGAGAGAATGTTAGGTGAGTTTTCACCCGTGGGCCCAGGCTGGGGCTGTTTTCCATTGCCTCCATCCCAGAGTGAAGGGCATAGGCGGAATCAACAGAACAGCGCGGTTCCCCGTAGCCAGGAGCCCAGCTTCATGTCTTATGGGCAAGATCCTGGGGCTCAGCCAATGCCCTGAGGGCAGAGAAAAGGAAAGCTGGGACCTCGCCATCGGGGGTGGCCTGCAGAGCCAAAGAAGTCACAGCCACCAATGGCCAGGGTAGGTCAAGATTGGTTGAGAGCTCATCTGAAGTCTGCCCAAGAGGACCTCTCAGAAGGGCAGTGGAACTCCAAAGGACAGGGTTGGTGGGAAGTAGACTGCCCGGGAACCAGGGGCTGAGGAGGGATTGAGTGAGTGAAGAAAAAACCCACATCTCCCATTTCACAGAAATGAATAATCCTAGGGAGGCCTCTGAAAGGCTCATGAAAGTGCCCACGAGAGAAAGATTCAGACCCAGTTTTAGACATGTGCCAGGCCCATGGACCTTGAAGCCATCTCATAGCACTGTCAGTCGGGTGAGAGTTTTCCTCGCTCTCCTATCTTACCTCCTTCCAGTCCCTGAGGCCCTAGAAGCCTCAGAAACAGCAGGAAGCTTCCCTTCAACTTGCACTAGCTGTGGGGAGGAGCAGAGAGGGGTAAAGAAAGTTTGAATTCAACGAAAATGGACATGTTATCAGATATTAAACTGGGCATCCCAATTCCCGAATCAATGCTGTGTTTCGGGACCCGCCATGACCGAAGGATTTTGCATAATCTAATAGTAATCAGAGGCCAGGTGCAGTGGCTCACACCTGTAATCCCAGCACTTTGGGAGGCCGAGGCAGGCGGATTACCTGAGGTCAGGAGTTTGAGACCACCCTGGCTAACATGGTGAAACCCCATTTCTACTAAAAATACAAAAAAATATTAGCCGGGCATGGTGGCAGGTGCCTGTAATCCCAGCTACTACGGAGGCTGAGGCAGGAGAATCGCTTGAACCCGGGAGGTGGAGGTTGCAGTGAGCCGAGATCGTGCCACTGCACTCCAGCCTGGGCAACAAGAGCAAAACTCTGTCTCAAAAAATAATAATAATAATAATTAATCAGAAAAGTCAGGAACCACCTGATTTTTTTTTTCTCAAGCTGCAGAGGAAGGACTCTCCCCTCTGAATAAATTTGAGGTGGACTGTCTCACCACACCCATGATTCATGCTCGCTCATGATTGTTTACTCACATAAGCATCCCCGTGAAAGGAAATGAAGGATGTGTTCACACAGGATGTCCCCAAGCACGTGGGGTTCTAGGTGTGTTTTGTGTTCTTTTTACTTAAAAAAAATTCTTTTAAATATATATGGCTTTTATAACAGAATTCACTAAAAGAAACTTCTGTGGGCAGCAGAAAGTCTAGCCTTTCTGCATTTCAGCTGTCATTCTGGAGCAGAATGATGGTTGGATATTACAAATGAGAGAAGTGAGGTTCAATGGGTTGAAATAAATCACCCGGAGTCCTACACCTGGCCAGCAGGGAAGCCAGGATGTGAACCCCAGGAGTCTGACATCCAGGTGGGGAGTAACACATTCTCCACGCTAGGCTCCTCTTAGCCAATGCCCACTGCTGAGAAAGGGACACGTTGAGGGGGCATTTTCACTCCTTGCTCCCTCCCTCTCGTGATGATGAGCATCTATTTTTTTTTTTGAGACGGAGTTTCATTCTTGTTGCCCAGGCTGGAGTACAGTGGCGTGATCTCGGCTCACTGCAATCTCTGCCTCCCAGGTTCAAGTGATTCTCCCGCCTCAGCCTCCCAAGTAGCTGGGATTACAGGCGCCCGCCATCATGCCTGGCTAATTTTTGTATTTTTAGTAGAGATGGGGTTTCACCATGTTGGCCAGGGTAGTCTCGTACTCCTGACCTCAGGTCATCCCCCGCTTCGGTATCCCAAAGTGCTGGGATTACAGGCATGAGCCACTGCACCTGGCCAGAGCATCTATTTGCTGCAGGGCACCGGAGTAGGTGAGGGGCCTGCGAGCAGGAGCCAGATCAAACCTCTGGCCTTGGCCTTGTTAGAACAGACAGCTAGGAGCATTCTTCCCTATCACTCCATTTCCCTTCTCCACTAACACCTTGCCTTGCCCAGGTGTGCCTGGGAGGCTGGAGCCCAGTGGCGTGCTCAGTGCCTCGGTGCTACTGCAGGCAAGCCTAGAGGCACTGCTCCTGAAGAAGTCATTTCCGCTGAAACCAGGCCTTGGGTATACCCAGGTGTCCTTATTTATATTCTTTTATCAGCTCAGCAGGTATCTCACATTGAGCACTTTGGTACCAGGCTTTTCTTTTTCATTCAATAAACATAAGTTGAGCCCTTCTTTCTGTATTTTATCAATGTAAGATGCCATCGATGATGAGCTGTTGCCTGATTTCAGAGATAATAAATGACTTTAATTTTAATTTTAATTTTTTTGGGACAGGGTCTCACTCTGTCGCCCAGACTAGAGTGCAGTGGTATGATTTCAGCTCTCTGCAACCTCGGCCTCCCGGGCTCAAACGATCCTCCCACCTCAGCCTCCCGAGTAGCTGGGAATGCAGGCACATGCCACCACACCCGGCTAAGTTTTACATTTTCTGTAGATATGGGGGGGGCGTCTTACTATGTTGCCCAGGCTGGTCTCGAACTCCTGAGTTCAAGCGATTCACCTACCTCAGCCTCCCGAAAGTGCTGGGATTACAGGCGTGAGCCACAGTGACATTTTAAAGGGTGGCCTATGGGGATTGCAAGATGCTATGGATGGAAAGACAATCAGTCTGATTTCAGAAATGTTTAAAGGACAGAAACTGCACCTTTGAGGTGATAACACACAGGCAGGGCTGACGTTCAGCTGTACCCTCTGAAGCAGCTCAAGTGCAGGGGTTGGCTATTCTGATAGCCATTCTTTTTTTTAATTAACAAATAAATAAATTAATGAATTAACTAATTTTTTGAGATGGATTCTCACTCTACCACCCAGGCTGGAGTGCAGTGGCATGATCTCGGCTCACTGCAAGCTCCACCTTCTGGGTTCAAGCAATCCTCCTGCCTCAGCCTCCCAAGTAGCTGGGATTACAGGCAAGAGCCCCCATGCCCAGCTAATTTTTGTATTTTCAGTAGAGACAGGGGTTTCACCATATTGGCCAGGCTGTTCTCGAACTCCTGACCTCAAGTGATCCACCCGCCTCAGCCTCCCAAAGTGCTGGGATTACAGGCGTGAGCCACCGCGCCTGGCCTTGATTGTCACTCTTGCTGCAGACAGAGTGGGTACAAGGTGACAGGATTCCCAGCTTGGCCAAATCCTGGAGGTTTGGAGCGGGGGCTAGATGTCCCGACCTTTGTCTGTCTGTTTGATTTCCCTAGTAAACAACTTGGCGTGGTACTCCCTACTGCTCCCGATGGCACCCATGGGGTTCATGCAGGTTCCATGGCACCAGGGTGTGCAGCGGCTGTGCACAGCCTGCATCATCCACTCAGTGCCCTGGGCTTGAGACATGCAGCAATGGGAGCCCGGAATCACTGCCATCAGCAGCATGGGGAGCTAGGCGTTTATTTAAGGTCACACACATCCAGCATCTCAAGTTACTGCTAAGTACTGAGACTTTATTTTTTTCTTCTTTGCATTTCTTTCCAGGGCGGGTCAATGAGATATAGTAAAAAAAGAACAGTGACAGTAGACACGACAAGCTAGGCCATGAGGTCCTGCAAAGGCTGTTTCCCTCATGAGATGTATTTCCTGGGTGCCTGATTTGCATCATGTGTGACTACAGCTGAATGAGGTGTTTTAAAAATGAATGAGATGATTAAAACAAATACACATCTCTCAATGATCAGTAAAACTGTATTTCTACCTAATAAGACACAAAACCAGCAAGGCTACAGAAGAACTGAGCAACTTCTCCAACCAACAGGATTGAATCCACATTTGTAGGACAACGGCAGAACGTACATTCTTGTTAAGCACTCGCAGAACCCATATCAAGATAGATCATAAGACAAACCTCAGCACATTTAAAAGAATTGAAATCACACAAAGTGTATTCTCCAACTATGTTGGAATCAAGCTGGAAAGCAATAAAACAAATTTGCAAGAACACACTTATCCCAATGAGGGCCTTCCCTGATCACATGTCACTTTTAGAGGTTATTCATTAAATACACATTTTCTGAGTATGCTAACCAAGCATTGAGGTAGGTGCTGAGGCTGCCTGGGTGAACAAAACACAGGCTCCAGCACTGGGAAGCCTGTATCTAGTGGACCCACTGAGAAACACACAGATACAGCATGAGAAATACACTAATGCGGTATGCACTTACAAAGGGCCAGTTAAGAAGCTGGTCCACAAGGACCATTCAAGAGGAAGGAGCAATTAAGGTGTCAGGACAGGTTCCAGGGTAGAGGCCGTATCAGGGATCGCATATTAACAGCCTGGTGCAATCCCAAACAAAGGTGCACTATTTGGAGAGCAAATTTTTCCCAAAGCCTTCTGTTCTGAATAGCTTTAGGTGGGCATCTCTTTTCCAGCTCTCCAGGGCGGCACACTCCCTGTTGTCTTTTGTCTGGTCTGATTGACAAATGTGTGTCCCCTGGCTTGCCCTTGAAGAAGAAGGAGTTTGAGTTTGTGTGCCTCGCTCCCTTTTGATACAGGATATCCTCTCTGGGAATTGTTTGTGAGACTCATCTAGGGGCCACTTAGAGAGCCTAGTCTATCTGCCTTATGCTTTGTTTTTTATCTTACAAGATGGGCCTGGGTCGATCACCCACTGAAAACTAAGCCATCCTCAAAGCATGTGGATTGGCTCCCGTTGGGATGCCGAAGAGGATGAGCAGCAGGCTCTGAGAAAATTCTCAGGGAGGTTACAAACATTCTCACGATGGCAGCACTATGAGAGTAAGTGCCCAGCCCCCCCGAGGGACTCTCGGGGCAATGCTCAGGATACAGTGGACTCAATGGACACTTACTGAGTTACTAATGAATGTTTGGCTGTGTGGGATCTATGCTGTACTAAAAATAATAAAAACAACAGCAAAAGTTGCGCTAACTATGTAACATATAAAGTTGTACTACCATTGTCAGGAAGGATAGAGTGAGAATCTTGCAAACTTAAGGACAATTACGGCCCCTCATGTCATAGATGTCGCCAGCAGAAGGGCCCCTCTGAGGTGATATAATTCAGGGGTTGCAAATGCAAATGCCTTCAATGCCAGAAAGTGTAATGATTGAAAGAATCAGGCCAAGTGTGATGCAATAGGGATGGGTGGGGTGTGTGGCCCACTAGTGTGGGCATGTTTTGCCTATATGTGTTCATGATCATCATTACTAATCCTGAGTGATATCCACTGTAGCTCCAGGTACTGTTCTAAGTGCTATCCATCTATGAACTCGTTTATTCCTCACAATGGCATCATGAGGTAGAGACTGCTGGTATCCTTGCCTTACAGATGAGACGTTTAAGGCAGAGAAGGGAAGTAACCAGCTAGTCATGGCTGGAGCCAGGAACTCAACCCAGCTCCTGAGTCTGGGCTCACAACCAGTACACTGCCCCAGCTAAAGGCTTTGCATTTTCAAAATTTCTGGAAACCCCATGAAGCCAAAACAAATCACATCTGTAGACCAATTTTAGCCCTTAGGCTGTGAGTTTGCAACCCTAGATATTCCACCACCCTCATTTATCAGGAATCTGCAGCCTCCAAAAGATGGGAAACTTGCTGGTTAATGATAGAAGCTGGGAGAGAACACAGGATCGATCCCCTCCCACCGAGCAGGTTTGCCCACACAGCGCCCTGCCACCCTGCCACCCTGCCAGTCCCTGGGGGCAGAAATGGGCACAGGTGGGAGCAAAGCCAGCTTACCCTTGCCCAGTCCCGAGATGGCATCGGTGATCACCACCACTTTGTTCTGCACAGCTGACTTTGACCACAGCCTGGACACCTCTTGGTAAATGAAGAGGAGGCCGCTGATTCCCAGCAGCAGCAGGGGGAGCATCAGCATGGCCATGACTCCCATCTTGTTCTGGGGGACAACGGAGTAAAAGGGGATTGGCTTTGCAAAGAGACACTGATCAGGACTCCCAGGGCAGGGGGAGGCCCAAGGCTGCAGGGAGCTTAGCTCTGTGCAAGCCTCCAAGCTGAACACCCAGCGGGCGTGCTAATCCCCAAATGTTCAACAAATAGGAAATTACTCACAGTGTCTCCGAAAGCAGACCGAATCCAGGGGGCCTGCCCTCCCCAGTGGTTAATTACAAACTTAATTAAAATGGGTCTGCATTTTTGGAAGAAAATCCATGTGTTAAGGCCACTTGCTTGGGCCCTAATGGTTATTTATAGCTTTCAGTTGCACTAAAAGGCTGTCAGGGTAAATATAGTGTCTATTCTGATATTCAGGAACACATGCTGGCCGGGTCTGATTTCAGGGCTCTTGCCAAAGCTCTCCTGGCTTGCCTGACTATTAGAGGTTTCCTCTGCGGTTTGGGACTGAGCACGAACGATCCAAACCTGGGATTTTCAGCACAAACATCCTTGCCCTCACTTCTAGTAACCCTCATAATCAGGTAGCTTCCAGGTAGTTTGGATGGATGTGGCAGAAGACCTTCTGGCCTTTGCTTTCTAATTGGAGATGAAAAGCATAGAAAACTGCTAAACAGAATGAAGCCTTTTGCAGAAAGAACCACTTGGAGGTGTGACAGGAAATATCAGAAAGAGCACACTTTTGGGAGTGTTTCTCACCTCTCTGAGCCTTAGCTTCCCTGTCTGTAAAATCGGCAGGACCAATGGAAGGACAAACCACACTGCATAGTGTTAGCCTAGCATAGATCCCGGGCCATAGGAAGGTAACTACTGTTATCTTTAGTGGTTAAGGATACTAAAAATTTATCCCAAATGTGAAATATTTTCATTACATAAGGAAACTCAGTAGGATTAGAACTGAAGAGACAGAAACCCAGTTCAAGTACTGGAGCCCTCCCAAAACAGAAGGCCAATCACAATCAGGTCCTAATTTGTGCGGTAAACAGCATTGAGCCAATCAGGAGTAGGACTAGGAGCAGTGTGTGTGTGCCCGCACGTGTGTGTGTGTGCATGTGTATGTGTGTGTGCATATGTGTGTGTGTGCGCATGTGCGTGTGTGTGTGGAAGGGGTAAAGAAGACTGCATTTCTTTCTTGGAAATTAGAAATAACCAGGAAGATCAAAGAAGTCCCAGAATTTTACTGACATTTAATATACATATTAGAAACACGCATGTAAATGTAGAGCTTGATGAATCTTCATAGACTGAACATATTCACGTGACCAGCACGCAGATCAAGAAACAGAACATTGCCTACGTACCCCATCATGTCTCTCTCCAGACCTGAGGGCAGCTACTTCCTAACTTTTAAAAGCCTATATACAGTTTTACCTGTATGTGTATTTTCTTTGCTCAAAAAAACTCTTGTCTGAAGTTTTTCTTTTTCTTTTTTTTTTTTTTGAGACGGAGTCTTGCTCTGTCACCAGGCTGAGGTGCAGTGGCACAATCTCAGCTCACTGCAACCTCTACCCCCTGGGTTCAAGCGATTCCCCTGCCTCAGCCTCCTGAGTACCTGGGACTACAGGCGCCCGCCACTATGCCCGGCTAATTTTTGTATTTTAGTAGAGAGAGGGTTTCACCATATTGGCCAGGATGATCTGGATCTCCTGACCTTGTGATCTGCCCACCTCGGCCTCCCAAAGTGCTGGAATTACAGGCATGGGCCACCGTGCCCGGCCAAGTTTTTCTTTTAATAAATTATTATCTGCGTTCAATGCTGCTGATTGGTCAAGTAAGATAGGGTCTGAGAAGTGCGCGTCAGCTTTAGTGATGTAGAGTCATTGGTGACGTTGACAGGCACCTCTGTGTGAAGACTATTGTGTGGTTTCTGCTCTCCCTCAGACTTACTGTCAGTGGCTCTGTCATGAGCCAACCCTGCAAGATGGTTCCTAACTCATCCAAACCCCCTAGACTTGATGCTTTGAAAGCATCTGCCTACCTGGATATTTGGATGATGGTCTCGACAAGCCTAAAAGATGCTCCAAGCCATTAGCCTACAAGTTCCTCAGAACTTGGTTGAATAACACTAGACAATTTTGATTTTGCCTCATGTCCCTGATGATGGAGAAGAGGCAGGACAGGACGGTGGATTCTTTGTCATGGAATTATGTTTGAATTTGGACAAAGTTCCCTGGGAGCTTTAGTTGAACTAATGAAAACTCAGATCTACTCAGGGGCATGGGGCTTTAGATTTTTCTTTTTTTTTCAATTTAATTGCCACAGGGCAGATAAGGAATATTCCGACCAAAAGCATACTTTGTCGTCCACAAAGAGATTCTTTTTCCAAATACCTGTCTGCTTTGCTATTCTATGTAGAAAAGAATCCTGAAGTTTTGCCTAACTCTGAAATTATGGAATTTTCTTTCTTCCTTTCTTTCCCTTCTTTCTTTCCTTTCTTTCCTTTCTTTCTTCCCTTCCTTTCTCTCTTTCTTTTTACTTTTCTTTTTTTTTTTTTGAGATGGAGTTTCACTCTCGTTGCCCAGGCTAGAGTGCAGTGGTGCGATCTCGGCTCACTGCAACCTCCACCTCCTGGGTTCAAGCAATTCTCTTGCCTCAGCCTCCCGAGTAGCTGGGATTACAGGCACCTGCCACCACACCAAGCTAATTTTTGTATTTTTAGTAGAGATGGGGTTTCACCATCTTGGCCAGGCTGGTCTCGAACTCTTGACCTCATGATCCACCCACCTCGGTCTCCCAAAGTGCTGGGATTACAGGTGTGAGCCACTGTGCCCGGCCAAATTACAGTATTTTCTAATTCAAGAATTGAGAGCTAAGACTGACCAGGATGAATGCATATTTGGAGTTGGAGGCCATCCTGGAAACCCTGGGATGTGAAAGCTGAACTCTAGATGAGAGTTAGTCCCAGCCCACCTTCTCCTCTGGGGCCTCTTCAATCTCCTTGGTCCCAAGCAGAACCACTCCTAGCTTCAAATTGCAGATCTTGAAGGCTGGGCACCTGCTCATCCCTGCATCAGAGAAAAATCCACCCTCAATGGACTCCTTCCAGCTTTCCTTCTCCCCATAAAATGCCCCAGGCCCCTGCCCTGTGACAGCTTCACCTGGGGAGGAGAGGGGGAAAAGATTTGTCTCCTACTCTGACAAATGTGGCTGTGTCAGAAGCCAACCCTGCAAGGTGGTTCCTGACCCACTCAAACTCCCTATACTTTATGACCCACCCAAATTCCGTAGACTTTATGCTTTGAATGTCTGGAGTTGGATGGCCCCGAGTCTGAATCTCAGTGCTGCTTCTGACTTGTGTGTGGCCTCAGGCACACACCTAAACCTTCTGAATCTGATGGCTATTGAATGGAAGTGGGAAAACTCATATTATTACCCTCCTCACACCACTGTGTAGAATTAGAATATAACAGGTGATGTATACAGCACCTTGCATAGGCCTGGCCCATTGCTGGGGCTGATAGCTTCTGTTTTTCCTTTCTTCCTGGCCGTTTTATTCCTAGTCTGTGTTGGTTCTCCTCATTGCCTTTCCTTATTGAAAGTCAAGCTCCACTCCTGAGGACACTGGACAGGTTTGGGGAAGGATTGGTCAACAGTTTTGGAGGCTACTCTTACGGAATATAGAAAAATGACATCACTATACCATCCCCTGGGGGTCTTCGAGGTGCAGTAATATTCCTGGAACTCGTAGGTAAAGGATGCGAGGGCTAAATAAGGTAATGTGCGCACATGCTTTTTCTTCTTTTAGAGACAGGGTCTCACTCTGTGCCTAGGCTAGAGTGCAGTGGTACAATCATAGCTCACTGCAGCCTCGACTTCATGGGCTTAAGCGATCCTCCCACCTCAGCCTCCAGAGTAGCTGAGACTACAGGGATGCCACCACACCTGGCTGCTGTTTTTATTTTATTTTATGAGATGGCATCTCACTCTGTGGCCCAGGCTGGGGTGCAATGGCACAATCTTGGCTCACTGCAACCTCCGCCTCCCAGGTTCAAGTGATTCTCCTGCCTCAGCCTCCTGAGTAGCTGGGATTACACGCATGCGCCACCATGACTGGCTAACCTTTGTGTTTTTTATTTTTTATTTTTTTCTATTTTTTAGTAGACATGGAGTTTTACCATGTTGGGCAGGCTGGTCTTGAACTCCTGACCTCAAATGATCCATCTGCCTCGGCCTCCCAAAGTGCTGGGATTATAGGTGTGAGCCACAGCACCTGGCCTCTGATGTTTTTATTTTTATTTTTTGTAGATACAATGTTTTGCATTGTTGCCCAGGCTGGTCTGGAGCTCCTGGGCTCAAGAGATCCTCCTACCTCAGCCTCTTAAAGCACTCAGATTACAGACAGGTATGAGCCACCGTGCCCGACCCTACACATGCTTTTGTAAACAGTAAATCGTTGGGTCGGTATCATCCCTTGTCTCCACCCTGCATGTTCCCCAAGTGAAATGCAGGTCCTGTTAGCGGTGTCTTCTTTCCATCAGGACCAGCACTTGCTTTGCTGCATGAAGCTGCTTCTACTCCTTACCTCCTTTTGGAAGAGTGGGTGCTCTCCATCTTTGGGGGTGTTTGTGTATAGGTGGCAGGGGGCTTGTAGAGGAGGAAGCAAGGATGACATGAGATGGTGGGTTGTTGGACTAGCCTTACTTCTTAAAAATGTGTCTGAGGGCCGGGAGCAGTGGCTCACTCTTGTAATCCTGGCATTTTGGGAGGCTGAGGTGGGCAGATCACGAGGTCAGGAGATCGAGACCATCCTGGCTAAAATGGTGAAACCCCGTCTCTACTAAAAATACAAAAAATTAGCCAGATGTGGTGGCACGCGCCTGCAGTTCCAGCTACTCAGGGGGCTGAGGCAGGAGAATCATTTGAACCCAGGAGGGGGAGGTTGCAGTGAACCGAGATTGTGCTACTGTACTCCAGCCTGGGTGACAGAGCAAGAATCCGTCTCAAAAAAAAAAAAAAAAAAAAAATGTGTCTGATGTGTCTGAGATATTATTTAGCCTTAAAAAGAAGGAGATTCTGACATACACTACAGCATGGATGAACCTTGAGGACATTATGCTGAGTGAAATAAGCCAGCCACAAAAAGACAAGCACTGTATGATTCTACTTCTGCAAGGTATCCAGAGTGGTCACGATCACAGACACAGAAAGTAGAATGGTGGGTGCCAGGTGCTGAGGGGAGGAAGGATGTGAAGTTCGTATGGAGTTTCAGTTTTGCAAGATGAGAAGTTTTGTGGATGGATGATGGTGATGTTTGCACAAAAATGATTAAGGTGGTAAATTTTATGTTTTGTGTATTTTACCACAATAAAAAAAAAAATGGAAAAGACGGTCTTACCTCCTTGGAAGAGACAATCCCAGTATAAGACGATGCCGTTCACGTGATTCAAATTGAAATCATACAAGACAACTTCATATGTAGCTTATGGCTACATCTACATTTAACAAATACGCACAACTATGCAAAGGAAGGGTGCACACAATTCCTGGATGGTGGTTACTTCCTGGGAGAGAATAAGGAGGAAGGGAAGGTGAGGGGGACTTACGTGAGGCATTAGTGCTATTTCATACATTTCACTCCTTTTCTTTTTTTCTTATTTATTTATTTATCTATTGATTTATTTTACTTTAAGTTCTGGGATACATGTGCAGAACGTGCAGGTTTGTTACATGGGTATATATACATGTACCATGGTGGTTTGCTGCACCTATCAACCCGTCATCTAGGTTTTAAGCCCCTCATGCATTAGGTATTTGTCCTAATGCTCTCCCTCTCCTTGCTGCCTCCACCCTGCGACTGGCCCTGGTGTGTGATGTTCCCCTGCCCGTATCCATGCGTTCTCGTTGTTCCACTCCCTATTTTTTGTAGAGAGGGGGGTCTCTCTGTGTTGCCCAGGCTGGTCGTGAACTCCTGGGTTCAAGGCATTCTCCCACTGCATCCTCTCAAAATGCTGGGATTATAGGCGTGAGCCACTGCACCTGGTCTCTTTTCTTTTTATAAAGAGAGATCTGTGGCAACGATGACAGTATTTACTTCTGTCATAGTTTCCTTATATTAAATAGTTTTCTATATATTGAAATATTTCATAATTGAAAAGAAAACATAAAATAGTCAGAGAGAGAAAATTAGAAACAGATGGATTCTGGCATTCTTCCTATTTACCTGTCCTCCCAAATGCTCTTGTTTTTAAATTGCTCTTTTTTTTTCTTTTTTTTTTTTTTTGAGACAGAGTCTCGCTTGTTGCCCAGGCTGGAGTGCAGTGGCATGATCTCGGCTCACTGCAACCTCCACTTGCCAGGTTCAAGTGATTCTCCTGCCTCAGCCTCCCATGTAGCTGGGACTACAGGCACGCACCACCATGCTTGGCTAATGTTTGTATTTTTAGTAGAGACTGGGTTTCACCATGTTGGCCAGGCTGGTCTTGAACTACTGACCTCAGGTGATCTGCCTGCCTCAGCCTCCAAAAGTGCTGGGATTACAGACGTGGGCCACCACGCCTATCTAATTTTTGTATTTTTAGTAGAGATGGGGTTTCACCACGCTGATCAGTCAAATTGCTCTTTTTCTTTTCTCTCAAATGTTCATTGTGCAGATGTTGTCTCGCTCTTGCGTCACGTGGCAACTCAAAAAAACCTGAGTTCCTCATGCCCCATTTTTATATTCTGTCTTTCAGATGCAATGCAGACTTAACACGAGTAACTGGCGATATTGGTCAGCATCTACATGATTGACATGTCCTTTAACCTTCAGATAATTTAGCAATTTTCCGATCTTCCCACAACCCTTCACCTCACCCCATCTGCCACACAACACTAACTTGTTTCTATAGCTGACCCCTTGAGGGCAGGGCAGAGCCTTGTATCTCCCGTGCCTCCCCCACCGTGCTTTATATACACATAGTCTTCAGAGGCGTTTAATAAGTCAAAAATATTTACATGAGCAAACCTAATTCCTGTCTCATTAAATAGGCCAACTGATGTTTTCCTGGTCTTCAGAGAAGTCCCTATCAGCCCAGATGGTTCCAAGGGGGTACACCAGAAAGGCAGTTAAGCTGTCAGTGTCATGCAGACTCTGAGCCAGTCTAATAACTTTAGGGCTGAATTCACGAATTCTGGAAAAATAGTTGGCGTCCTGGAGTCAGACTACCGCATTCTCAGTTCTTCCTCTGTGAACACCTTGTTCATTCCTGCCCAACCACCTTGAGTCAGCCGCCATCTTTCTTTGCTGCCTCGTAAGAGGGAACATGGACTCTTGCTCCTGAGTTCCCCAAACCTGGCTGGGGAAGATCACTCAGGACCAGCGCTGGCTCCATTTAATGATGGGTTTGTTGTTTAGAACAATGGTCACCCTGGAGACTGGCTTGTCTATGGGCGTAATAAGTAGACAGTAGACCTGGACAACTGACCTCAACGGGCATTCTCTTTCCCAGAAATGAAAGGGGTTTTGATTCCTTCCTTCCAGGAGAAATGGCACAGTTCCCAGAACATTGTAAACACCTGATAAAATTCACTGACTGATTATCTAAGGACCGATGACTTTCAGGCTGAAAACGATTGGCGGGTTTGCACTCACTTGATCCTGCCTTTCTCTCAGACATGGTCACTGAGCCTTTCACCAGTACTTCCCCAACTCATTGACAAAGACTCATCTCTGCAGCATCTCTTTGTCACCCACAGGACCCAACAGGGCTTTGCACTCGGCAGATGCTAGCAGTGAATCTTTCCATTGTGCCGACTAAGTGCCAGGCATCGTTCTCAGATCTTCACATACACTAATACACTTAGTCCTCACAGCTCTCAAAATAGGAAGGAAGGCCAGGCAGGGTGGCTTACACCTGTAATCCCAGCACTTTGGGAGGCTGAGGCAGGCGGATCACCTGAGGTCAGGAGTTCAAGACAAGCCTGGTCAACATGGCGAAACCCCATTTCTACTAAAAACACAAAAATTAGCTGGATGTGGTGGCAGGCACCTGTAATCCTAGCTACTCAGGAGGCTGAGGCAGGAGAATCACTTGAACCTGGGAGGTGGAGGTTGCAGTGAGCCGAGGTCACGCCACTGCACTCCAGCCTGGGCGACAGAGCGAGACTCCGTCTCAGAAATTAAAAAAAATAGGAGGATTGTTTTTACAGGTAACAAAACTGAGGTGTAGAGAGATTAAGTGGCTTGCTCAAGGTCAAAGTGAGGAACCAGGATGTATATGCAGATTGTCTGACTCCAGAGTCCATGCTCTCAATCATGAGCTATATTACTTCCCATCGAAAGCTAAAAAGGAGTCTATTTGACAGTGTCTGTGTGTGTGTGTGTGTATACACACATGCATATTCATATGTTTACATATACATATGAGTATATACAAATATAACATTTTCCATTTATCAACCGTTGTTCTAGATGCTGAGGGTACATAGAACAGTTCTTGCATAGAAAAATGTAGCATGGATGAGGGAGGGAAAGATGAAAAGAGATGATTTCATTATACCAAATGAAGATCCAACTGGGTGTGTATTGCAGCAAAGATAGATGAAATGAGGTGCCTTGGTTCTGTTTCTTGAGGTGGAGCGCAGATACATGGGCATGTTCACTTTCTAAACATTTATGAAGCTGTACACTTGTGATTTGTATACTTTTCTCTCTGTGTGTTATACTTTGATAAAATTGACATTTAAAACATTTATAAGGAAGCAAAGTGCCTTGTGAGCTCAGAGGATGTAGCAAAGAATGGTTTTTGACTTGAGCCTCAGTGACCAGTCACCTTCTGTCCTGCCTGACTGACCACTGGCTTTGTTCTCCAGGGGCCAAGTGTATCATCTGATGATGCCAGTTGCCCTCACATGGCTCCAAAAATTCCTTCTTTCTTTCCTTCCTTCCTTCCCTCCTTCCTTTTTCTCTCCCTCTCTCTTTTTTTTTTTTCAGAGTTTTCTTTTTGTTGCCTAGGCTAGAGTGCAGGGGCGCGATCTCGACTCAATGCAACCTCCGCCTCCCGGGTTCAACCGATTCTCCTGCCTCAGCCTCCCGAGTAGCTGGAATTACAGGCATCTGCCACCACGCCCAGCTGATTTTTTGTATTTTTAGTAGAGATGGGGTTTCACCATGTTGGCCAGGCTGGTCTCGAACTCCTGACCTCGGATGAGCCACCTGCCTGGGCCTCCCAAAGTGCTGCAACTACAGGTGTGAGCCACTGTGCCCAGCCAAAAATTTATTTCTTTACCCATGTAACAAACCTGCACATGTACCCCCACTCTGAACCTAAAATAAAAATTGATAAAATAAATAAATAAAAATAAAAACTTGTCCAAATAATTTTTAAAAATTTATTTCTTCCTTGGCATCCTCAGCCAGTGTTCACAGGTGTTTTTCACAAGAGTGAATTCAGTGAAGTCTCTCTCCAGTGTATTTCCTTCCCTGTAAGATGAGACTTTGACTTGATATTGTGACAGTCACACAGGACCTGCCTACATGAATACATAGGGATGAAAAACCATATAAAAGAACCTGCACACTGCAAAGGGCAGAGGCTTGTGGGTACAAACTCTCCTGCTCTAGGTGAGCACATGGCGCAGGGAACCCCAGCACACATTCTCTGGGTTGGGCTTATTCCAGCAAGAATCCATTGTATATCTCTTCATATATGCTTAGTGCAATGGAACACAAAATTCCACAGAAGCAACATTTGTCAGGCAGGTGCTCACCTTGAGCTGCAAACACGAAGGTAGCTGGGTTTTTTTTCATTTATTTTATGACAGTACAAGTGTTACAGTTCAGCATAAACAGATTTTTATTGGATTTTTTTTCCCAGAAATGATATGTTTACAAAACACACGAATATAATTTTTAAAATGGATCTGAGCAAGGACATATTGAAGGTTGTTAAGAGTTTGCAGTCCCTTTCTTTTCTTTTTCTTTTTTTTTTGAGACAGGGTCTCACTCTATTGCCCAGGCTGGAGTGCAGTGGCACGATCTCTGCTCACTGCAACCTCCACCTCCCAGGTTCAAGCGATTCTCCTGCCTCAGCCTCCTGAGTAGCTGGGATTACAGACATGTGCCACCATGCTCGGCTACTTTTGATATTTTTTTTTTAGTAGAGACAGGGTTTCACCATGTTGGCCAGGCTGGTCTCGAACTCCTGACCTCAAGTGATCTGCCTACCTCGGCCTCACAAAGTGCTGGGATTACAGGCGTGAGCCACTACGCCCAGCCCCCTTTCTTTTTTCAAAAAATCAAATTATGTGTGGAACAACCTGTGGCCTGAATAACATGGTAGCTAGACATGGGATGAATTGATACAATATTGCAGATGACCGTATTAGGAATCCTGCAGCCCACCACTGCCTCCAAAAAGACCTGCATGTTTGGTAATGTTTATTTTTAGAAGCAAAAGTGGCTGGCGATTTAATTTAAGCAGAACAACTCAAACATGTGTTCCACTTAAACTAAGATAAGATGTCATTCCATTTGACTGTGTTTTCATTTCTATCATTCGACTGTCCTTCCAAACTGATTTTACTATGAGTAGAAACACAAAATTTCCAAGAAAAAATATTTAAAAAAATAACAGGAAACATATTTTGAAATTTCTGTCTTCTTGATTCAAATGAAAAAGAGAGTATGAGATAGCCACACATACTTTATTGTGTGTGTCAATTAGGAGAAAACATTTTCTGGATTTTTCTGTCAATAAACCTATGCGGACAACACATTTTGCATCCTTTGTAGTTAAAAAGACTTGCTTTCCCCTTTCTTCAACTTCTCTTCCCCTTAATACTGTCTTCCTCCCTCTTTCTTTGGTATCCTTATCAAATTCACTGTCATTAAGAAGCTCTCTTTTATACTAGAGTGTCAATGGTTGATATCTTCAGTAAGCATTATCTCACTTCAAGGTACTGGCATTTTAACAGGAATCAAAGGCTGAAGCCAAAGGTGTTTGGTAAAAGGTGAGATGTGGAGGGGTGGGAATGGAAGCTTTCCCTGGACAGCAGTCTCCTGAAGTGCAACCCAGAGGCAGGGTGTATATTTTGAGTGTCAGTGCCTGGCTTGTTTGCCCGTGCAGATGTGGCAGCCATGGACACTGGCTAGCATATGGACACCTTGCCTGGGGCGCCTGGTGAGAGGTGTCCAGAAACATTCCTGAAGGCTTGTCCAGCAGGGCAAGGAGCAGCTCCTGTTTTCCAAACGCTCTCTGAAGCCTCGGGTTCTGGGAAGCTGTGTTGAGAGTGGCAACTGCCGTTCTGTGCCTGCTGCTTCTCGGTGAATTCCAGGCGGGCTGCGGTGAATCTGCTCATGGCCGTGACCGACACAGCCAGGCAGAGGGCGAAAGAACCCCAGGCGAGGCTGTCAACAGAAGGCACCGTTAGGAAAGGGCTGAGGGCTGTGATTCCAGGACTTCCTGTTTTCTCCAGATTGGAGGTCAAGCTGGAGAAAACAACAGCTCCTTGTTCTACTAAATTTGGACCTGCATTTTTGATCACAAATCCCAGAGTCTAGTCAACGTATTGTTTAGCCCAAGTGTTAAGAGAATGGATTCTGGAGTCACTGTGCTGGCTTTGCACCGTGGCCCCACCTTGTATTAACCACGTGACCTTGAGCTGGTTGCTTTACCTCTTTGAATCAGTTTCCTTATCTGCAAAACTGGAATAATATCAATGTTGCTACCAGGGGGGCTGTGAGGAATTCAATGAGCGAATGCGTGGGAAGTATTAATACTTAGTATAGCATCTGCTGCATAGAAGTTTACTGATGTTGCTGTTGTTGGCTCTAACCCAGGACAGTGGCATTGGTGTTGTTACTTTTTTTTTTTTTTTTTTTTTTGAGACAGAGTCTCTCTCTGTCACCCAGGCTGGAGTGCAACGGCGTGATCTTGGCTCACGGCAACCTCTGCCTGCTGGTTCAAGCAATTCTCCTGCCTCAGCCTCCCGAGTAGCTGGGACAACAGGCATGCACCACCACACCTGGCTAATTTTTGTATTTTTAGTAGAGACAGGGCTTCACCATGTTGGCCAGGCTGGTCTTGAACTCCCGACCTCAGGTGATCTGCCCGCCTTGGCCTTCCACAGTGCTGGGATCACAGACATGAGCCACTGCGCCTGACCAGCATCATTATTCTTATATCCTCATCCAGACTGTGAGCCCGTTGCATACTGAGATGATGGGCTACACTTTTCATCCTTCATAGAACCCAGCACTGTCTTGGGAACATGGTAATTAGCATCTACTTTATACCAAAGGGTGTTCAAATGTTTGCATTATTATGAGATAAAGAGAAGGGCTGTGTGGTGGACAAAGAACAACCTAGAGAAGAAAAGCAAAATGTAGGGCTAACCAGACACTTCCCAATGGATAATAATAAGATTAACAATAATAAACAGTCTTGTATGTATGCCAGGTGCTGTGATGGGCACCAGATTGTCTAACTGAACACCTCACAGTGATCCCCTGATGGAGGCACTATAATTATCTCCATTTTACAGTTGAGGAAACTGAGACACAGAAGTTAAGCAACTTGTCCACGACCACCATTTAGAAAGTGGAACGTCCTGGATGCGGCTGCAAACCCTGTGAGTCCAGGTACTGCTGGCTGACTTGCGAGACTTTGCTGCCTCCTGATGCTGTGGACTCGGTTAACCAAGGACACATGTCAAGGTTCTGGGTTGGGCCTGGCCTTGCTTCGTGTTTTCATTAAGTAGGTGATTATTTTGGTTTAAATGAGGGCAGAAACTCATTGCATCTCTCCACACCCCCACTGAAATGAGAGTAAAGGGATGTTTACTAGTGTGAACACACAAGGACAAGGAGAATTGGAGAGGAGACACGAGAGTATTGAAACAGCTGGGAGAGGGATGACTAATTCATGGAGTGAGGGATGTGACACAGAAAGTGTCTGCAATGAGGGCCACCCACAAGGCAAGAAGGATGCCTGTTACATCAGCACTGCTGAATCCTTGAGAGGTGCAGAATCTTGAGGCACAAATACGGCACAAAAAATGCAGCCCTTTCCCCAGTCTCCTCCTTACCACAAACACTCTCCCCCACCTCCCTTTCCCCCAGGAGAGCAAAGTTTTTTTCTCTGGGGAAGGTGAATGGAAGGAAAGGCTCCAGATTCAGAGACAGCAGACCCAATGGAAGGCAGCCAGACCCAAAGGGGCTGGTCTGAAAATGGGATTGTATGGAAATCTGCACAGCAGTGGGAAGCTGTCCAGCCCTTTCCTATGCCTAACCTCAGAAATGATCAGTCAGGCATACAAGCTCACTCCACTTCCTGCAGATATTGGATGATTCCCTTCTGAAGACACTAACAGGTTGCGGAAAGAACCTCTACAAATCGATATTTGTGTGTGTTTTTGTGGAGTGGAATTCCAAGATAAAATAGATGGTGCCATACCCAATCACATGCCAAAACAACAACAAAAGAGTCTACCAGCAGATAAATACCAACCCTGCTCTAGAGCTTCCAATTATCCTTGACAATCAAAGATGCCAATGTTTGGGGGAAAGGTCGAACAACAAAGTGGGGAGGGCAAAGAATTCTGAAGGAAAGAGATAACACAAGGAACAAAAGAAAACAGCAACAAAAACCAAACCCTTTGATTAATATCCTCAGAGGAATATGAGAAAAGAAGATGCTGTATCAATAAAGCAAGACAGGATATTATGAAAAAGGAACAGCTGGAAAACAAGGAAGAGCTTGGAAAATTAAAATAAGTCCAAAATAAGAATTCAATAGAAAGGCTTGAAGACAAGTAGAGACAAATTTTCAGAAAATATAATAAAAAGAGAAACAAAATATAAAGAAAGTAATAAGATCCTGGAATAATAAACCCAAAAGACCTAATATCTAACTAACAAGAGTTTTCTAAAAGGAGAACAAAAACTACGAAAGGAAATAATCAAAGAAATAATACAAATACAAAAATCACCATAATTCCAGGACATGAATATTCAGATTAAAGGCTCCCCACCCCCACCCCAAGCACACAGATGAAGGATGAATGTGGAGAAAAGAGGATCCTCGCCAAAGGACATCATCATGGCATTTCAGAACATTGGTCATAAAGAGAAGAAAATAACAGGCCACCTACAAAGGCACATGAATCAGAATGGTGTTGGACTCTTGACAGAAACTATGAATGCTAGAAGAGAATGGAGTACAGCCATCAAAATTCTTTGGGAAAATGATTTCCAGCAGAGAATTCTGCACTGTGCCAAACGATCAGTCAAGTATGGAGTATTGAATTTCCAGGCATGCAAGGAGTAAAATAACTTATCTCTCATTGGATCCTTTCTCAGGAAGCTACTGAAGGATGTACTCCCAGAAAAGGTAGATGTAACCTAAATAAGATAATTCAATGGGACCTAAGAAATAGCATTCCAAGATAAGGGAGTGGCGCAGGGAAGTCTCATGATGATAGCTCTAGACTGCAACAAGCCTGGAATAGGGCAGGAAGACTGAGAGTTTTGGGGGTTTGGAAGTGAAACTGACAAGCTAATCTGATTAGGTCCACCAAACCTAACCTGCCCTGCTTGCTTTTGGTTGCTTGCTTTCTTTCGTCCCCATATAGCTAAAAGCTACGCCACTAAACTCTATAACTTAACCTTCACTGGCTTCCTTACAGATAACATTTCTGATGTACATGTCACCATGGTAATGGCTGCTTGTTTTTCAGGAACTTGGGGCAGCTCCTGTCTAGTTCAAACTGGTTGAGACCACTGATCCTTCAGCTGATCCTGTGCAAGTGTCTGAGAGGTGGCCTTTTGATGTCAGAAAGCCAAAAACTCTACCCTCAGAATATGCTAATGCTGCCATTTTCTGAACATGCATCCTGTGAAGAGCCATGACCCTGACTATGCTTGCACAGATCACCAGTGACTTTTTATTTTTCCCCACTGCCAATCACCTTTCCTCTTGCCTTAGACCGCCCTGCTTCTCTAACCCATAAATATCCCTAAACCTTATCTTCAGGGAGGCGGATTTGAGAGCTGTTCTCCCACCTCCTTTTGGGCTGCCCTGTGAATAAGTGTTTTATCTTCCCTGTGAATAAATCTTTTTTAAGACCCATCATCACAGTAACTGGTTTACTAAGCACAAACAGAATGAACTTGGTGGGTATCAGAAGGGTGGCACAGGGAGAGAATGGAATTGATAGATAGTTACGCTTAGTACTATTTGATTTTTAACCACCATTTACATATACTTCTTTTGCTAAAAATTAAGTAATTGAAAGTAATAGAAAACAAAAACAAAACAAAATGATATTGGAAACAAACAGACCATTCTTCAGGCTCCTTTGGTGTTTGGAATTTGCTTCTATCCATAGCAAAAGGAGTGCAGTACAAGTTGGCCACGGTTGAGAACCCACCTACAATTCATCTGAGCCCTGCTGCAACTACACTCTCAACTGTGTAAGGTGCCAGTGATAGCCCCCCAGAACCAATAGCACTAATTCAAAGGGGGGTAGCTAAGTGACAAACAGGTGGAGGGACAGGTGCCCAGAGAAACATTTGTAAAAATTAACATCTTCAGACTGGGAAGACGAAGACTAAGAAAAGTTCAGACTCTAACAACTCACGAAGCATATGGCTCACAGTAACACACGTGCGTTCACTGAATCCTAGAATAGTAGGATGAGGGAGTGAGCCCTGAACGTGTTATGTGTTTTACAAAGAGGAAAGTAACATAAGAGGTTGTTATATAAGATGAAAATGTAAGTTATGTACATCTATTTTTAAGATACGATATGCTTCAGAGGTCCACATCAAAGAGAACCCCTGTGGTCTTGGATAATATGGTCAAGTCAGTTAGAAACAGAATTCCCATGTCATGACCTTGTCTTTGCATTAGAAACAGGGGCTGGGTCTCCCCCAGTTGAAGTATTTATTAGGAGTTCTAGATCAAGACACTTCCTCCCACACTGTGTTTAAGAATTGATCATCAACAACGTCTCAATTTCTCGGGGACTTTACTATGTGCAAATAGTTTTATAAACATAATCTCTTTAAATCCCTATACAAACATTTGAGGCAGGTATCCTCACTTTACAGATGAGGGAATTGGGCTACAGATGGGTCACAGAATTAACCCAAAGTCACAATACTGGCAGATGCCAGCACTATGACCAAGGTTGGTCATCCTGCAAAACTTATGTGCATCTTTATGTGCATCTCTCCTGATCCTCCAGGACTTGAGCACCATGACCAAGCAACTTACCAATATGACCAGCCATAGTCCCAGGTCTGAGGCTTCCAATCTTCTGGTCCAAGGTTCACAGTGATTTGAAAAATGGTTGTGTACATCATGTGGGCCACCATGCCTAGAAGCCCTGTGCAAGGAAAGCTCTGTGAGTCACAGTTAAGAAGACACATGATGGAAGAACTCTATGCTGCGTGAGTTGGCTGTAAGGAGCTCTCTAGCATTCATAAAGTCCTTCTGATGTATCTGCATGTATTCATCCTTAAACATTCCGCTGGACATCTCTTTCCCACAATTGAAACTGAAGAGACATCCAGAAAGACATAATCGGGGAGGACCTGTCAGAACCTGGGCAGGAGTCTCCATGTCCTGGTTCCTTCCTAAGAAGATCAGAAATTGGATTTTATCATCCAATTTGCTAAGGATAAGACTTGAGGGAGGTAGGCATGGTGGCATGCACCTGTAATCCCAGGTACTCGGGAGGCTGAGGAGGGAGGATTGCTTAAGCTCAGGGGTTTGAGACCACCCTGGGGGGACCTCTGATTGAGAGGTCCCAAGTAAATAAATAAGTCCCAAAATAAATAAGTAAAATGAAATAATTAAAAGGGACTTTAAAAAAAAAGGACTTAGGAAAGATGCATTACACTTATCAAGCACAACAATGATGTACAAATTGGCCTGCTAGATGATTAACTTAACATGAGTAACTTTTCGTATCCAGTTTGAGGACTAAAGGAAGTCATTTGTTCAGGGTTCTTTCTCCCTGGAAAGGCCCACTTAGGAGACCCAATTAAGTGGCTTTAAAAGTTGCTTGGAGAACACAGAAGTAGAACTAAAAAAAAGGAGTTCTTTATTTTTATGGAATATTTATACCAAATGTGGATACTTTTTTTAAAACTACCATCTATTGAGTACTTCTTCTATACTAGGTGCACTCTTATTTAGTCATCGCCAAAGTGTTTTGAGATACATTATAGTGTTCTGTGTTAGAGAAGTAACTTGCCTGAGGTCATACACCCATTAAAGAGACATCTGCACCTGGGCAGGATCCCTCCACAGACTCATGCCTAAGTGCTGTTTTCAGTGAAGTGATGTCAGCAGTCAGAGCCAGGGCACCCTCTTCCCTGGTTGTGACAAAGACAAACGGATAAATTTCACTTTCTATCTGTGCTTAGCCCCTTTTCATCTGTCACCCTAAGAATATTGTCTCCAGCCAATGGAATTCATTGGTGACTTATCCAGCGGACCACCTGCCCTGCTCAAATGGCCATTGATGGGAAAGAGCCAGCCTGTTCTTTGGCAATAAGCATGTCCAGCCTGACACTCTGCTTTCCCTCTGGGGCAGCCTGTTCCAAGGGTGCTGTTGGAAAGTACCTGCCAGCACCATGAAGATGGCTACCAAGGCATCCACCCTGAGCCAGTCGAACCCAGGGCTGCGACAACTCACTCTGGAGCCCAGGAGGATGGCGCTTGTCAGTATCAGAACGATATCCAGGACCTCGCCCCCAATGGACAGCCACAAAAAACCTGCCAAAGAAAGGGATGTTGGAAACGCTGGACATTTCTAATTCAGAAGTACTAAAATGTTCAATCCTTTGATTTAGTTCACTTCTAAACAAAACATGAAAAACAGACAGGCTAGTGAAAATCACAGATGCCTCTGCTGAATCTTAGAAAGCTGGCAATGGAAAGGCACTCCTCAGGGCTGAAAGAGACGGTTGTAGGGATTGCCCATAGCTGAACGGGGGGTGGGGTGGGGGCGGGGAAACTAAGCAAAACCCTGCTGTGAGGACATGAGTGGTGCTGGGGGTCTCCATGCCCTAGCTCAAAAACTACCACTGTGTCTGGAGTTGGTTCCTGCCAGTGGGTTCATGGTCTGGCTGACTTCAAGAAGGAAGCCACAGACCTTCGCGGTGAGTGTTACAGCTCTTAAAGGTGGCACAGACCCAAAGAGTGAGCGGTAGCAAGGTTTATTGTGAAGAGCAAAAGGACAAAGCTTCCAGAGCAAGGAATGGGACCTGAGAGGGTGGCTGTGGCTGGCTGGGGTGACCAGCTTTTATCCCCTTATTGGCCCCTCCCATGTTCCGTTTCTATCTTATCAGAGTGCCGTTTTTCCAATCCTCCCCGCGATGGGCTACTTTTAGAATTCTGCTGATTGGTGCTTTTTACAGAGTGCTGATTGGTGCGTTTTACAAACCTCTTTAAGACAGAAAAGTTCCTGATTGGTGCATTTTACAAACCTCTTGTAAGACAGAAAAGTTCCTCAAGTCCCCACTAGACCCAGGAAGCCCAGCTAGCCTCACCTCTCACCATGATGTTTTGATTTTACCAGGAGATATCATCTTTGCCTTTTGCAAGAAAAAGTTACACAAGCATGGGGCGGGGCGGGGGAGGGTCTGTGAGTTGGAGAGTCCTGAATGCAGGTACCAAAACCTCATTTGTGTCTGTGGAAGCCACTTGTTTACTTTCTGGAGAGGATCCCACCTGTGGCTTCAAGGAACTCTGTTGGCAGTGGAGAGCAATGGAGAAAAGGAAATTCATCTTTGCGAAAGGACTCCTCTAAGGCAAGTTAGGTAATGGAGACACAGCAATGAATAGACGTGATCCATGCCTTCACAAAACCTCTACTCCAGCTGGGAGAACAGACACTAAGAAAGTAATTACAAAGATACTGAGTGTTAGCGAGCTTTAGAGAGAAGAAAAAACTGCTCTAGGCAGTGGTGTGTTGAAGCTCATCTCACAGCTCTGTGTTCATCTTGCAACTGAGAGCTGTGTTCATCTTGCAATTGAAACTGGCTATGGTGGGAATATTTACATCATGGAACACGGCCAATGCTGCCAATCAGGGCTTCCCATCCACCCTACAAAGTTGGTTGTTAAACATTTGCCAGCACACCACTGGCTATAGGGCACAGGAAGAGAGCCTGTGGTTCTAGCTTTTGGACTTGACTTCATGGAAAAATCATCAATGACTCTCTCATCATTTCCCCTATTCCCAATAAAACTATAAAAATAGTCTAAGCTATGAGGAGTGCTAGTGGGCAGAGTGTGACTAAGGTATTTACCTTGTTCTTCAGCTGGCACGACACTCCGGAAACTCCTACACTTTTCATCTGAAAGATAAAGAGAATGCATTCAGAAGTGGGTTACACTTCACAACCAGGGGGCAAATGGTGAATTTCTAACCCCTTAACTGGATGAGGAATGGGGAGTGTGCAGACTGCTTTACTGCTCAGGGACATGAGCTGCCCCTCTGTGTGGGAGCCTGATATAATCCGCCCTATTGGACTCTGGTTTGGCCACATGACAGTCTTTGACCAAAGAACTGGGAACAAAAATGAGATGGATCTGAGCAGCTTTAAGAGCCAGTGTCTTTTCCCTTGGTTCTTGTTCCCCTGCTCTGTGATCCCAGAGGCCCATGTCAAGAGAAAGTCTCCATCAGCCTGGGTCCCCGAATAGCTACAATGAGGACAGACCCCTTGCCAACCTGAAAAGTCTATACAGAATGAGCTAAAAATAAATGTGTTGGTTTAAAGCACTGGAATTTGGGGGATTGTTTGTTATTGCAGCCTAACCTATCCTATATGGACTAATACTGCAAGTCTTAGACCAGGGATTCTCAGCTTTGGAAATAGCATTCATTATGGTATGAATCTAAAATAATTGGCTTCTTGTTGAAGGGAAATGATCAAAGTTCGCAATTTATTTTTAAATGAGTGAGAGCAGATTCAGAGCCATGTCTGTTGCTAAGACTCTTAGCAGGTGAGTCACACATTTGCTTGCATTCCATCATGCTTTCTTGAATGTGAAAGAGAGGAATCGTTGTGTGTGTACCAGGTATTGGGCAGAACCCGCCACCAGACTCATTTATGTGCTCCAGGGGGATAGATACTCTTTGTATGTGTCATCTGTCAGGTTGCACACATCAGGTGAAAAATCTGGAGCCACAGCCTTAGATATGCAGTTCCCTTTAAAGTTCTAAGTCCATGGATATCCACTTGGTGTGAAGATGTAACCAAATTCTGATTTAGGGGGTGACAGATGGAGGATTGAGACCATGGCAAGTCACCCTCTGGGGTCCTGTCCCAGCTGAGTGTCTTGCACTCTCTCTACTAACACGTCAGCCCAAAACAGAATCATAGACTGTTGAGTGGGAGGAGCCTGGGAAATCATCTGGTTCATCCCCACACAGTTTACGGGAGTGCGTTCAAGGGCCTCTGAGGGAAAGTGACTTGCTCAAGACAGCGTAGGTAGAGGCAGTTTCCGTGTTAGAGCTCAGGGCTGCAGAGCCCGGGCCCAGCGCTGTCCCGCTACATCACTGACTTAATGCAATCAAGGAAAGGTGCCGGGGGTGCAAAGATGCCTGAGACAAGGGAGCCACCCCCAGTCTGATCCTGGTGGGAGCTGAAGCAGAGCATGGTTTTTTCCCATTGACTCTTCAAAGGAATGGCATTCTTATCACTAGAATAGATCCAACAGTCCCCATCTTAGCCTTGCTTTGAAGATTACATGAAGCAGTACTTAGGAAAGCTTCTATCACAGTTCATATGCATTTAAATCTTATTAGAATATAATGAGTTCTATTAGAGCATTTTTGCGGTGGTTAGCATGAACCATTATTTATTTCCAGACTCTAAGCAACCCCAAGGGCAAGGTTTATGCCAGCTACCATTGCTGGAAGATTCCAGGAACAGAGGAAGTTTAGGGAGCATCTGTAGACTTCAAGAATTTTTTTTTCTTTTATAGGAGAGAAAATCCCAAGTAATTTAATTTTCCTATTCAAGAACTTTCTACAGCTCCCTATTTCCCCTAGCATCAAGTCTAAATTCCTCCTGTTAGCTTTTATGTCCTCTCTCCATCAACCTGACTTCCCAACACAGAGCCCATCTTTTTGCCTCCCCAGCACCACCTAGCATTCACCTTCCACCTCCTCAGGGTCCCATAGTGTCTTAGTCCTGTAACAAATTACCATAGATGGGGTGGTTTATCAACAACAGGAACAGCTTTTCAGATATGGAGCCTGGAAGTCTGAGATGCCTGCATGGTTGGGTTCTGGTGAGGGCCCTCTTCCAGGTTGCAGAGAGCTTCTTTTATTTTTTTATTTTTGGAGACAGGGTCTTGCTCTGTCACCCAGGCTGGAGTGCAGTGGATCACGGCTCACTGCAGCCAAAATCTCGTGGGCTCAAGTGATCCTCCTATCTCAACTTCCCAAGTAGCTGGGACTAGAGGTGCACGCTACCACACCTAGCTAACTTTTTTTTTTGGTAGAGGTGGAGTCTCACTATAACTCCTGGGCTCAAGCAATCTGCCCACCTCAACCTCCCAAAGTATTAGGATAACAGGCATGGGCCACCATGCCTGGCCAGCAGACAGCTTCTTGTAGTAACCTCGCATGGCAGAAAGAGATCTGGCTCGCTCTCTAGCCTCTTCTTATAAGGGCACTAATTCCATATGTGAGGGCTCCACCTTCATGACCTAATCACCACCCAAAGGCCCCCACCTCCTAATACCATTACATTTGGGTTAGGGTTTCAGCATATGAACCTGCAGAGGGGACACAAATATCCAGTCACAGCACATGGGAAGGATGATATGTGTGCAAGCATACGCTTCTGGCAGTGCATGTCTAATGCTTATAAACCTTAACATTTGCCAAGCCTATCCTCGTGAAATTCCAAGTACCCGTTGGCCTCATTCCTTCACACTTCTGCATCACCCCTCTACTGAGCTATAGGGAGGAGAAACACCCAGGTTGGGGTGATGATGTAACCATTTCCTGGAGCTTCTCCACTGGGATGCTTTCTGACTCGAATGTGCAGCCAGGGATTCGTGTGTCACATGATTGTCCACCTCAGAGGGCCCGAAGGAGAATATTTACACAGCCTGGGGCTGAGGGCAACAGGATCAGGGACCTGTCGGTCCATGGGCAGCCACAGCGGCCTCTGCAGCATTTGAATTAAGTCACTTTGGATTAATGTGATTGGTAACTTCTCCTGATGTCAGCAGCAGTATCATGGTCACAGAGGAAATAATTCATCTGAGCCTTGCCAGTTCTACCAAGGATGTCCCCAAAGCACTGGAAACCCCTCGGTCCTCACACCCTGCTCTCTCTCGAAGAACTCGGGGGCTGATGCAGAGCCTTCTCTCACGTCGCCTTATCCGATCCTAACCATACCCTGGCGAGTCAGGCCAACATGTTGGCCGCAGATGGATACCATTGGCAATGTGTGGCATTTAAATCCACAACGCCTGGCATCTCTGCCTGGTCCTGCCACGGTCAGTCATCATCGCGTTTCCTAGCCTCTCTGAGCCTCACTTTGCTCATCTGCAAAATGGGTCTAATAAAAGGTCTCTAGTGAGAAAGTTGTGAAAGTATTTTGTGAACTGCATTCCACAGTTTTTTCTTTTTCTTTTCTTTCTTTTTTTTTTTTTTGACGGAGTCTCACTCTGTTGCCAGGGCTGGAGTGCAATGGCACGATCTTGGCTCACTGCAACCTCCGCTTCCCGGGTTCAAGCGATTCTCCTGCCTCAGCCTCCCGAGTAGCTGGGATTACAGGCGCCCGCCACTATGCCCAGCTAATTTTTTGTATTTTTAGTAGAGACAGGTTTCACCCTGTTGGCCAGGCTGATCTCAAACTCTTGACCTCGTGATCCACCCGCCTCGGCCTCCCAAAGTGCTGAGATTACAAACATAAGCCACCACGCCTGGCCTTTCCACTGTTTTGAGTGTTGAGTTATTAATAAAGACAAGTACAATGATCTCAATTTTACGGACCTGGAGGAGATGAGGCTGACACGAATTAGTAGAGTCAAGAATTAAAAACTGGAGTTTCTCACCTAAGACTCAGAGGCCTTTTCTGAATCGCTTCTTGTCTTTCTACCTAATGCACGGAGAAGTGAAGGTCTAACTTGTCTTCTAAAGAGAGCTGCCTTTCCCACCAGGAATAGAGACGAGGACAGCACAGAGCCAGGGCTGTGCAAAGAGAAGGTGGAGGCCAGCCAGGGAGATTAAGAGAATTCAGAATAGCTTAGATGGGTGAGTTTAGCTTGGGCCCAGAGTCAGAGCCTAGTGACCCCTTTGATGAATATGAATCCTCAGAAATGGTGTTCGTTTTGAATAAAGCCAGCAGGATTAAAAGAAAAAAATCTTTATAAATCCCATGAAGCCAGGGAGGCGGGTGTTACATAGCTTGAGTGCTTCAGCAGCCAAGCAGGACAGCAAGCCAGCCCGAGGAAGTGGCGTCCGATCCCTCCGTGCCTGACTCTGACATCCTCTGTCAGTTTGTTCTCCCCCGACCCGCACTCCGTCCCATCCTTTGTGGGGTGCCTGGGTCCCTCTGTCCTGAACTTTTTGAGTTTAGCAGAACAGCATAGAATCTAAAATCCACAGGTTTTGTGGATTCACAGACTCACCTAAGGAAAAGAACATTTCGTGTAAGTGCTGCCTGGGCCAAGAATTGTCATTTCAGATTGTGGGATCAAAGGTGTGGGTTCCCTTTAAAGACATCCTAGGCACTGGGGAGAAAGGATAGAGTTCTTGGAGGTGGCTTGGGCATAGGATGTCTTAAAATAGCACTTCAGGTGGCCGGGCACCGTGGCTCACGCCTGTAATCCCAGCACTTTGGGAGGCCGAGGCGGGCAGATCACGAGGTCAGGAGATCGAGACTATCTTTGGCCAACATGGTGAGACCCCGTCTCTACTAAAAATACAAAAAAAAAAAAAAAAATAGCTGGGTGTGGTGGTGCACGCCTGTAATCCCAGCTACTCAGGAGACTGAGGCAGGAGAATCACTTGAACCCGGGAGGCAAGGGTTGCAGTGAGGTGGGATTCCATGGGTCATGGGTCACTTACATCTCTGGAACTCAGTCTTCTCGTCCGTAAAATGGCTCTATTCTTCTAGGTCAGCCTTTCCCAAAGTGCGTTCCACCGAACAATAGTCTTATAAAATATTGATCCTTATTAAACATAAAAAATTTCTTCTATGCTCCATAAATTTGGGGAAACACTGGAATATGTAATGTTAAACAAATTCCTGTATCGGGGGACTTTTGATAGAGATTTTGATGTGCTAATGTGCATTGTGAATTTTTAAGAAGAGAATGTAACATATTACATTCATATTACATATTACATATTACATATTACATATTACATACATATTACAACAAACTTTTCCAGTTTGTTGGACTTCAAGACACTTTTTGTTTACTTTTACAAAGAGCATCTCAAAAGGCATCTCTGAGGAGTAATATTTGAGGACATCCAGTGAGGTACTTATTAAGAGCTCTTTCTGTCCTGGTACAAGAATATAGTTGCATAGAATTCAGAAACAGGTTGCTATGGTTTGAATGTCCCCTCCCAAACTCATGTTGAAATTTAATCCCTAGTGTGGCGGAATTGAGAGGTGGGAACTTTAAGAGATGCTCCAGTCATGAAGGCTGTGCTCTTGTGAATGGATTAATCCATTCATGAATTAATGGGTTCTCGTGGGGAGTTGGACTAGTGGTTTTGTAGGAAGAGGAGGAGAGGGCTGAGCTAGAATGTTAGCATGCTCAGCACCCTCGCCATGGGCTGCCCTGCACCTCCCTGGGGCTCTGTGAAGAGTCCTCCCCAGCAAGAAGGCTCTCACCAGATGTGCTTCCTCGACTGTGGATTTCCCAGCCTCCGTAATTGTAAGTAATACAGTTCTTTTCTTTATAAATTACCTAGTTTCTGGTATTCTGTCCTAAGCAAAAGAGAACGGATGAAGACAGAAGTCAAGAAATACATCCTTTATCTCTCCTTGCTGTTGTCCATGAATCATGGAGAACACTTTAGATTCAGTGTGTGCTCCTGACAGTATAGGAAAAACCCTTCTGTGGTGTGATCCAGGAAAATGTGCACATGCATGTGTATCTGTGTGTGTGTCTGTGTGTGCGTATGTGTGTATCTCTGTGTGTGTGTGTCTCTCTGTGTGTGCATGTGTGTCTGTGTGTGCATGTGTCTGTGTCTGTGTGTGCGTGTCTGTGCATGTGTCTGTGTGTGTGCATGTATGTGTGTGTGTGTGTGTCTGTGTGTGTGTGTCTGTGTGTGTGTGTGTCTGTGTGTCTGTGTGTGTTTCTGTGTGTGTGTCTGTGTATGTGTGTGTGTCTGTGTGTGCATGTGTGTGTGTCTGTGTGTGCGTCTGTGTATGTGTGTGTGTGTTTGAAGTAAACGCTCTGTGGGTTTGCAGAAGTGCCAAGGGGACTTCCTCTAGAGGAAGGAAACTGAAAGAGCCTCACACATCTCTCACTCCCGCTTTCAGCTCGTTTTAGGCTGAGAAGATGCCACCACCACCACCACACACAAACGCTGAGTTACACACACCACACACACACACACACACACAAGCTGAGTGACAATTTTTTATCAGAAATCTTGGGGACACTTTTACCATCTACCTGTGTAGTGTTTGTGTAACTATGGTCCACGCCATATGCAGGTAGCCAGGTTGCAGCTGCTCCCACTCGTGCCAGAATGTCCAGTTCCACACTTTCCTCAAGCCCAGCCCATGTGGATTTTTCCTGCCAGCTCCCTGGTTACTGATGAAGTAGCTCCCTCCCATTGGTCTAATTTTCCAACTCTTGTCCTCAAGTTCAGGTTCTACTCTGGCCCTAGCTCCTCCTGACATCATGACTAGCAAGCTTCCAGTTCTCTCCAATGAGGCTTTTTTTTTTTCTTTCCTCGAAGTCTCACTCTGTCGACCAGGCTGGAGTACAGTGGCGTGATCTCGGCTCACTGCAACCCCCGCCTCCCAGGTTCAAGCGATTCTGCTGCCTCAGCCTCCTGAGTAGCTGGAATTACAGGCACCCACCACCACACCCGGCTAATTTTTGTATTTTTAGTAGAGACGGGGTTTCACCGTGTTGGCCAGGCCGGTCTTGAACTCCCGACCTCAAGTGATCTGCCCTCCTCAGCCTCACAAAGTGCTGAGATTACAGGTGTGAGCCACCACGCCTGGCCCAGTGAGGCCTTTTCTGTTTCGGAAATGTCTGCTCAGTTCCTCCTGCTTGGATGACAGAAACCTTATGTTGCAGGGAAGGAGAAGCTGTCTCAGGTGACATGGAAAAGCCATGTGAGCTAAGTTCTTCTGTAAGAACTTAAGGATTCCTCCTCTCCCGTGCCTTGTGTTCTGAAGCAAATACCTCGGTTATGCTGCCTCAGACATTGGCTCACTCAGTTCTGTCTTCCTGGAACGTTCTCATCCCCAATCTCCATCTATTAAAATCATAGCCTTATGGGCCTGGCACAGTGGCCACATCCTTTATGAGGTCCTCCCTATGCCTAGAGCTATAAATAACCTCTCCTTCTGTGTAACTCAGTTCTTGCATTGCTATAAAGGAATACCTGAGGCTGGGTAGTTTATAAAGAAAAGACTTTTAATTGGCTCACGGTTCTGCAGGCTGTTCGGGAAGCATAGAACTGGCATCTGCTCAGCTTCTGGTGAGGCCTGTGGAAACTTCCAATCATGGCAGAGGGCAGAGGGGGAACCTGCCAATCACACAGTGGGAGTGGGAGCAAGAGAGAGAAGGGGGAAGGTGGCACACAGTTTTCTTTTCTTTTTTTAGTTTTTGTTTTGTTTTGTTTTGTTTTTGAGATGGAGTTTCACTCTTGTTGCCCAAGCTGGAGCGTAATGGTGCGATCTCGGCTCACTGCAACCTCCGCCTCCCGGGTTCTAGCGATTCTCCTGCCTCAGCCTTCTGAGTAGCTGGGATTACAGGTGCACACCACCACACACAGCTAAATTTTTTTTTTTTTTTTTTTTTTTTTTTTGTATTTTAGTAGAGACAGGGTTTCACCGGGTTGGCCAGGCTGGTCTCGAACTCCTGACCTCAGGCAATCCGCCCACCTCGGCCTCCCAAAGTGCTGGGATTACAGGTGTGAGCCACCACGCCCTTTCCAATGACCAGATCCCATGAGAAATCATTCACTATTGCAAGGACAGCACCAAAAGAACAAGGATAAACTATTCGTGGTAAATCCACCTCCACAATCCAATCACCTCCCACCAGACTCCACCTCTAACAATGGGGATGACTTTTTATCCAAACTCTATCACCCCCGTTTCCATTTCCACATCATAGGTGCGTCCTTGTTATAACCATTATCATCTTTTTCCTTGTTCGTTTGTACCTTAGGTGGGTCTCTCCCACTGGATCCTTGCTCTCAGCACTGGGGCTCACTCACCTTTCTCTCCTCCCATCCTCCTGCCCCTGTGCCTGACAAGGAAATGACTGTTGGTGAATTCACTCTGCACTGCGTTGACTCCCTTCTTTCCAGAGGGCTTTGGTATACACTGAGGTGGGCTCCTCTGACTCTAGTGTGTGTCATAATCACCAGGGGGGCTTGTTAGAAACACGAATACCACCAGATAAAATAGAGTTGAGTGGAATAAAATACCAGTGCCATAAGGATCAGAAACAAAGAGGCAATGGGCAACTCCAGAAAAAGCAAAAAGCTGAACACAGCAGTAAACATCACCATAGCACCCACTTTGATGCTATAATGAACAGTATTGATAGAGTCAAACTTTGATGCTATAATGAACAATATTGATAGAGTCAAAATATATTATTGGCTTACTGATTTCAATAAAGCAGCGATATAACTTTATTAGGAAGATGACAGAGGGTATGTGGGATGTTGTGGTGTGAGAGAGTTAAATCCTATTTATTATAACAGGAAGTTACGAGGTAACATCTAAGATGAAGTCATGGCTATGTAACCATAGTTTTTGAAAACATGGAAGAAAATACTAGAAGAAACAAGTTAACTGTGGTTTCTCCTGAAGGGTGGGACTAAGTTATGGAGAAGAAATGGGCAAAGGACTGTTGATTTTTCTTAGTAGCTTTTCAAAATGAGTTCATCTCTTGTCTATGAGTAAATATCACCTTGGTTAAAACTTTTTTTTGTTTGTTTGTTTTTTGAGACAGAGTTTTGCTCTTGTTGCCCAGGCTGGAGTACAATGGCGCGATCTCGGCTCACTGCAACCTCTGCCTCCTGGGCTCAGGCGATTCTCCTGCCTCAGCCTCCCTAGTAGCTGGGATTACAGGCACACATCACCACGCCCAGCTATTTTTTTGTATTTTTAGTAGAGATGGGGTTTCAACAACTCCTGACCTCAGGTGATCTGCCCGCCTCAGCCTTCCAAAGTGCTGGGATTACGGGTGTGAGCCACCACGCCTGGCCTGTATTCTTTTTCTTTAAAAAAAAATTTTGGCCAGGCACAGTGGCTTATGCCTGTAATCCCAGCTACTGGGGAAGCTGAGGCAGGATAATCACTTAAAACTCGGGAGGTGGAGGTTGCAGTGAGCTGAGATTGCGCCGTTGCAATCCAGCCTGGGCAACAAGAGGGAAACTCCATCACAAAATAAATAAATAAATAAAATAAAATAAAGAAAGAATACAGACCTCTAGATTCCACCCTGGCTCTCTTAAATTAGAACCTCCAGGACTGGGCACCTGGATATTTCTTTTACAAGCTCCTTGGGTGATACATTTGGTAACTGGTGTGACGCCTAGATAGAGCTGTGGAAACAGAAGTACTATAGGCAGTCCTCATATGAGAACTTGGAAAGGAGATGGAATTTCCCAAGCGATTTGCCTATAAGTATGGTGAATACAGTTTCCAAACCAAAATTCTGGAACTGTTTTGGAAATCCTCCAGGATGCAGGGTCCTGGGACTTTTGCATCTGTCCGTGAAGGTAGAGAAGAGACTCTAGGAAGATAGCACTCCCTGAGAAGAGAGGAACTGGGGAGGTCCCTAAATAGCCTTAGCTCCAGGCACTATTGCAGTGTCTGTACCACACTTAAAGCACAAGACACAGGCACTGGCCTGGATACATGGGAGGGTCAGTCAGGCTGGGTACTGCCCCACAGTGGCCACCACTGGGAGAAAGGGTGATGGGGAGGAACATACAGCATCTCAGAGTGTTCTTTTTTTTTTTAATTTGAGACAGGTCTCACTGTATCATTCAGGCTGGAAGGCAGTCACACAATGATGACTCACTGCAGCCTCAACCTCCCAGGCTCAAGTGATCGTCCCAGAGTAGCTGGGATTACAGGCACACCACACCATGCCCAGCTAATTTTTTTTAAAAAAACCTTTTGTAAAGAGAGGTCTCGCTCTGTTGCCTATGTTGCCAGGCTGGTCTCTAACTCCTGGTCTCAAGCGATTCTCCTGTCTCCGCTTCTCAAAGTGCTAGGATTACAGGAATGAGCCACCAGGCTGGGCCTTAGGGGGTTCATTCTTGTTGCCTTTTACTTAGGCCTCAGGAATAAAAAACAAATGCTATGAGAATGGAAAAAGAAAAGGCAATTAGAAACTCCAGGAAAAGTTAAAAAGCTGTGCAAGAAATTGACTGTAATAAGCTGAGGTCAGGAGAGAAATGCGGATGGGAGGAGGAGTCCTCCTTTTTCTGCCTTGGAGGTTTTGCGTCCCAAGCAGAAAGGGAAGAGTACTCTGTCCCTGAACGCGGGCTTACAGCCAGGCTGCCTAATATGGAAGAGTCAAATTCCTCCCTCCTCAATTCTTTGAGAGGTAAAAACGCTCTTCTGTTTTTAAAGATTCACTCCAAGATCATTCCAAGTGCAGGAGAAATAACAGGGATGCACCTTCGAGTTGGGTCAGGGCCACCTTTCATTCCCAAAGGATTTTAAATACCAGGGATTCAGTGACAAGAACAAACGAGAAAAGCTAATTTTAATGAACACTTGCAATGTGTCAGGCCCTGTTGCAAGCGCTGTATGTGAATCTGGTCATTTCATCTTTACAATCACTCTCGGAGGTAAGTACTGCTATTATTCCCATTTTATAGATGAGAAAACTGAGGCTCAGAGAGGTGAATGGACTTACTCAAGGATACCTAGACGGTCAGTGGAGATGCAGGATTCAAACCCAGACAGCCTGGCTCCAGAGCCCCTGCCCCATCCCACACCTGTCACCCCCAGAATCTACAGGCTTTGCTCACCTTCACCATTGAGGCTCTCCTCGCAGGACTGCCAGAGCCCCACATGGAACCCCCGCTGAATGAACTTGTCATCACCCAGCTCCCAAATGTACAGGACAGCCTGGCTGTCATTGTCCATCCTGCCATTGCTGCTCCTGTCCCGTTTGAAGTGAATGCAGTGCTGCCCTCCCTGCTGGTCCTGGCACAGCGGCTTCACCACCCGCCGGGTCCCCTCACACCAGTGGCTGCTGACCACGGCGGTGAGGGAGAAGATGAGGGCGAGGCAGATGGGGAGGAGGAGCAGCGCCTGCTGCTGCTTGGCCCTGTCCATGGCTGAGTGAGGTGAGTGGGGCAGGATGAGCTGTGGGGCCCCCTCCTCCTGCCTCATCACTCCTGCCCCTCAGCTCTGCCATCTGGCATCCTCACACAGCCTCCTCTCACGTCCCCCTGGGGAGCTGCATGTGCTGCCACACCACATCCAGAGTCACAGAGCCGGGGCATACTCCCGTCAAGGGTGCTGTCCCTGCCATTCTCCCCAGGAGGTAGGTGTGCAGGAGGGCATTTTTTTTTTTTTTTGAGATGGAGTTTCTCTCTTGTTGCCCAGGCTGGAGTGCAGTGGCATGATCTTGGCTCACCTCAACCTCTGCCTCCCAGGTTCAAGCAATTCCCCTGCCTCAGCCTCCCAAGTAGCTGGTACCACAGGTGCATGTCACCATGCTGGGATAATTTTTTGTATTTTAGTAGAGATGAGGTTTCACCATGTTGCCCAGGATGGTCTCAATCTCCTGACCTTGTGATCCATCCGTCTCGGCCTCCCAAAGTGTTGGGATTACAGGCATAAGCCACTGCGCCCGGCCAGAGGGCATTGTTTTTAAATTGTGGTAAAACACACATAACATGAAATTAAACATCTCAACCTTTTTTTTTTCTTTTTTTGAGACAGAGTTTCACTCTGTCACCCAGGCTGGAGTGCAGTGGCACCATCTTGGCTCACTGCAACCTCCACTTCCTGGGTTCAAGTGATTCTCCTACCTCAGCCTCCCAAGTAGCTGGGATTACAGGTGCCCGCCACCATGCCTGGCTAATTTTTGTATTTTTAGTAGAGGCAGGGTTTCACCATGTTGGCCAGGCTGTTCTCAAACTCCTGACCTCAGGTGATCCACCCGCCTCGGCCTCCCAGAGTGCTGGGATTATAGGCAGAAGCCACCACACTTGACCATCTCAATCATTTTTTTTTTATATGAAGTCTCACTCTTTCACCCAGGCTGGGGTGCAGTGGCACAATCTTGGCTCACTGCAACCTGCGCCTCCCAGGTTCAAGCGATTCTCCTGCCTCACCCTCTAGAGTAGCTGGGATTACAGGCATGTGCCACCATGCCTAGCTAATTTTTGTATTTTTAGTAGAGGCGGGGTTTCACCATGTTGGTCAGGCTGGCATCTCAACCATTTTTAAGTGCAAAGTTTAGTGGCATTAACTACGCTCACAGTGTTGTGCAACCATCAGCACCATCCACCTCCAAAACTCTTTTCATCTTTCATCATCTGTACCCGTCACACAACTCCCATTTCCCTTCCTCCCCTGCTTGGCAGCCACCATTCTTCTCTCTGTTTCTATGAATTTGACTACTCTAGGTGCCTCCTGTAAGTGCACTCATACAGTATCCGTCCCTTTGTGACTTGCTTACTTCACTTAGCATAATGTCCTCAAGCTTCATGCATCTTGTAGCATGTATCAGAATGTCCTTCCTTTTTCAAGGCAGAATAATATTCCCTGTGTTTATTGGATCGCATTTTGTTCATCTCTTCAGACACCTGTGTTTCTTCCACCTTTGGGCTGTTGTGGAGGGTGCTGGTTTTGATGGAAGACCAGGGGCTGTTTGGGTGGCTGTCTTGGTGAGACAGCCTCACCATTGCCTTTTGCATGGAGCAGGTCCTTAGTGTTGGATTCCGGAATCAGGGAATCCCAAGGACTTCATAGGCCTGTTTCTTGTCCAGCCCTATGTACAGAAGGACTACAGAAAACAGATGCTTGTTCCAGGGACCCTAGGCGATGCGAGGTACAGGCAGGCTGCCTCAGGGCCGAGGTGCTGTGCAGAATGGGGAGGGCAGCATGCATCCCACTTGGCTGCAGAGTTCTGAGGCCAGGGGCCGCAGATGCTAGAAGACAGAACCCTGGGCACCATCGCTCAGGCCCTCACTGAACGGGGCACTGGCAGGAGCAGTGATGCTCAAGATTTTTAAGGAACTCCTCGAGCAGAGGACACTGATGAAGGTGTGAGGGCAGAAGTTTCTGCAGAGCATCCTGAAAACACACAGGCTGTTGATGATGTGTTAGACACCTCCTGAATACCCCCCAGACAGAATCTGGAATCTATGTGCCTGGGCTAGACAGTGATACTGGGTTAATATCACTCCATCTGTATTTTGCCGCTGGCCAAGTCTGAGCACCTGTGTCCTGTGCTCTCACTGGCCTGGTGGGGTGCCCAGGCTCAAGGGAAGAGGCCTTACCACGTTCCATCGCTAGAGGGCACCCAGCCAATGGGTGGGGAAGTCGTGTGTGGCCCCCCCAACCTTCATCCCTTCAGAAATAAAGGATGTTTTTGAGAAGAAGTTGCAAGAGATGAGACAGAATATTCTTGCAAAGCAGGTATTTTATTTAAAGACAGACCATCTTCCAGCATGCAACTTGGAAGACGATCTTTAATGAGCACTCACAGAACAGAGCTGCAGCCACATTCAATGACGAAAGTCCATCCCTTGGGTACTTTCTCCCTCTGGGTCACTCCATCCTGCTCTCTGCCGTCCCAGAGAGATGACCACGTCGATTCCAGAGGTGACACCACTCTGAGTCCATTTCTAGGGTCTTTGTTCTATTTGAGCGTTTCATTGTTAAGGTCTAAAACCTTGTCACATGGAGTTTTTAAGATGTCTAGGGATGTCTATTAAGAAAAGCACGGCTGCTTTTCCCAACTGTTCAGAATTCATTCAGTTGAAAAGTTACCCCGCATGAGTTCCTATGCTTGACTTGAAGAGGGAAGGAAAAAATAACACAAAAACAAAACCAAAAATGAAGTGAAAACATGTTCTTCTTGCCTCTTGCTGACTCACTGTTCCATCCGATCAAGACATCTTCCTCCTGGGCCTCCAATTTGGGAGGCTGGGAGACATTGCAGGGATGCTGGGAGCTGGCCTGGGAGAGGTGGGGTAAGAAGTTCCAAGCAGAGCCTTTGGGAGGCACAGTGATGAGCCCGCTAAGAACTCACCGGAGAGGGCAGGGGCAGGACAGGGCACCTTCCCAAGTAGCTGTGCTCAAGCAACTCTGGTCAGAAGACTTGCCTATCCAGTTCTGCTGTTTACTTGCTGTGTGGCTTTGGGCAAGCCATCCAACCTCTCTGAGTCTCAATGTTTCTCAGCTGTCAAATGGAGAATTCATCATATCCTCATGGGGTTATTGTCAGGATGTGTGAAATAGGACGGTGGATTAAAAGATGTTGTCAATGTGAGTTGTGGGGAGAGCGTACTCCTGTGCTGGTTAGTAAGTTATGTATCATCAATTCCGTAAAAGGGTCTGTCAGGTGGGCTGAGCCACATGTGCTTAGAACAAGTGGGCATTCAAGACGAGTGAATGTTGCACTTTTCAACACACTGTTTTGCTATTGTGTAGGCATAACCTACGCCGCTGATTGGGTTTTTGCTTCATGGCCTGGGCTGGGAGCTGTTCTCTCCTGAGCTGAGCAACCATCTCTCCTGCAGTCTCTGCATAAACAGGACCCAGAGGAGATTTTGCCTTTGTGGTTAGCCTCAGCCCAGCCTGGACAAGCTTAATGCCTTAGAAAGAAATACCCCGCCTCAAAAAGACACCTGCCTCTAAACTGGCTCGAGGCCCATCACCTTCTGCCAGCCATTCCTCTGCAGCTTGAACCCCAGCCTGTCTCAGCCAGCTTTGTGCGTTGAGCAGAACCTTCAGGGTGGAGCCCGCTGACCGCCTTGTTCTTTCTCCTCGGCCTGTCGAGGAAGTCCCAGAAAGCACAGCTGACTTAGGGAAGGTCTGGGAAAAATCTCCCTGCTTTTGGGGGGGCAGGGGCGGGGGATGAGCCAGGGCTGAGGAGGAACTCTGAAGACTCCGTAGATTGCTCTAGACCGCCTCAGACACTCTCGGCACAGCGTGGAGAGGATTTGTGCAAACATTTCCTCTCTGGACCAAGAGGAATGCAAGAGGAGACTGCCTGCGGTGCATCTTGGATGGCTAGAGAGATGTACCCCTACTTGTGAAGGTGCACGAGGAAGATGAAGCTGGGATCAAGCAGGGCAGGGCCTGGGAGAGGAAGCGTGGGACTTCTGCCTGGCGTCCCCGAGCTGCCCATGGGCATCCCTGCCCGCTGGGGGACCAGTCCTCTCTCCTTCCACAGGAAGTGCTCTCTCTGGGCCCCTGGGAGGCCTTTCCTCACCCTGGTCCTGCTGGTTTCCATCAAGCAAGTAAGAGCAGTTCATTATTATTATTATTATTATTATTATTATCAGTTGTATTTCCTGATTTTTTTTAAAGAAGCAATTTAGGCCTCATGTAAGCAATTTGGAAAAGAGAAAACAGTATTAAGAAAATAATGAGCCATCATAATCCTAGCATTCAAAGGTAATCACTGTTCATGTTTTGGCATATTGTCTTCAAACCTTTTCTCTGTGCATTTTTTTTTCCAACAGCTGATATTAGGAAGCATAAAACATGTTGTGTCCTGGTCCCCCCAACCAGCCCCGCATCATATTATAAGCATTTCCCCATGTCAATGTGAATTCTGCAAATAGCATTTACAATTGCTGCATATATCCTTCTGTTTGTCTTCAGTATTCTCCCAGCTTTGAGTATTTAGGTTGAGCAAATCCATTTTTATTTTTCCTTTCATTTCCCTTCTGTTTCCTTTTTCCTTTCCATTACAAAAATATAGAACGCTAATTGTTTTTTTAAAATACAGTTCAAAGAAGTGAAATGCAAACTACAAATCACTCTACTTCCAACAGCTAGAGATCACCCTCATTCACATTTGGGGGGTTATACTTCCAGACTTTTTTTCTACCATTGTTTACATACCGTTTTTTGTTTGTTGGTTTGTTTGTTTGTTTTTTGAGATGGGGTCTTGCTCTGTCGCCCAGGCCGAAGTGCAGTGGCGAGATCTTGGCTCACTGCAATCTCTGCCTCCCGGGTTCAAGTGATTTTCCTGCCTCAGCCTCCTGAGTAGCTGGGATTACAGGCACGTGCCACCACCCAGCTAATTTTTGTATTTTAGTAGATACGGGGTTTCACCATGTTGGCCAGGCTGGTCTCAAACTCCTGACCTCAAGTGATCTACCCGCCTTGGCCTCCCAAAGTGCTGAGATTACAGGCATGAGCCACCGTACCAGGCCTACATACAGTTTTTTTTTTTTTAAACAAACACAGGCACATACTATAAATATTATTTTGTAATCTGCTTTCTTCATAACAAAATACACTAATAACACAGCTGACATCACTACGGAGCACTTGCTCTGCACTGGGTTGAGTGCCAGGTGCCCCCCATTCCTCATATTATCTCCTTCTGTGTTCTCAGCAACCCTATAGACTGAGGTTCTCTTGTCAATCCCCTTTTAAACTGAGTCTCGGAGAAGTTGAGCAACATTCGTCCATGTCAGTAAATGTAGATCCATGGTATGATATCTAAGGGCTTTAAGGATTGATTATAATGTATTTAACTATCCTGTATAGTTGGGCATGCTGGGAGCTTGCTTTATTCTATCCAAGAAGATTAGGCCTTTGTCCTCTTTCCAAGTTTCCATTTGGATACTGGGCTATGGGCAGTATAAAAGGATGATGGGAAGGAACCCCAATTCCACTTGTCTGAGTAAAGAAAGTAGCTTAAGGAATGGCTCAGGCCGGGCACGGTAGCTCACACCTGTAACCCAAACACTTTGGGAGGCCGAGGTGGGCAGATCACAAAGTCAGGAGTTCAAGTCCAGCCTGGCCAACGTGGTGAAACCCCGTCTGTACTAAAAAATACAAAAATTATCTGGGCATGGTGGTGTGTGCCTGTAATGCCAGTTACTTGGGAGGCTGAGGCAGGAGAATTGCTTGAACCGGGAGGTGGAGGTTGCAGTGAGCCAAGATCACGCCATCACACTCCTGCCTGGGCAGTAGAGTGAGGATCTGTCTCAAAAAAAAAAAAAAAAAAAAAAGGAATGGCTGTCTTCCTCCTTTGTTCCACTGGCAGGGTGAGTCCCTGTTCATGTTCATGGTCTTGGAATTCTAAACCCCTCCAGCCCCCATGTAGGGCAGGCTGTGGTACCAGGTCTCATGAGGGTTCACCTCAGGCTTTTTTGCTGCAAGCCTGGGACTAGAGAGGCAGAGAACCCCTGCCAGATTTCCTATATCCAGGATCCCCTAGAGGCTGCCTTCAGGCCCTCATGGATTTTAAATGTGAGCCCAATCAACGGTTTCATGGAATTCTTGCCATCATGGCAGCCTCTCCCCGAGTGACCAGAACATCCTTAAGGCAGGTGGCCCTGGCCTGCCTCTGGTCCCAGGACTTCCGTGTGTTAGTGGTGGGGCCACTTGGTGGGAGGGTTGATTCAGAACACTCATCCTTGCTTCCATTCTCTGGACATCTCATATCAACACTGAGTGAGTGTATCCAGCTTATCATGTAGTTTTGTTCACAAATGTGGACTGCTGACCACATGCCAAGCCCTAAGACAGCGCTCAGGATATTATCATAAAATGCTTCCTCGCACATCATCTTACTTAATCCTCAAAACGAGCCTCTGAGAAGAGTGTTATTACTGAGCCCCTTTTACAGATGGGCAAATTAAACTTCAGAGGAGTTTAATGGTTGCCTTCGATGCTGTAGCTCCTGAGCACTGGAGCCGTTGTGCCTACCTGGGGTGTTTGAAGCCCTGTGTTTTTTCTTCCGGAGTGCTCTTGGGAGTTGTTGATGTATGAATATTTATGTTACAACAGCGGAATCTGCAGAGCCTCAGGCCAGCTTACCAGGCTGAGAAAGCCACACCTTGGCCCTTTCAGTCTGGTATTTTTATAATCAATAACATGTCTGCTGGCAGCATCTGCTTCCACTCTCTGCCACCCAGTCTGCGTTTTCAGAGCCTTTCTGGCTGTCTGTCCTCCGGGTGTGTCTGTAATTCTGATGACCTTACTCTTGGTTCTCCATCTTAACCCCATATTCCTTTTCTAGATGTTTATATTACAAGGCTTTGTGAAGACTTTCATGATGAATTCTGCTCATAGCCTCTTTCCCTGCATGGAATATAAATGACTGTGGTGTGTGTTCTGGCAGGAAGTCTTCAAAAAATTCACTTAATGAGAAATTCTCAGGGATAGTTTAGTTTCTAAATTCAAGCAGGGAAGTAGTGTTATCCCCACACCACTCTCCCCCACACTCATTTAAGTTATTTAACAGTTGCTTTGGCATCAAAAATATAAACTATCTAAGGATTTTTGAGAAGTACATTGTGGCCCTTTTATACGTGGGTGGCAGGAGGGTAAAATGGTGCATATTTAAAATTTTTAATTTTTTTTTTTTTTTTTTTTTTTGGTGAGGGTAGACAGTTTGGCAATCAAAAACCTTTAAAACTATGTGTTTCTGTGACCCAGAAATTCAAATTCAAATAATTTGAATAAATAAAAATGTGCTCTCAAATGTTCAACTATGAGGACTTTAATCACAGCATCATTTATGTCAGCAAACATCTTAAAACAACATAGACATTCAACGCTAGAAGATTTAAAAACTAAATTATATCACATTTTTTCATAGAATGTTATGTAGCTGTTAAAATGATGCTTTACTTCATTTATTATTTATTTCTTGAAATGGAAATATATTCACAATATGGGTCTTCTAATGAAACATAAAAGGCTTTGAAACAATATTATTCCCTTTGAAGTCACAATAAAAAAGAAAAGAAAGACAATGAATATGTCTTTCATTCACAGAGAGAAGAATCTGGAAGTAGACGGTAATTTCTGAGTAATGAGATGATAATTTCACCTTCTCCCCTTTTTGCATAGCTGTGATTTCTATTTCATCTACAGTGAAGTGTATTCCTTCTCTAACAAAGAAAACCAGATTTATTTAAAGAGAATCAGTATAAGGATTTTTCTTTCCTTTTCCTTAATCCCTTCTCGGCCAAGTTCGTTGCTGATGCTGGTTGCCTATGCAAGGGAAGAGGAATAAAGGTCAAGCTGGACTTTTCCAGTTGGAAAAAAATTCACCCGTATATCTTCCTTCCTCATGACTTTGGGATTCTGGCTGTGATTGAACTTGGATGTACCCCTTGTGTTTTTTATGTCTTTAGGGAAAGGACTGGGAAGACAGTCTGAGTTTGTACAGCTCCCCTAGACTGACAAAATTCAGTACTTTTTAGTTTTAGTTTGTTTTTTTGCTTTTGACTATGGCCATTGGCCATGGCAAAGAATGGAGGATAGGGGAACATTACTCCAGACACTGATTTTATTGTCTCTTCCTTAATCAGGTCCCGGAGAGGTCCCTGGGGTCATAAATAGTACTTTGCCCACCAGTGGATCTTACACTGATGACTTGGAGGATTCTAGAAGCTTATTATTTGGTTAGCAACTCATCTGCTGAATTTGTAAAAATGATTTAGAGTCAGTTATGGTGCCATTAAAGATGTTTACTTCTTTAAACAATATGTTAATAATTTACATGCTTCCTCTTGGGCCATAACTCAGAGAAAGATATTAATAGAGATTCCAAACTCATAGGAAACTGAAATCAAGGGATAAATGCCAATTATTGTATCATTATTATTACTTATTGGATAATCGCATGGTTCTCAAACTGTGTGCTTGTATACCCCAGGGCACCACTGTGAACTCACAGGGGTGCTATGAGATATTTTAATTTTTCAAGAGAAGTACAGTGATATGTAGCATTTTCCAGACACTATGCAAACTACTAGCTTAAGGTATTCATGGTGTTGACATTAGATCTCACCTCCTCCCTTTTGATGACGTTGTTTCTTTGCAAAGCTGGGTTTTCCACAGGTCCTATGACTAAAAAGCAAGTATAGCACAAAAATCAGTGTGGAACAGGAAATAAAGGTGGTGGCATCCGATCTGATCCTAAAGCTTGAGAAGTTGTGCAATGCACAGCAGGCACTAAGCTGTTAAGGCGTAAATATTTATTAAGTTGTTTGGACTTACTTACTTAATAAGTGGGGCTTTAGATATATCTTTTGGCCTAGAAGTGCTATGGAAAAATTACAGAGTCAATAAGTTTGGGAACTGCTGTTCTAATGATGACCACACTAGCTCTTCTTCAAAAAGTTGGCTGTGTAATTGTTGCTGCACTCCCTACTGGTATACCAGTCCTACCTCATTCTTTTGGGATAACTCTAAATCTACCTGGCCCTAGAAAGCATTTGAGCTTGTTGCCCCTTGTGAGAAGAGAGAAAATCTTAAAGCCAACTGATTAACTGGGTGATCTTAGTCCAGATCATTTATTGAACCCTTCCTCATCCTCCATCCCACAAGTGAGCCTCTGAAAATGAAGGACAGCAAGAGCATTAACTCCCGCCCTGTGCTGGGGGCTTGTATTCAGAGATGAAAGACACATCTCAGTCCTCAAGGAGCTTATGGGGTAGGGAGGAAGATGGATAAGTGGCCCACCAATGACATTGTAGTGTGATGGGCCATAGGGATGGGTCATGCAGGGGAAGGGTGACAAGCTCAAGACTCAGGGAGACGAGTGGTTAAGTGTGGCCAAGGGTCTCTAGGCTTGAGTTGGGCCTTGAAGGATGAATAGGAGTTCACCAGGTGAAAATGAGGGCAGAAACGAGTGCCAATGGGAAGTGCAAGGATGAGAAGTCATGAAGGAGCACGACTTGGGACAAGGATGGCTGAGATGCTAAATCCTGAGGCCACAGGCCTTAAGGGGAAGACTGTAGGGAGGAGAGCCCTGTGCTCAGCTCTGTCCTGTTCTCCTGTCACTGTGGAGCAGTGTGGAGGGTGGATGGTGGCACCAGGCCAGAGGAGGAAAGGGAAGACAGGGTTGGATAGGAGAGACGTTAAGGAGGTGGGGTCGATGGAACCTGGACAAGGGGAAGGGAGTTGCCGCAGATGACTCCTGGTTTCAGGTTTGTAATGGAGAAAACTGAGCCACACAGGGCAGAAACTCATAGGGAAGCCAAGGACGACAGACCAGAATGCCCTTGGTCTTGCATGCCAGCCAGTTATATAGCTGCCGTCTCTGGAGCAGATTCTAAGTCCTTTTTAGGGCAGGGGCTGTGTCTCACTCATCTCTGTATCCTCTTTAATTCCTCCTTAACACAAGGCCTGGCCCACAACAGGTGCCTGATGGACAATAGAAGACAAAGCCCCTTTTAAAATCGAAAGAAAGCCAGGCATGGTGGCTCATGGCTGTAATCCCAGCACTTTGAGAGGCCAAGACAGGAGGATTGTTTGAGCCCAGGAATTTGAGGCCAGCCTGGGGAACATGGCAAAATCCTGTCTCTACAAAACAATACAAAAATTGGCCGAGCGTGGTGGCATGTGCCTGTAGTCCCAGCTACTCAGGATGCTGAGGTGTGAGGATCACTTGAACCTGGGAGGCGGGGGTTGCAGTGAGCTGAGATTGTCCCATCACACTCCAGCCTGGGCAACAGAGTGAGGAGACCCTATCTCAAAAAAGTAAATAAATAAAATAAAAATAAAATCAAAAGAAGTGGTACAGGTACACAACTAGAAGCCGTTACACAGCCCAGTTATCTGGAAAGCCCAAAATGTGCTGTATTTTCAAGGTTGAATGGCATGAAATAGTCAATATTAGAAAAGGAAAAAATCCCAAGTCCTCAGTAGCTGGAGTAGGTCTCTCAGACACTTCTCTTTGTACTGAACCCACTTCCGAATTGACTTCTCAAGAATAGATCTGGGCCAGGCACAGTGGCTCAAGCCTGTAACCCCAGCACTTTGGGAGGCCGAGGTGGGCAGATCACAAGGTCAGGAGATCAAGACCATCCTGGCCAATATGGTGAAACCCCATCTCTACTAAAAGTACAAAAAAATTAGCTGAGCATGGTGGTGCACACCTGTAGTCCCAGCTACTCGGAGAGGCTGAGGCAGGAGAATTGCCTGAACCCAGGGGGTGGAGGTTGCAGTGAGTCAAGATTGCGCCACTGCACTCCAGCCTGGTGACAGATTAAGACTCCGTCTAAAAAAAAAAAAAAAGAAAAGAAAAGATCCTATAACCTGAGCAGAAAAAATCATGGTCACCTCCAGAGCAGAGAATCTGTCTACTCAGAGCCTTTGAGCCTTTGACTTTGGACCTGCAGACACCTGGGCGATGCAGGCTTCTGCAATCCTCTGGCCCTTCTGTCACATTGTTGTGTCTTAGTGTGATGCGTCTCTCTTTGGGATCTACATAGTCTTAGAAGCATGCGACTATTCATGTGGGAGGATGCAAAAGTTTAGGATAAGAATATTGCGTACTCTTGAAATGTCAACTTCACTTAAAGGTTTTTAATTTTTTTCATATTTGTATTAAAGCCAATATGATTAGATTATGGAGTGAATGTAAAATTTGTATGTACTCTTAAGATAGAACATAAGATGCCGAAGAAATGCTGTTTCTTTGCTGTGGGCCATTGTGGGCACTTCAGTGGGAAGGTTGGAGAATCATAGTGTGAAGTGACAACAAGGCCACATCTGTGCTTGGTCAATGGGGGTGACCATGTTTTTGTTTGCTCAGGTTACAGGATCCCTCCTTGAGGAAACGACTCGGAAGTGGGCTCAGTACAAACAGGCATGTCTGAGAGACTTACTCAAGGAACCTTCTGGTAAGCATGTGTATTAGTTATCCATGGCTGTGTAACAAATTGCCCCAAAGCTTAGTGGCTCAAAACAATAACCAGTCATTTATTACCTCTGATAGTTTCTGTGGGTGAGGAATTCAGACAGGGCACACTGGGGATGGCTGGTTTCTGCTCTGTAACGTCTGGAGTTTAGCTGGAAGACTCCCATGGCCGCTACACTTGGCTGGGGCTTCCATACAGCATGATGGTGGGGTCTCTAAAGGCCTGCCTGACCAGAGGCCAGATTGCCTTTTACGACTTGGCCTTGGAAGTCATACAAGATCACTTCGGCCATGTTCAACTGGTCAGACAGCTACAAAGCTCTACTCAGGCTAACGGTACAGAAACACAGACCCCATGCCCCAGTGTAAGGAAACATATGAAACCACATGTACGTGGATGTGGCCATCTTTGATAAAAGCCATCTGCCATGGCACACTCATCACCTGATCATATGACATGATTATCTGCTGTAGATTAGCCTGGGAATCTGTTAAAGGAATGTGGCAGGGGGAGGGGGGGTCTCCTATCTCCCAGGGTGTTAACTAAATTTGAATAGTAACATTTCTCTTATCCAAGCCTACACTAAGTTCAGAACATTCTAGCGAATATGTAATTGCTGTCTGCAGGCTGACTCTTCGGGTGCAGCCACGTGCACCGTGCCCACCTCCAAAAGAAAAAAAAGAAGAAAGTACCTTGGCCCGTTGCCTCCGAGCCCACTGAGGACAATCCCTGGCTCCAGCTGCTTTCAGATCATTTTATTCAGAGGCCTTGAGATTGACAGGACACTGTGAACTCTCCCTGTCTTTCTTTACCCAAAGGCAGTCCCAGGCTTCAAGCCCTTCCCAGCTCCCTTTGAAGACCTCATGGACCCAGGCAGGTGGTAGTCAAGCCTTGAGATCAGCTGCAGGAACCACCTCTCGCTTTGAAGAACACTGCTTTCTGAGGTCAAGGTAAGGCAGGCCTTCATCCAGAGCCATGCCATGCATAGCTCAGGTGAGCACTGCCTTACCCAGACCAGGTGCTGACACCTGGCAGCCAGGTCCTGACACCTGGCAGCCAGGTAGACATGGTGTCCCATGCCAGCTCATAACCTAGCACCATGGTGTTTCTAAGATTTCAATGCCAGAAACCTGGCCTTTTTTTTAATTTTTTTTTTTTTTTTTTTTTTTTGAGACAGAGTCTCTCTCTGTTGCCAGGCTGGAGTACAATGGCGTGATCTCAGCTCACTGCAACCTCCAACTCCCTGGTTCAAGCGATTCTCCTGCCTCAGCCTCCTGAGTAGCTGGGATTACAGGCACCCGCCACCACTCCCGGCTAATTTCTGTATTTTTAGTAGAGACGAGGTTTCACCATGTTGACCAGGATGGTCTCGATCCCATGACCTCGTGATCCAGAACCCTGGCCATTTTAGCCTAATAAGGAGCAGATGGTGGAGAATGATGCTTGGCTTCCAGGAGTCAGGAGCCTGCAAAATTAGAAGTTTGGGACCTAGTCTGAAATACTTCCATTTGATTCTGGGAGGCCCATAAAGCAGAGTTTTAAGGTTGTTGTTTCCCATTGCCAAACACCAGGGTAAATCATCCCCTGAGATAGTCCAAGTATCTAATAATGATCATTGAATTAGTGCTCAAATGGAGAGATATGGCAAATGGAGAGATATGACTATATAGTACTTGTGTTGGTTATGTGTGACCAAGGACCTCGATCTTGATCCTCCTTATTTCACTGGTCATTTTGCACATTCACAGAGTAAGTGTGTCCTGGGATCTAACTGGTGAAGGTTTGATGATTATTTAGCTGATTGTGGAACATAAGGCACTGGCTCAGCCTCCAAGTGTCCTCCTGTCCCCAAGTTTCTGTGAAAGTTTAGTTCATGTCGGTGGCTGGGTATGGTGGCTCACACCTGTAATCCCAGCACTTTGGGAGGCCGAGGTGGGCAGATCACTTGAGGTCAGGAGATCGAGACCAGCCTGGCCAACATAGTGAAACCCTGTCTCTACTAAAAATACAAAAATTAGCTGGGCATGGTGGCACATGCCTGTAGTCCTAGCTACTCGGGAGGCTGAGGCAGGAGAATCGCTTGAGCCTGGGACGTGGAGGTTGCAGTGAGCCGAGATCACGCCGTTGTACTCCAGCCTGGGCAATAGAGTGAGACTCCATCTCTAAAAAAAAAAAGAAAGAAAGAAAGTTTAGTTCATGTCAAATAAAGCAAAATCAGCATGATGTGTACATTGACGTAATTGATCAGAGGTCAAGTTGGGCAGACGAATGCACATTGTTTGGGACTGCATTCAGCATTCCTGTGGTCCCCAAATCATTCCCCATCCTTGACTCATCTAGAGACTGGGACACCCGTGCTGGTTTCTGCACAGGTTACACCAGCTTCCAGTGCCAGGAAGGTGGGCTCCCACGGTGCCTCTTCCTCCATCAGTGGCAACCCTGTGCTGAAACACTGATGTTCATCAGACTCTTCTTCTCTCTATAGGCATATTTTGTAACGGGACATTTGATCAGTATGTGTGTTGGCCTCATTCTTCTCCTGGAAATGTCTCTGTACCCTGCCCTTCATACTTACCTTGGTGGAGTGAAGGTAATAAGTCTTATTTTTACCAATTTTCCCCAACCAAGTGCTTTTCTGAAGTCCTCTTCCCTCACAAACAGCCCCTGTCTAAGCTCTCAGTAATACATCTTCCTTCTGTAATTTTTCTATTCCTGGATGTTCCATTTATTTTTATGTATGTATGTATATATTTATTTTTATTTATCTTTGTGGTTACATAGTAGGTGTATATATTTGTGGGGTACATGAGATGTTTTGATACAGGCATGCAATGTGAATAGGCATAGAGAACGGGATATCCGTCCCCTCAAGCATTTATCTTTTCATTTACAAACAATCCAATTACACTCCTTATTTCAAAATGGACGATTAAGTTACTATTATTATTATTATTATTATTACTACTATTATATATATTTTTTGAGATGGAATCTCACTCTGTCACCCAGGCTGGAGTGCAGTGGTGCGATCTCAGCTCACTGCAACCTCCGCCTCCCAGGTTCAAGCGATTCTCCTGCCTCAGCCTCCCGAGTAGCTGGGACTACAAGCACCCACCACCACCACGCTTGGCTAATTTTTTTGTATTTTTAGTAGAGACGGGATTTCACCATGTTAGCCAGGATGGTCTCAATCTCCTGACCTCAGGTGATCCACCCGCCTCAGCCTCCCAAAGTGCTGGGATTACAGGCGTGAGCACCGCGCCTGGCCGATTAAGTTATTATTGACTATCATCACCAGTTGTGCTATCAAAGAGTAGGTCTTATTCATTCTTTCTATTTTTGTACCCATCATCCCTCCCCACCTCCACTGTCCCAGCCGCCCACTACCCTTCCCAGCTTCTGGCAACCATCCTTCTACTCTCTATATCCATGAGTTCAATTGTTTTGATTTTTAGATCTTACAGATAAGTAGCTCTCCTACTTTGAAGCTTCTAGAGTACAGATCCAGCAGCCACTAAATTTGCTGCAGTGGGGGTAAGAATGGCCCTTGTCATGGAGAGGAGAAACAGGTGGAGGAGAAAGATTGGGATGCTAACCTCCACACAATTTTTGACTTGTTAGATGGGGAGGAAGGATTTTCAAAGTACCCTTTGCATTCACATCGAAAGGAGGTGCCAATCCGTTAGTGTGTTTAACTCCCATGGGACTTGGATGGAGAATTTAACCACTTAGCTTGCTCTGATGCTGTTTCAAGGAAGTAAACATTACTTAGATACCCAGGATAATATCCCATCCCTACTAGCCCCAGAAGCCCGACCTCTTGGTTATTTTATTCTGGAAGAGGAGAGAGGTGATTACTGGTTAGATTCCTATTGCCTTTGACCACAGACCACCGGCAAATATAAGGACAACTAAAACTATTCTCAGGAAACATAAATGGTTACAAGCTCCAAGCAAAACAAGGTGAGAACCAGCTTCTGAGAGGGTAAGAGGATAGCCTTTTGTATTTAATTTCAGCCCGATAAATCATCCCATCGTGCAACTTTGGTTTCAATGTTTTGAGCCTCTAGAGCAGAGAGAGAGTGTTTAGAAGGAAGATACATTTCTGGGTGGGAGAGTTAGTGACCTATTTTATGGAAGTGTTCTCTGATGAAATCCAGTTGGAATCAGCCCCAGAAGCATGAGAATGTGAGATTTTAGGGAGGGTGGAAGAGATAACTCGCTGGATGGGAGGGCTCTGAATGACTCAGGCACAGTACCCCTGGGAGCAGCTCAGTGAGGGAAAAGAGCACTGGGTGTGGAGTCAGGAGCCCCGAGGTCAGACCTAGTCCCTCTATTTTACACTTTGGAGACTTTGGGCAAATTCCCACAGCCCCCTGAGCTTCCACTTCCTCATCCATGAAGGGAAGGAGAGTTGCTAATTCTGCAGGTCACTCAGAGGAGTCAATGAGAAGGCACTCACAGGGTGCGTCGCAGAGTTGCCGCTCGGTCCGCGGGAGCTGAAGCTGAATCCAGGGAGGAGCCCCTTGGATTCCTTCAAGTCTTGAGGCCCCAAACACCTGGACTTCTCAGTAGCATGTGGAGCCGATCCCTAGTTCTCTGCTCACTGTCTGTCTACCTGTCCTTTTCCAAGAGCTAAAAACACAGATCCATTCCACTGTAAGAGAAAATGAAGTGTTCAAAAAGCCACATTTACAAAGAACCTAAATTAAAGCCTCTTTAAAAAAAAAAAATAGGTTTTGGGCTTCTGGAATGTGAAGGGGGTGTGATTTGCAAAAGGTGGGAAGTTACTCTTCCACCCGCCATTCTGTGCATTAAATCTTTAGAATCCAAATGGATCCCTGCAGCGAAAAGAGAATGTGGAGACCGTGGAAGGGCGCAGAGAAGAACGTGCAAATGCACAGAGTGGAGGAGAGTCCCTGTGAGATGGGAGAGAGGAATGAGCATGGTAATATCAGAAGAGGGAATGCCTGGCGCCTGTAGTCCCAGCTACTCGCGAGGCTGAGGCAGGAGAATGGCGTGAACCCGGGAGGCGGAGCTTGCAGTGAGCCCAGATTGCACCACTGAGCGCCTGATGGCCAACAGAAGCTGTAACCGACGACTGAGGCTGGGGGCTGATGACGAAGGAAGCTGGGTGTTAGTCACTAGGGTTTCAAGCTTTCTTCTGTAAAGGAAGATTATGTGGAGTCCCAGAAGGTGTTAAGGCATAAAAATGGAGCACAAGTTGTAGTCTGGGAGAATGACGTTGAGAGCATGTAGCTATTGGACTGAGGAATGGAGGAACCAGGGAGGAGAGTGGGGAAACTACTGCAGTGTCCCAGAGAACAGCTTGCTAAGGGTCTGGATTCGGGCAAGGGCAAGAGGGCGGAGAGAAGGAGAAAGATTAAAGTGTTGGAGGCAGAATGCTCAAGACTTGTCATCAACTGGAGTAGAAACTGAGGGACAGAGAGGAGTAGAAAATGGAGGAGAGGAAGACAAGACAAACTCCTCTTCCTTCTCCTCCTCCTCCTTCTCCCCCTCTCTTCCCCATCTAAGGAATGGTCTCGGGGTCCACCTGGCCCCACCCAAGCCCACATCTCAACCAGTGGGTAGCCAGGTCCTCTGGCTCCTCCTCCTCTCCATCCGTCGCTGCTATGGGCTCACCAGCACCCTCTGCTGCTTCTCCATGTCCTCCTTACCAGTCCCTGCCTCAGATCTGGTCCCCTCCAGGCACCTTTGGAAAAGCTTTCTAAAATATCATTCACGTTCTGTCTCCCCCCCATCACGACCCCTACAAATGGCATGCAAGACCTCCTGCTGCCTGGCCCTGCTGACCTCATTAGCACTCTCCCCCACGTTCAGGGTTCCCTGCACTCCAGCCCAATGAGCAACTCCCAGGCTCTGCACCTGGTCCAGCTCTTGCCACTCAGTACCTTGGCTCGCACACCTGCCCAGGAGGCCTCCTCACAGGCTCTGGCCGTGCTCCTCTGCCTATAAAGCCCCTTGTAATTCTCAGCTCAATCCTTTCCTCCTTCTAGAAGATTTCTCAGACCTCTCCCCTCAACTACACACCTCTCCCCTCTGCCTTTCTGAGGCCTTTTTTTTTTTTTTTTTTTTTTTTTTTGAGACAGAGTCTTGCTCTGTTGCCCAGGCTGGAGTGTGCCAATCTTGGCTCACTGCAACCTCTGCGTCCTGGGTTCAAACAATTCTCCTGCCTCAGCCTCCCGAGTAGCTGGGATTACAGGCGCACATCACCATACCCAGCTAATTTGTGTATTTTTAATAGAGACAGGGTTTCACTATGTTGGCCAAGCTGGTCTCGAACTCCTGACCTCGTGAACCTCCCGCCTTGGCCTCCCAAAGTGCTGGGATTATAGGCGTGAGCCACCGCACCTGGCCTCTGAGGCCTCTTCTATACCTGTGCAGTCTTCTGTCTTAGCATTTATAATTGTTTACGGCGATTTTTCTTTGCACTCCCCCAGCCAGAGCTGAGCCCTATTCGTATCTTTGCATTCCCCGCACAAAGCATTATGGCTAGTACAGACAATGCAAGTGTCAAGTGACATTCTTACCATTCACTCATCCAACTAATATTTATGAAGCACCTGTTGTATGCCATGCATTATTTTTAAGTGCTTGGGATATATTAGTGACAAAAACCGAGTAAGATCTCTCTCCTCGTGGGGCTCACATTCTTGCAGGAGAGACAGACAATTATCAATAAGCATCATAAATAAGTGCAGACTATGTTTGAATGGGATCTATGTTAAACAAGATGGGGAAGGGAAGGGATGGGAGCGTTGGAGTGGGGTGATGTGTCGCAGCTGTAAACTGGGTAGTTAAGGAAGTCTTCGATGGCAAGGTGACATTTTGGTGAAAATGTAAAGAAGGTAAAGGTTTTAGAGGGAGGGTATTCAGGAGGGAAGGAGACAGCAGGTCAATGGCGCTCTATGCGGGGACCATGCCTGGCCTGTTCCATGAAGAGAAGGAGGCAGACGTGGCTGTGGTGAAGAAGGGAGAGAAAAAACAGGTTATTGCAGAGAGTTACGGGCCCGGTCTTAGGGGGCTTTGTGAAAGGCCAGAAGACTTTTTCTCAGAAAGCCCTTGGAAGATTTGGAGAAAAGCGTGACATGATGTGGCTGATTTTTTTTTTTTTTTTTTTTTTTTTTTTTTGGAGACAGAGCCTCCCTCTGTCACCCAGGGTAGAGTGCAGTGGTGTAATCTCAGCTCACTGCAACCTCCGCCTCCCAGGTTCAAGCGATTCTCCTGTCTCAGCCTCCCTAGTAGCTGGGACTACAGGTGCTCGCCATCATGCCTGGCTAATTTTTTTTTTTTTTTTTTTGTATTTTTAGTAGAGATGGGGTTTCACCATGTTGGCCAGGCTGGTCTCGAACTCCTGACCTCAGGTGATCCACCCTCCTGGGCCTCCCAAAGTGCTGGGGTTATAGGCGTGAGCCACCATGCCCGGCCTACGTGGCTGATATTTTATTCAACTTGCTCTGACTGCTGGGTTGCCCACAGATGTGAGGGGCAGGACTGTCAGAGGAGTCCCATCTCCCAGTGGGAGGTGATGGTTCCACAGGATGGAAGCAGGAGGTGAAAGTGGCAGTCAGATTCTGGGTACAGATGAAGGCAGGGATGACACATTAGCTACAGGACCTGCGGGAGGCTATGAGAGACAGAAGGGGAGGGTGACTCTGAGGTTTAGGGCTGGGGGGACTGGAAGGACGGGTTTGCCATCCACTGAGGTGGTAAAATAGGTGGGTGGAGCAGATTTTGAAAAGAAGAAAAAGAGTGTGGTTTGGAGTATGTTGTTTGAGATGTCAATTAGACACCCTACCTAGCAAAGCTGTCAGGGGAGCAGGGGGCTATACCCTTTGGTTGTCCATTCATTAAATTCAGCAGATAGTTACTGTTGGCCCATGATATGCAGGGCCAGGACTAGGAAGGACCAACAGATTTCGACTTCTCATTTACAAGCCCAGCCTCTAATCCTCCAGGTGGAGGACCTTCTGGGAGAGTCTCGTGGGATAGACGTGACTGAGTCACAGTGGCAGTCTGTATGGGCAGAGGGATTTTTCTCATCGTTTTCACATACACTTTCATTTAATCCTTTCCCAAATCGTGGAGAGTTGGTACCAATTATTATCCCCAGTTCCTCATGAAAACACAGGAAGGCTTAGAGGTTAGGAGAGCTAGGCCCAGGACACACTCATGCATGGATGGTGCATCCAGCTTCAGCCCCAGTCTGTCAGCCACGTACCCACCACTTTCTCTTCTTCATGGCATGAGCCTCAGGAAGAGATGCCCCACCTAGCAAACATCAGGAGCCCAGATTGGTGTCTCCCAGCTGGGCTGAACCTTGGAGGGCTTATAACATCACTGAGTCACCAGAGGCTGTTCTAACTCCAGAGACTCTGGGTAAACACAGCAGACATTAGCAGACCATGGTGTGTTACAAAATTGAGAAGCTTCCATGTTTTCCTTTCCATCCCAAATAAACAGTGAGGATGTTAATGAGCCCCCAAAAGGGGAAATGAAAATCCCTTCTCCCTGGGATTTTCCACAGCTCTGTGGCATGCTCAGGGGAACGGGCTGTGTGTTCTGACCTTTCCTCCAGAGCTTTGTTTACTTTCAGAGAGCTCAGGAAGGGCCTACAGACACTGCTTGGCTCAGGGGACTTGGCAGACGATAGAGAACGCCACGGATATTTGGCAGGATGACTCCGAATGCTCCGAGAACCACAGCTTCAAGCAAAACGTGAGTTTTTGCTTGCCCAGTGGCCTGCTGGCTCCAGGGGCCACACAAAGAGCCTTCTCCAGTGCCTCTCCCCGGGGAAGCTAAGGAAGGCCCCGCAAAGCAGCAACCCTCTTGGCGGCCATGGAATTTCTTCCACTACTAGGCTGACATGCAAAATCCTAAGAGAAGTCAGTCTTCCAGGGTCGATCCTGGCATTTGTGCTTGCTGTTCCCCATGCCTGGAGCACCTGTCCCAGCTTCCCTGTGGCTAGCTCCTTCTCACCATCCAGGGTTCAGTCCAAATGTCTCCTTCAAAGAGAGATCTTCCAGGGTCACCTAATCCAGAGAGTGCCTTCTGTGGTCGCTCTCCTACCCACATCCCCCCGACCCACCACCCACCACCCACCACTTTGACTCCTTTATGGCACCTGCCTCTCCCTGAAATTCTCACTGTTGCTTATTTGTTATCTAGCCCTCTCGTCAGAATGTAGATCCACTGGTGACAGGGGACTTGTGTGCCTCGAGGGGGTGGCATAGCACAGGGTCTAGGGTCAGGCAGCCCTATTTCCATTCCAAATAGTAAGAATGTTAATAAGCCCCCAAAAGGGGAAACGAAACATCCTTTATCCTTGGGATTTTCCACAGCTCTGTGGCATGCTCAGAGGAACAGTCTGTGTATTCATATGTAGACTCTGCTCTTCCTGGCTGTGAACCTGGTACAAGTTACCTCATCTCCTTGGGCCTCTGCTTCCTCATTCATGCCACAGGGATCATATTTGCTACATGTGATGTTGTAAGGATTTACTCATCAGACATCAGTTTCTTAGGAGAAAACCTGATACACGGTCAGCACGGTCTATGCGGGCATTCCTGCCCTATCCCCAGGGTCTACCACAGTAACTGGTCTGCAAGTCCCCATGGCTTCCCAGGAAAGGTTCTTTGGATGAACAAACAAATCCATGCTTCAGACTTCTTTCCAGAATCCTTCTGCACCGTACTTTCTCATTGGACTCTTGCTCTTCTCTCTGAGGACCTCCTGTTTGTCCAACGTGTGCTCACTTTCCTTCAAAGTGCAGTGCAAGAGGCTGCACAAAGCAGAGGAACAGGTGTTTGGGGATCAGACAGATATCTACGGCCACACCTTGGCTTCTTTCATTCCGATGGTCAGGCCAGAAATAGTAATGAAGCATCTACAATGGGTTAGGTTTTTGCACCAGGCACTGGGAATAAACAGGGGATAGCACGTGGATACTGCCTCCAGGGAGCTCAGAGTCTTGTGAGGCATAGGGACAGTGTGATCGTTGCTGGGAGGGAAGTGTCGCATGCCCAGGGTCACAGAGGAGGGGAGACTGATGCAGACAGGGGACCAGGAAGGCTGCTCAAGCCTAGCCCTGCAGGGGAAGAGAGAGAGCAAGAGGGAGAAACACACCTAGGGTCAAAGAGCACACGGGGCTCTGGGGCCACCTTGAGTGCTGCTGGGCAGGTGAGGTAGGGCCTTAGGAGGACACAGGTGGAGGTGGAGGCCTCGGGAGAGGTAGGTGATGAAGGCCTCCTGTGCCCGGTGAAGGACTTAGGACTTTGCATATTGAAGTAGGAGAGGGACATAACTAACTTATGTGTTGACAGGTTTGTCCTGGCAGATTGGAGAGGAGTGAACCTGTCAACACATGAGTTAGTTACGGAGATTGAAGACTGGGGCCATGCTGGAGGCAGAAGGCAGGGAGAATAGACAGGAACCATGGCAGCAACTCAGGCCAGATAGGAAGAGAGCACCCAGGGGGTGGAAGAAGAGGGAGGGTGGACTCATAGGTTTACCGAGGAGCAAAACAGTAGGACCTGGCTGGTGCTGGAGGCTGTGAGAGGGTAGAGCCAAGGACAACAAGATCGCAGGCTTCTGGCTTGGACCCTTGAGGAGACTTAAAAATGCCCCTCCTTGTGAAGAAGGATACAGGGAGAGGCCTTGCCCTTTGGGTTCTCAATATTTTGCTACCTAATTCTTTGTTTTTTTTTTTTTGTGTGTGAGGCAGAGTCTCGCTCTGTCACCCAGGCTGAAGTGCAGTGGTGTGATCTCGGCTCACTGCAACCTCTGCCTCCCGGGTTCAAGCAATTCTCCTGCCTCAGCCTCCTGAGTAGCTGGGACTACAGGTGCATGCCACCGTGCCTGGCTGATTTTTGTATCTTTAGTAGAGACGGGATTTCACCATGTTGTCCAGGCTGCTCTCGGACTCCTGACCTCAGGTGATCCACCCGCCTTGGCCTCCCAAAGTGCTGGGATTACAGGCGTGGGCCACCGCGCCTGGTCTTTGCTACCTAATTCTGTGCCCTGATTTGAATCTGCAAAACACTCCCACTCTCCGCCACCCCCAAGTTGTAGCTTTTTTTTTTTTTTGAGATAGAGTCTGTCTCTGTTCCCCAGGGTGGAGTGCAGTAACGCCATCATGGCCCACTGCAGCCTCGACCTTCCAGGCTCAAGTGATCCTCCCACCTCAGCCTCCTGAGTAGCTGGGACTACAGGTGCACACCACCACATCTGGTATTTTTTGTAGAGACAGGGTTTCACCATATTGCCCAGGCGGAATTGTGGCTTTATTTCATGATTTAGTTGGAATTCTTTAGCTTTCTAAAGTCATTTAAATATTCTTCCATTAAACATTAAAGATATTTTATACAGTAGTTTAAAGTCTGGAGACAGGGGAAGGCAAGGAGTTCAGTTTTAGAAACACTATTCTTGTCACTTGAGCCACCTAGCCTCTCTGCAGGCATCTGTAAGATGGGGTTGAAAATACCTGCTTTGCAGGCCTAATTGTGAGGCTTCAGGGGGCAATGAATGTGGAGTGATTCATCTACCTCCTGGCACACAGTAGGCATTTGATAGTTGTGATTATTGCATTTCTTTTCTTTTCAGAGTATCTTCCCTGGACCCTACAAACACTTCTCTCCCTCCTGGCCTCTCTGGTTCAGTCCTGGGGCTGTGATCATAGTTTACTTGTCATTGTGAGTTTTTTGGTGTCTGTGATGGTAGCTTTTCTGCATTGGCTATTTGGTTGGATTTATGTGGGGGTGTGTGTGTGTGTTTGTGTGTGTGTAATATTTCATTTGACTTTCAAAAGCCAAAAACCTAGCTTTTTGTTAAGTTATTAAGGTCAACTCTATTTTATATAGTTTATTATTCTATTTATAAATCTAATAAGTTAATCTACTTTCGTAGAGGTCTCCGATTAATTTTTGTTGACACAAACAAGTTATTTACATATCCTTTTACATTTTAAGCTGCATTATTATATTCGATATGCTTTAGACATTTAAACTATCTTAAATAATTGTTATAACAAGAAAATCTTTCTTATTTTAAAATAATTCTAGTTTATCGAATACATCAAGTTTATATGTCGAGTCTTGAATTTTCCTAAATATGTCAATACTGTTTTCATCAACTTAAAGTTGAAAATCAAGTACGCTTTGATGTATTTCATATTGGAAGCTTAATACTAACCTATTAGATCCTCTAATATGTCATATTCTCTAAATAATACCAATTACATACAGATTGTGCAAGTAATTTAAAAAACCGCTATATGAGGGATAGACCAAGGGGTACATATGGGATGATACCACATAAAGTTTAACGTTTGTTAGAGGCCGCCTGCAGTGGCTCAGGCCTGTAATCCCAGCACTTTGGGAAGCCGAAGTGGGAGGGTTGCTGGAGCCCAGAAGTTTGAGATCAGCCTGGACAACATGGCAAAACCCCGTCTCTAAAAAAAAGAAAATACAAAAATTAGCTGGGCATGGTGGTGTGCACCTGTAGTCCCAGCTACTTGGGAGGCTGATGTGGGAGGATCACTTAAGCCCCAGGAGGTTGAGACTGTAATGAGCTATGATTGTGCCACTGCACTCCAGCCTGGGTGACAGAGTGAGACTCTGTCTCAAAAAACAACAAACAAACAAAAAACAGTTTAATGTTAGAATCTAAGTGGTGGATATACAGATGTTCTTTATAAAGTTTCTTTAACTTTGGTGTATGTTTGAAATTTTCATAATAAATATTGAGGACAAATAAAAAAATTCTATACCTGAATTTAACACAAAACATTAATAAATGTAGTGGTGTGACCAAACCTTGCCAAGATTAAGACACAAAACAAACACTTTCACACTAAGGAGACAAACTGATCCAAGAAAGTAGGGGTTTCCATCTCAGGAAACATGGTTGCCTGTAGACCAAGATTTGTTTGTTCCGGTTATCAATACCAGTGGTGTAGGTGTGTTAGTAGATGTTAACAGCAGGCTCCCTGCTTCCACCCCGAAGAAAATAAGTCTATGATTTGTTAACACTTGCCAATTTTGGTGGCATTAATGCCCCCCCATGGCCAATTTCAAGCTACCATTGTGACCACAGAGTATGCACAGTAGCGCAGCATTAGACATGTTTCTCCTCATGCAGATACAACAGCAAAAATAACCTCAGTGGCACTGAACACAGACATGTAGAAATGTAATTAGGAAGTGATGAAATTGGAGTATTTATTGCTTTTATTCTGAATATAATTTATTCATTGTAAATTTACATCATTTAATTTTTTTTTCTTTTTTTTTTGAGACGGAGTTCTGCTCTTGTTGCCCAAGCTGGAATGCAGTGGCACAATCTCGGCTCACTGCAACCTCCGCCTTCCAGTTTCAAGCGATTCTTCTGCCTCAGCCTCCCGAGTAGCTGGGACTACAGGGGCATGCTGCCACACCCAGCTATTTTTTGTATTTTTAGTAGAGACGGGGTTTCACCATGTTGGCCAGGCTGGTCTTGAACGCCTGACCTCATGATCTGCCCTCCTCGTCCTCCCAAAGTGCTGGGATTACAGGTGTGAGCCACTGCGCCCGGCCATCATTTAATTTTTAAGAATGCTCGTGTTTCGCAACTGGTTCCCTGAAAATTTGCCAATCAGTTCTCTCAAGCCAGGATGACCATACCACTGGGTCTACCAGGGTGATTTTTTTCACTCTTGCCAACAAGTTGAGCCCCAGGTTCATGTCCATTAGAGGAGGCTGATCATATTCAGGTTCAACACGTTTCATAACCTAGCTATTTGGTCTAACAGGAGCCATCTGGTTGGGTCTCTGTTCCTTCAGAGCCTCCTGGGTGTTGGCATGTCCTTGTCTCCCTTAAGTGTATCCTAATCTTCTATCAAGGTGCAGTGGCTCATAAGTATAATCCCAGTGCTTTGGGAGGCTGAGGCAGGAGGGCTGCTTAAGGCCAGGAGTTTGAGACCAGCCTGCTCAACATAGCAAGATTCCATGTCTAATCTTCCATCAGACATGAAGAACCTTCAACTGGATCCTCCACATCCTCAGGGAATTCTGTCTAAACCTCTTACTTTCCTACTGGATTTGAGTTAACAGAATCCTGTGATCCTTATACAGTTTTGCTGTGTGAGATATCACACCTCTTAAAGGGATCAGAAGGACACCTGTAGTTGGATTAGATCCGGTTTATCTCAAGAATTTGTCTGACTTTTTTCACACCAAAGTTGTGCTAATGGCATGCCTTGAATTAGGCAAATTGTGTATTTTTTTTTTCTCCTGGGCTTCAAACTGTTTGAGAACAACAACAAAGTCACAGTTATATTTGACTATCACCCCCAAACCTCTGACCTAGTACTGAGGTGCACAGTGGCCTTTGCATACAGTAGGCACTTAATAAATACTACATGAATGGCTTCACAAATTCTGAGTGAATTGGTCTGTGGTGGGGTCCAGCCATCAATACTAGTTCCCAAGTTCCCCAGATGATCCTAATATGCAGCCACGGTTGAGAACCACAAGTGTGCTGACACAGTGGCACCATCCCCAAGTCAGCAAATAGGGAGCACTAAGCAAGATTTGAAAACTGCACTTTCAAAGGCAGGAAGTAAAGATTTCTCTCTTTGGAAAAGTGAGGACAAGAGCATTGCCTCCTCCCCTCTGCAAATGGCCATATTTCCAAGAATTCAAATACTTAACAAAAAAAACAACTTCTGGCCATGTTTACCTGTGTTTCTAATAGAGGGTTGAAATTTTGCCCAAAAAAGGCCAGTGTTAGTAAATCTTTGCCCTTCGGACTTTTGGCAAACAAAATATGTTACGTTCTTCCAACTAACGGGATGCTGGGGGTCCTTATGCATGTTAAATGGCACTTTTAAAGGAGATTGTGTGTGTGTGTGTGTGTGTGCACGCATAAGCATTAACAAGTGTGTTTAGATGACTTAGTATGGAATTGCGTTTAATGGAATGAAAATAAATTATTATACCTTACTTTGTCCTTTAAAAAGTGCTTTCTATTCTTAAATACGTGATTTAATTAATACATACATATGAATTGATATATCTGTATATAATTTTAATATATATGGTATATAATTTTAATAATACATTTTAATTTTAATATAATTTATAATATATCCCTTGATTATATATGATTTTTCCAACATTTTATTTTGAAATATTGAAACACATAGAAAAATTAAAAGAATAATATAGTAGACACTCACATACCCAGTATTTAGATTCAAAATGTAATAACATTTTGACACATTTGCTTTCTCTCTGTTTCTCTCTTTCTGAACTATTTAAAACTAATTCATAGACATCATGAGATTTCACCCCTAAATTCATCGGGTACCTCCTAAGATTAAGGACATCATTCTACACAACTACATTACCATTATTTCAACCAAGTAAAATTAACAGTGATTTTTATCACATGGCCTATTTCATCCATATTTAATATTTTTTCCAATTGTTTTCCCAAACTTTTATAGCTTTTCTGCCCTAGAAATATTTCTCTCTCTTTTTTACAGCTGGATAGTATTTCATTTAGCATATCTACCTGTTTGTTCAGCCACTGTCCTATGACCATCTGGGTTATTTCCAATCTTTTTTTTCTTTTTTTCTTTTTCTTTTTTTTTTTTTTTTTTGAGACAGAGTCTTGCTCTGTTGCCCAGGCTGGAGTGCAGCAGTGTGATCTCGGCTCATGCAAGCTTTGCCTCCGGGGTTCATGCCATTCTCCTGTCTCAGCCTCCTGAGTAGCTGGGACTACAGGCGCCCGCCACCACGCCTGGCTAATTTTTTGTATTTTTAGTAGAGACAGAGTTTCACTGTATTAGTCAGGATGGTCTTGATCTCCTGGCCTCGTGATCCGCCTGCCTCAGCCTCTCAAAGTGCTGGGATTACAGGCGTGAGCCACTGCGCCCAGCCTATTTCCAATATTTTATTCCTAAAACTGCTACAGTGAATAACCTCATATGTGTATGTTGGCTCATATTTGTGGCAGTATATCTTTTGGAAGATTTCTAGAAGTGGGATCACTGGATTAAAGGCAGATGCATATATAATTTTGTTAGACATTGCCATTGGGGTTATACATTTGTCCTCCCTTCAGCTATGTACGAGAGTACCTGTTTCCTCGTTGGGTGCGTATCACATATTGATCAGGAAGCTTCTTATAAAGGTGTCTAAGTGACATAAGATTCACCTGTTGGTACGAAGCGTGAGCTGGATACCTGATGTTTTGGAGCCTCTAGGAAAGTAGCCAGGTTTTGTTAAAGACCTTAATGTAGAGGACAGTTGAAGAAAATCCTCTAAAAAAGTACAATTAAACCAACTGTAGCAGGTGCTCTTAGTGCCCTGCCCATATCCCCTTGCCCTAATCAATTCAGTACACAGCTGCTTAACTTCTTACCAAGAGTGCATGCATTTCTTTGCTGGTTCTCTGATTCCTGAAGCCCACTTGTTCCTTGAAATGCAGGCCATAAGTGCCATGAAATTAATGTGCCTTGGAAGTCACCTTCAATCGATGACTGGCAAGATTTGGTATGTTTCTATACCAACTCTCTTGGTCTTGGGGTTAGTTGACTCTGAGGATTCCAGAGCTTCCCCAGTGGGATTAAGCTCCAGTTTCCCACCATGGTAGCTGGCTTGATAACCCACCCTTTATTTGTCCTAACTGCTCCCTTACCCTACTGATGATTTTTTTCACTTTTTTTTTTTTTTTTTTTTTTTGAGCCGGAGTCTCTCTCTCTCTCACCTGGGCTGGAGTGCAATGGCACAATCTCGGCTCACTGCAACCTCCACCTCCAGGATTAAAGCGATTCTCCTGCCTCAGCCTCCTGAGTAGCTGGGATTACAGGTGCCCACCACCATGCCCAGCTAATTTTTGTATTTTTAGTAGAGACGGGGGTTTTGCCATGTTGGCCAGGTTGGTCTCGAACCCCTGACCTCAGGTGATCACCTGCCTGGGCCTCCCAAAGTGCTGGGATTACAGGCGTGTGAAGCACCACGCCCAGCTGATTTTTTTTCACTTTCTATGCAAGCTGCCTGCATTCCAATTCCTGTCTCAGGATCTGCTTCTTGGAAACCCAAACTAATTAGCACACAGACAAAAAAAAAAAAAAAAAAAAAAAGACATGTCCCCTAATTTGTTCCTAGAAAGCACAAAACACACACGTGTTTTAAAAATCATAATTTAGAAACAAATAGTTAGGTTATTTAATTAAACGTGTTAGCCTCGTATCTCCAATAAAATAAATCATGCTATTCGACCCAGTAATGTCTTGATATGCCACAGAAATAGTCGATTTAAAGAAACTACACCACTCTGTGTGCAGAAGCACAAAACACTTCTTTACTTTCAAGGTGTTTCATAGTCTATCTGGAAAGACAAGATGAATGAAAGCAAAGCATTATTGAATAATACAATTGACACCTTATTTGTGAAACAAACCACAAGTACTTTGACAATAAGAGTTGACCATAAACCGAGAGACATTTGAGGAGGATTTCTTATGGGGGTAGGTTTGTGCTGGTCTTAGAAGGAAAGATTTAGTTTCAAGGAGAGGCAAACAAGCGCAGTTGGAGACTGACAAGATTATAGGGATCTTGATGAAGTCTATAGAGAATAATTCTAGAGAGAAACGTGGTTGGGATTGACCTGGAAGAGCTCAAAGTCTACACTGAGAGTTCTGCCTCCAGACCACCACTGCAAAAAATGATAACAGAGAAAGAAAAAAACATACCACATAAACATTTTAATCTACATAAAGGAATGAAGAACACTAGAAATAGTACCTATAAAGGTAAATTTTTTATCTCGTTTAAAAAATGTTCTAAAAAGAGAAATAAATTTAGTTTTTAAAATCACACAAAATACATTAGAAATCAATAACAGTAAGATGTTTGGAAAATTCCCCAAATATTAAAAAAAAAATAACAACATACTTCTAAATAACCCATAAGTCAAGTAAAAAAGTATAAAATAAATTAGTAAATATTTTAACTAAATAAAGATGAAAATACAATAGGCCAATAATTTTGTGATGCAACCAAAGCAGTCATGGAGAGAAATGTATAGCTTTTTTTTTTTTTCACTCTAAGTTCTGGGATACATGTGCAGAACGGGCAGGTTTGTTACATAGGTATACATGTACCATGGTGGTTTGCTGCACCCATCAACCCGTCATCTAGGTTTTAAGCCCCACATGCATTAGGTATTTGTCATAATGCTCTCTCTCCCCTTGTTCCCCACCCCCTGACAGGCCCCTGTGTGTGATGTTCCCCTCTCTGTATCCATGTGTTCTCATTGTTTAACTACCACTTATGAGTGAGGACATGTGGTATATGGTTTTCTGTTCCTGTGTTAGTTTGCTGAGAATGATGGCTTCCAGCTTCATCCATGCCCCTGCAAAGGACAGTGAACTCATTCTTTTTTACGGCTGCATAGTATTCCATGGTGTATATGTGCCACATTTTCTTTATCCAATCTATAGCATTCTTATACTAGAAAATTGGAAAAATATCAAGTCAGTGGCCTAACTTCCACCTTAAGAAACTAGGAAAAAAACCTCAGCAAATTAAACTCAAAGTAAGCAAAAGAAAAGAATTAGAAAGTATGAATAGAATTCAATTAAATGGAAAACAGAAAGACAATAGGAAAATAAATAAAACCCAAACTTGGTTATTTAATCTTGGTGTTGATGGTTTTGAGTCTTTTCCATTCTGGTTTGATTTTTGTGCATTTTTGGCTGGAGTATTTCATAGATTTCTTCACTGGTGCTTTTTCTTCAGTTTCCTCCTCAAAATCATCATCTTCTTCAACATCATCATCTTCATCGTTGTCATCTTCTTCATCAGCAGGAAGTTTTAATTTTTTCTGTGGAAACTTGCTACCGCCTCCAGGGGCAGATTGCTTTCCAGATATACTTAAGAGTTTCACATTCTCCTCCTCTTCATCTTCTGACTCTGCATCTTCCTAAGTGCTGTCCACTAATAGGCATCTGCCCTGAGCCACACTCTTCAACTGTAAGACCATGGGTGGTGTGATTTCAAAGCCCCCAATGGAAACCATTGGCTGTACAGACATTTTCAAAGTTGCCAGTGTTACTTTAATTGGACTGCCTTCATAATTCATTGTCTCTGCATCAACAATATGCAATCATCCTTTGCACCAGCCCCTAAACTGACAATTCTTAAAGATAAGTGGTGTTCCTTTTCATCATTATCCACCTTAAAGGGATCATCTTTGTCAGCCTTTAGTTCACAACTGAAAACATAGTTCTGGGGCCTCCAGGGGCTCATGTCCATCTCCATCAAGTCCCCCATGGGGTGGTGGCACGTACTTAGGTGGGAGAAAATGCGGACAGAGATAAATGACTGCTGCTCCAGGGAACAGCTGTGCAGGACGGAATCACACCAGCCACACTTGGTTACTTGAGAAGATCAATAAATTTGGTAAACCTCTAGAAAGATGAACTTAAAAAAGGGAAAGAATTAAAGATGAGAGAGAGAGAAAGTGAGAGAGAAGTCAGGAATTATATTAAGAGAGATGGAACATCACTACTGATACTTTATAGACATTAAAAGGATAATAAGAGATTTTTATGAATGCCTTTCTGCCAATAATTTCTACATGTTGGATACAATAATTTTTTTAAAAGAAACAAACTACAAAATTTCACTAAAGAAGGAATGGATAACCAGAATAGTCCTATATCTATATTAAAATTGCCTTGTAGTTAAAATTCTCTCACAGAGAAAAACCTCGGACCTATTTAAATCCAATGGCGAATTCTACCAAATATGTAAAGTTAAAATAATGCCAATTCTACACGAACTCTCCAGAAAACTGAAAAGGAGGAACTACTTCCCAACTCAGCTATGTGGCCATTGTTAAACAGATGCCAAGACCAGACAAACACATTACAAGAAAATAAAACTACAGACCAAAATCCCTTATGAACATAGAACAAAAAATCACATTTAATAACAAAAAATTTCCAGGAAATTATCCTCTGTTCACAATCAGGCTACCTGGGACTCAGAGAAAATATTGCAATGTTTCATTGAGTCTTCTTCCAAGAGGTCATCTATGAAGACTTACTTTAGAAAGGAAACATTCAGACAGAAATTTGGCCCTGTCCTCCAGAAGGAAGGACCCATAGACCCTAGGGACAGTGCTCCCAAGGGCAAAGAGCCTGTTCTCATTCCCAAGGCATCCTCTTGTTCTGAACACAATTCCTTTATGATATTGTGGCTCTTGGTGTGTCAGTGCTGGGCTGTGGGCCCAGTCACAGGGGTGAGACCCACCGTGGGCTCTTACTTGTTAAGGCTCCTTGGCCTCTGAGATGTACCAGAGAGCAATCTAAACTGCCCTATTTCGGTGTCAACAAGGATTGGGAAGGAAAAGTTTAAAAAAATGTGGGGAGTCCATGCCTAGGCCCTTGGTGGCCCTGGGTGTGGAGCTGGGGGTTATGGCCATAGCCCCATGGCTTGGTGGTCATATCTGCTCTTCCTCTGTGTTCAGGTGGATCGTTATGCCTTGCTGTCAACCTTGCAGCTGATGTACACCGTGGGATACTCCTTCTCTCTTATCTCCCTCTTCCTGGCTCTCACCCTCCTCTTGTTTCTTCGGTGAGTAGAACTTCTGCAGACATGTGTTCAGGCAGGTATAGTAGCCCTCCTTCATCTACAGGGGATATGTTCTAAGAGTTCCAGTAGATGCCTGAAACCAGGGGTGGAACGAAACATAGTGTTCAAAACAGGGGTAGAACCAACCCTATGTTTGGTTCTATCTCCATGTTTTTTCCTATGCATACATACCTCTGATAAAGTTTAATTTATAAATCAGGCACAGTGAGAGATTAACAACAATAACCAATATAAAATAGAACAATTATAATGCTATACTATAATAAGAGTTATGTGAATGTGGCCCCTCTCTCTCTAAATATCTTATTACGCTATGTTCACCCTTCTTTTTGTGATGATCAAGGAATGGAACTGGTCAGTGTTAGATTTCATCACTTTACTCAGAATGGCACATAATTTAAAACTCATGAACTATTTATTTAATTATTTATTTCTGGAAGTTTTTCGTTTAATATTTTTGAGCCGCAGTGCACCATGATTGACCGTAGGTAACTAAAACAGTGGAAGGCAAAAGTGTGGATAATGGGACAACTATAGTATTGTGTAATTTGCTCATTGGCTACCTCTAGAAGGCACTGGAAGACTGGGCTGGATGTGTCATGAATCATCAAAGCTGGAAATGACCTGAGAGAGGCTAAGTCCCATCCATCCCATTTTGCAGATGAAGGGGAAGAAAGGGATGGCAATGTCCCAATCAGAGGCATTGAGTCGCCTCTGGCCATAAAGCCAGTTGGCTACACAGCTAGAATTTGAACCCAAGACTCCTGACAGTTTACCTCCTTTGGATTAGACACCTGCTGTGTGCCTGGCCCTGGTGTAAATCCCTAATCACACCCATTACCACCACAACCCATTCCCACTACAACTCAATCAGAGGCATTCTTTTTACAGAAGAGATTAAGAATCTTCCCCAAGGTAAACAAATGGGTGGAAGAGCTGGGATTTCAATTCAGGGCCCTCAGACACCAATTAGCTATCAAATTTAAGTGCTTACTCCTAAGCGCATTACATGCCTTAAGTCGTTTAAATGTCATCCCTAATTCAAATTTGGATTCATTCTATTCCTAGGAGGTTAGCATTATTATTACCCCCACTTTAGACATGAGTTAATTGAAATATAGAGAGATGAAGTAATTTGCCCAAGATCACCAGCTGGTGGGTGATGAAGCCAGGATCACAAGCAGGCAGTCTAGGATCTGAGCACTTTCACTCCCTAAACTTTCAGTATTCCAAAGCCTGTGTGCCTTTTACTAAATCATGCTTTTAGAAATCAGGCAAGTGAGACATTTATGGACCTACTAGAAAGCTCTCCAAAGCTGTCTCTGGTCTCAGGAACGTAAGCGGATATAACGTGGAAGAATGAGCATTTGACATAGGTGTGGGAGACCTGGAAACCAGCTCCAGAGCACCCCTCCACCTGGGCTTTGCTAGCCCTGGGTTGGGCCTCATGTGACTCCTCAATCCTGAGATGTTCTGCAGCTCCTAGGGTAGAGTCATGACCATCTACCCTTTTGGGAGAACCACGCTTGAGCTATGGGAGAACTCTGCAACTTGTACCCAATGATTATCTGTGACCTCCTTCCTCCATGCCCTGTCCCAAAGTCCCAGAACCAAGCCAGGAGAAAATAACTGCCCAGCCCTGTAGGAAGTCACTTCAGCCAAGCCTGGGACAACCAAGTGTCAGTTCTGCCTAAGGCTTGGGGAAAAGTAAGGCCCAGTCACTGCCCTCAAATAGCCCCCAGTCTAGTTAGAGAGAAGAATGCATAAATCCTAAGACACAAGAACCTGCCTCAGGTCCTTTTTAGAAATTAAAAATGTAACAATAGCTTTAAAGCGAAATAGGACAGGGTATGTGCTGCCCAGGGAGCACAGTGGAGGGAAAAGTTCTTTCCTCTGGCGACAGCAAGGATGCACAATGTCACATCACACACAAAGAGCCTGCAGGAGACCCCAGATGCGTAAGGAAGAGGTGATGAGAGCTAACATTTTTCTGGACACTTACTTATGCACACAGATTAACAGATTTAATCATTCCACAACCCCTGGAGGTAAGTGCTCTTGTTCTCAGAGGCAGAAGAGACTGGGAGACCCATACTTTGGCCTGAGAGTTTTTGTGTTTGAATCTCAACTCTGTGACTTACTGCTCTGGGACTTTGGACAGATGACTTCATCCTTCTGCTTTAATTCTTTCATTTATAAAATCAGGGTAATAATGGTTCCTATACCTCCAGTGGTGGTAAGGAGTAAGAATACTCAAATGTAGCTGCGTATGTAAATGATTTGGAACACAGCTGGCATGTTGAAGATGTTTTGTAGGTGATAGCTATTTTTTTTTTTTCCTGAGGGGGAGTCTCGCTCTGTTGCCAGGCTGGAGTGCAGTGGCGTGATCTCGACTCACTGCAATCTCCGACTCCCTGGTTCAAGCAATTCTCCTGCCTCAGCCTCCCCAGTAGCTGGGACTACAGGCACGTGCCACCACACCCAGCTAATTTTTGTATTTTTAGTAGAGACGGTGTTTCACCATGTTGGCCAGGGTGGTCTGGATCTCCTGACCTCATGATCCACCCGTCTCGGCCTCCCAAAGTGCTGGGATTACAGGTGTGAGCCACCGCACCCGGCTGGTGATAACTATTATTACTCTCATTTTACAAATGACGAAACCGAGGCACAGAGATTTACAGTCACATAATCCAGCAGTCCAGCTCTGCAGCCTATACTATGACCCTCTGTCTTTAGTGATAGATACACAGGCATAAAAGGCAGAGGCCTGTTGGTCGGAGCCATTCTTTCCTGAGGGAAGGCATTTGGTTTTTTCCTCGAACAGAAAACTCCACTGCACGCGCAACTACATCCACATGAACTTGTTTGCTTCTTTCATCCTGAGAACCCTGGCTGTACTTGTGAAGGACGTCGTCTTCTACAACTCTTACTCCAAGAGGCCTGACAATGAGAATGGGTGGATGTCCTACCTGTCGGAGGTAATCCCCTTCCCCACTGTTTAAACTGGACTCCCCACCTGATGGGTCAGTACCGGGAATCAGAAGGCAGGCAGGTGGGACTAGGAAGGGGCAGGGGGAGATAAGAGGGTTTCCAAGACTTTCTGGCTAGAGAAGCAGTACGTGACTTAACAAAATCACCACCTGCCAAGAGCAGGCCAGGTGAAAGAAACCAAAAGCAGAAGGGTTCACCATGGCTGCTGTATGTCCTTGGGTGGGAATTTCCTCATGTGCGAACAAAAGAATTGGACCAGATCAACATATTTTACAATTATAGCTGGCCCTCTGTATCCGTGAGTTCTGCATTCATGAATTTAACCAACTGGGGATAGAAGGTATCTGGGAATAAAAAGGGTGATTGTGCCTGACCTGAACATGTACAGACTTTTTTTTCCTTGTCATTATTCCCTAAACAATACAGTATAACAACTATTCACATAGCGTTTACGTTGTATTAAGTATTATAAGCAATCTAGCGATGATTTAAAGTATATGAAAGGATGTGCATAGGTTACAGGCAAATACTCCACCATTTTATAGAAGGGACTTGAGCATCTGTGGATTTTGGTATCCACAGGGGGTCCTAGAAACAATCCCCCAAGGATACTGAGGGACAATTGTACTATTTTCTTAAAGTGGCAATGCTTTTCCACATTGAAATCTGCACCTATTGAGATAGTTTTTCCTTTATCCTGCTAATGATGCAGTAACCTATTAAACTAACCTTGCATTCCTGGAATAAATCCAACTAGGTTTTGACATATTATTTTCTTTCTCCTAAGTTGCTGTCTTTAGTTTGCTAATACTGTGTTTTGTTGAGTATTTCCTTGTTGACATTCACGAGAAAGATTTGCCTGTAATACCTTTGTCAGGTTGGGGATCAAGTTTGTGCTAGCCTCTTAAAACAAATTAGAACTGGTTTCCTCTTTCACTATTCTCTGGAAGAATGTATTAAAGATAAGTATTATTTCTTCCTTAAATGTTTGATAGATTGTGCCAATTAAGCATTTTGGACCCAGAGGTTTCTTTATTGGTAAGTTTTAAACTATGGATTAATTACGAATCTTATATCCAGATTCTATTTCTTCTGTCAGCTATAGCAAATGAGTTTTTCTAGGAATTCGTCTATTTCATCTAACTGTTCGAATTTATTGGCATAATATTGTTCATGATATTCTCTTTGGATCGTTTCAAGTCCATTGGGTCTGTAAGAGTGTTCTCATTTTCATTCCTGATATTGATTATTTGTATCTTTGCTCTTTTTTCTACCGTTTGATCATGTTGGCAACAAGTTTCTCAACTTTATTGGACTTTTCAAAGAATAAACTTTTGGCATTGTTCATTATCTTTATTTCATGTTCTCTATTTCATTAACTTCTGCTTTTATTATTTCCTCTCATGTACTTTCTTTGGGCTTAATTTGCTATTCTTTTTCTACCTTTTTTTTACATGATCCTTAAAATAATTGATATTCAGCTTTTTTCTTTTTTAAAAAATGCACTTAAGGCTATAAGTTTTATTATATAAGGTTTGGTATTAACCGTATGCTGTAAGTTCATGCAATATTTTCTTTACATTCAGTTAAGAAATAATTTCTAATTTCTGTTTCATTTTTTTCTTTGATCCATGGATTGCTTAGAAGTCTATTTTCTAATTTCCAATCATATGAAAAATTTTTAGTTATTGATTTTAGCTTAATTGAACTGAGGTTAGAGTACTCTTCAGTGTTTCCATTAGGGCAGTTGCTGATGGTGAATTTTCTACATTTTTGTTTGTCTAAAAATGTCTAGAATGTTAAGGAGGAGGCTGGCCTTGAACACCTACCTGAAGCTCTCCTTCCTTCACATTTTGATATTATTGCCAACCTCCCTGAGATGGTCAGCAAAGGTCTGGGAGAGACCAGAGTAAAGAGGGAGGGGGCCAGGCACGGTGGCTAACACCTGCAATCCCAGCACTTTGGGAGGCCGAGGCGGGTGGATCACGAGGTCAGATCGAGATCATCCTGGCCAACATGGTGAAACCCTGTGTCTACTAAAAAAAAAAAATATATATATATATATATATACATATATACAAAAATTAGCTAGGTGTGGTGGCGCTTGCCTGTAATCCTAGCTACTCGGGAGGCTGACGCAGGAGAATCACTTGAACCAGGGAGTTGGAGGTTGCAGTGTGAGCTGAGATTGCACCACTGCACTCCATCCTGGCAACAGAGTGAGACTGTGTCTCAAAAAAAAAAAAAAAAAAAAAAAGAGGGAGAGGTTGTCCCTGGGAGGCCCTTCTTCCCCAACTTGGGATCAGATGCAGGGGAGCCTGGACTCACCCTCAGGTGTTTTGTCCTCTGCAGATGTCCACCTCCTGCCGCTCAGTCCAGGTTCTCTTGCACTACTTTGTGGGTGCCAATTACTTATGGTTGCTGGTTGAAGGCCTCTACCTCCACACGCTGCTGGAGCCCACAGTGCTTCCTGAGAGGCGGCTGTGGCCCAGATACCTGCTGTTGGGTTGGGGTGAGTGACCTGACCTTCAGCTTCCTTTCCTGGGGATCCATCAAGATATGGGAGGCCAATAGAGACTTTAGTTGAACTTAGAAACCTAACTGGAGGCTGCTCCTGGGACATATAAGTCCTCAAAGACAGGGAGCTTTGAAGAGGGGTATCTGTGTGCACACAAATGCACACATATGCACAGGTGCCATAGGCCCAACAGCTCAATTGACACGTTCAAAAATTGAGAAAGTCTTTGGTGGAATCTGATGATATTCCTCCTACCCTGTCCCCAACTGTATTAGTCTGCTTGGAATGTCAAAACAAAATACCTGTGTAGTTTAAATAACAGACATTGATTTCCTGTGGTTCTGGAGGGTGGGAAGTTCACCATGGTTGGGTTCTGGTGAGGGCTCTTTTCCTGGCTTGCAGTCAGCTGCCTTCTTCCTGTATTCTCACATGGTGAGGAAAGTTGAGAAAGCAAGCTCTCTGGTCTCTTTTTAAAAGGGCACTAATCCTGTCATGAGGACCCCACCCTCATGACCTCAGCTAAACCTAAGTAAGTACTACCAAAGGCTCTGTCTCCAAATGCCATCACTGGGGTAGGGCTTCAACATCTGACTTTTGAGAGGACATCTACATTTAGCCCATAATACCAGGTCTTCAAGAAGAGTTTTCTGATTAAAAAAATATGACCAAGAGTATCTAGATTTGGACCCCCTACCTCCACAAACCCTTTGGAGAATTTGGTGCTGCAGGATTCAGAGGAAATAACCTGGGCCAGTAATTCAGGAGATTCGGGTTAATATCCTTGAATTTATTCTCAGTTGCTTTGTGACAAGCATCAAGTCGCTTTCCCCCTCTGGGCCCTGGTTTCTTGGTTGGTAAAACAATGGATGGGCCCTGTGCCACCCTGTTTCTCTCCCGCTCTCACAGTCCACAACTCCATGATGTTAGGTTTGATGTTGTAACCACCTGTGGTTAGCCTCATCCGCTGTGGTGGGAGGCAGGCAGGTTTGGCCAACCAACTCCTAATTACATTTGCCTGTGTTTTCTCCCCAGCCTTCCCTGTGCTATTTGTTGTACCCTGGGGTTTCGCCCGTGCGCACCTGGAGAACACAGGGTAGGTAATTCACCGGGTGTTATTCTTTCATGAGCTGGTAATTCCCAGGCATGCCTAAATACAAAGAATGACATCATTTTACCATAGAAAATATCTATCCCTTCTCATTTTGGCCATCTAGAATATTCTTAGGAATGGGAGATAAAATAATCAGAGATCTTATAGCAATTAGTTTATTAATTTATTTACACATGCAAATTAGCTCAAAGATGCTGTATAGCTTAGCTGCAGCCCTGGGTATGTAAGGACAAAAATACAAGAATGGTTATTGCAGCATTGTTCATAGTGAGAAAAAAAATAGCAAAACTAAGCAAACAAAAAACCACTGAATGCTCATCAATATGGGAATCATTGAACAAACTGTAATATACCTATATTGCAGAATATTATGAGACTACTTAAAGAAAAGCAAGTTATTATTATGGGAACTTTTAGGCACTGATTCTCAACAGCCTATTTTAAGCCTATTGCTGAAACGTACGTTGTGTGATCCCATTTTTTTCCTCCAAATAGCACAAAAAAAAAACTAGGTAATTAGGAATTTATGTTTGTATGAACATGGAGGAAAATTTTGGAAAGATATACATGCTAGGCTGTTACCACTGAAGAGCAATTTAATGGTAAGGAAAGTAAACTGTCCCAGTACTAACAGGAAGGGATTTGGGTTCTCTCTTCTGCCTCTCCCACCCCTCAGGGGAATGATTGGTGGGAAGTAGGGCTTGAGTGCAAGCATCCTTCTTCCAAAGAGCATGAGGCTTTGACTTTCAACCTCCTCTTGTTTTTAAGTCTTCTACTGCCTGCTTCTACTGTTGACCTTAGGTGCTGGACAACAAACGGGAATAAGAAAATCTGGTGGATCATCCGAGGACCCATGCTTCTCTGTGTAACAGTAAGGACCATCGCATCCACCTCTTTGTCTCTGAGCCTAGCAGCTGTGGGGAATCCCCCCACCCCACTCCTGTCCCCCAGATTCTCTGATCCCTTGAGAGAGAGAAGCTGAACTATGAGCATTTTCTGCTGAATGAGAAGTTAGAAGTTTCTTGCTCTGGTTCAGGACCTCAATTTGGAGTTATATTGTAAGCCTCCTTCTCTCTGGGTCTTCAAACTATGTAAAGAGACCTGTAGTCAGCTCTGTGCTCCTGTGTGCAAGACCCTGAGGATACCGATGCCTTTAGTCATGGAGGAACCCAGAATAGCAGGGGTATCGGCTTATATCCTAACACCACCTGCAGGAGGGAGGAAGAGACTAAGGGAATTCTTTTAGAGGAAGAAAACACACAATTAATATTAACCCAAAATTGTGATGCAGCTTAGAATCAAGACGTAGATGCTACTCTGAGACCTTAGGGAGGAAGGACCTTTATCATTGTGGTCCAGAATATTTGGAATGGAAAGGGATGGCCAACCCAGAGTCAAAAATTCTTTTAGAAAATAGAGTGTGAGAATGAGATCTGTCAAAGAAGCTAGCAAGAAGGGGCAGAAAGTTAGCAAACACTGGGAAGGGTTAGCAAGATCCCAGAGGGAGGCAGAAAGTATTCCTGCCTAGACACACCACCATAATCTTCGCGTGCCCACCAGGTGCTGAACACTATATGTTGTTCTCTGCCCATCCTGTTCCCCAAGGGGTTGCTGGATGGTCTGTTTTTGCCATTTTATATAAATAATCTGGCATTTGTGGCACCATGAAAGAAAAAGGCTAGTTTTTATAGGGGAGTGTCAATATTTGTCAATAATAGAAGGCAACTCTCTGTTTAGACCTAGGTGTGACCTGGAGGGAAAAATGTTCCTAGAAGTGGTGGGAAAACCGAGAGTGTGGACAGGCCTGTGTCACCTCTGGTCTATGAGGTGGCACGAATGCTGTGGTATCTTCCCTCCTGTCACTGGACCTGCAGCTGATAGTGTGCCAGATGAGGTCTGGGCACACACACCCCACACATGGTGTGCTTAGCCCTGCCACATCCTCCCGCCCTCCACAGTCCTCTCTTCAGCCACACTGCCCAGCTGGGGTCCTGTCTGGACACCTCCACCAACATCCCAGGAACATTTATTAAGCACCTCTGCATACCAGCTCCATTTGTAAGTGCTCTGTGTATTAGTGTATGAACTCATTTAATCTTCCCAACCAATCTATGAAGATATGCCATTCTTAGGTTTATTTTACTGGTGAGCACACTGAGATGAGAAATTACTTGCCTAAAGTCATAGAGCCAGTCAATGGAAACCGGATCTCTGCCCAAAGGGTCTGACGGGGTGACAGCTGGCACTTTTAACCATAACACTGTGCAGCTCAAAAACTATTTACTGCCTCCTGTCCCCACGCCTGCCATACTGAATGTTGCAGCTCTTTTGCACCTTAGTACCTTGGTTCAGACTCTCCTCTGGTTCCAACTCCTTCCCTTGCCATCTTTTCCACCTGGTGATCTTTTCCTCATCTTTCAAGTCTTGGGTCAGGCGTCGTTCTCTCTGTGCTGCTCTACCTGGATGCTCACCTCACGAAGTGAAAATGGCCACACCCTCCTTTGTTCCTTCCCAGATCCTGTGCAGGCTTCTGCTCCAGCCCTAGCCAACACCATTTCAAGTATCTCTTTAAAACCTGTTTTCTGCCACTGTAAGCCCCATGTTCTGATCATCCTGGCAGCCAGCCCAAGCATATGGTGGGTTCTTGATAAACATATTCAGTGGACACTCATGGCCTGCACTCTGGACCCTGAAAGGTTCTTGCTAACCAGGCAGAACAAAGCAGAATAGAGGCCAGCAGCCATCCCTAGTACAGCGTTGAGGCATGGTCCAGCTGGATCCCTAGTGTTTACTTGCAATCTTCTAGAAGCTACACCAATGGTTCTCAAACTGGGTTGCTCTTGGAATCCCCTGGGTGTCTTTAAAAATTCTTTTTGCCTGAGTCCCACCCCTAGACGTTTATGTTTCATTGATCTCAGGGGTGGCCTGAGTTGAAAAGCATGTTGCTACACCCTTGCTTTTCAAAGGATGGTCCTCAGACCGGGTAGTACCAGCATCGCCTGAGCACTTGTTATAATTTCAGGTTCTCCAGCCCCATCTCCCAGTCCTGAATCCGAACCTGCATTGGAACAAGCTCCCCAGGCTTTGGATGCACATTAAAGTTTGTGAACCTCTTTGTCTACACCTGGAGTTCTCAAAACTGGCTGTGTGTTAGAAACATCATGGTGGCTTGTACCCCAGACCTATGACATCAGAAATTCTGGGAGTGGGGCCTAGGCACTGTAGTTTTTACTTTTTTCTTTTCTTTTCTTTCCTTTTTTTTTTTTTTTTGAGACAGAGTCTTGCTTTGTTGCCCAGGCTGGAGTGCAGCAGTGGGATCTTGGCTCACGGCAACCTCTGCCTCCCGGGTTCAAGCGATTCTTGTGCCTCAGCCTCCCTAGTAGTTGGGACTACAGGCTTCCCCACCACACCCGGCTAATTTTTGTATTTTTAGTAGAGATGGGGGTTTCACCATGTTGGTCAGGCTGGTCTCGAACTCCTGACCTCAAGCAATCTACCCACATCGGCCTCCCAAAGTGCTGGGATTTCAGGCGTGAGCCACCGAGTCTGGCCCTACTGCAGTTTTTTTTTTATTTTTTTTTTATTTTTTATTTTTCTTTTATTATTATTATTATTATTATTATTATTATTATTATTATTATTATACTTTACAGTTTTAAAATCCCTAAAATGATCCTAGTGGCTGGAACTACTGCTTTGGGCCTTGCTGCTTTGGCCTTCTATGGCTGGCTGACCCGCATTCTAGTTTCCCTTGGTGCTTCCTAGTTGGGACAAGAGAACGTGCTCTATCTTCTCACTTTGGATAAAATGACCTTTACATGCTGTTGCTTCTATGACTCCAGTCATGGTCAGCTCTACTGAAATGGCCACTCTCACCTTAGCTTGTGGTGGACTCCTCATCTTCCCACTCAGACCTCTCCTTCTCCTACTCTACCCAGAAAATGGCTCCACCACCCACCCACCCAGGCACCCAAGCTGGAAAGCTTGGTGTTCTCCTAACTTCTGTCCTCTTCCTCCCTGCAACATCTATTCAGAATTCAAGTCCTGTCAATTCTTCTTCTAAAGATCTCCCCAAGCCATTTCCTTCTCCTTAATCCCTTGGTCTCTGGTCTCTGCTCTTCTTCAGCCCCTTGTGATTTTTTTTTTTTTTTGTGCAGACCTCTGCAAAAACCTCCTTTTTGGTCTGTCTTCTTCATTCTTGCCCCTGACTATCCATCCTCTTGTTGCAGCCCGAGTGATCTTTTTGGAGTAAAATTTATGTCTCTGTTCTACTTGACTGTTTAATAGGTCACTATTTCCCTCAGATCTGGTTCTAAACTCCTTAGAGTCATTCCCTCTCTACTCACCTAACCAGACGTGCCCTATGCTCTACCCGTATGGATACATTTAAAGTTCTCCAATTCCACCATGGTGTTTCCCTCCTCCCGTGCACACATAGGCCTCAAGTGCCTGTTGGATGGCCCCAGGTCTGCCTGATAAATTCTCTTTCTCCTTGGAAACTGAGTCCTTTATTAATCTCTCTATCCCCTACCCTCCACCCCCCTGCAATTAAAAGAAGTCAACAGGCGTGCCTAGAAGGGAATATTTCACAATCACCCTCAGCTCTTAGAGAGGACACTGCTTAACTATTGTTGTCTGTGTCTACAGGGACTTGGACTAGAGGAAATGGGCTTGAAGAGAAATGGGAACATTCCCCTTGGTCACAAGGAAGACATTTAACCATGAACTTGTAAAACACTGACACACCCCAGAGAAAGGCATTAGATCTTCATCTCTATCAGTTTCCAAGAAGATAATCTGTCCTGAACAATAAGGAGCTAAACCTGCTGCCCTCCCAAGCTGCACAGCTCTAGGATTCTAGGATTCTGTGCATCGGCTCTAGAGCTCCCCGGAGAGTGGAATTTATGTGTCCCACCAGACATGGAAGGGAAAAGAAAGGCCATGCAGAAAGAAGTGAAAGAGGCAGGCTAGGAGTCAGGAGCCTGGGCTCTATGACTGACTTGTGATATGTTCTTTAGCCAAGTGAGTTGGCCTCTCTGGGCCTCTGTTTCTTCATCTATAAAATCAGTCTTGAACTAGACCAGTGGTTTTCAACCAGAGGAGATTCTGACCCCTGGGGACATTTGGCTGTGTCTGGAGACATTTTTAATTGTCATAAATTGGGGATGGGGATAGGAGGAGAGTGTTGCTACTGGCATCTAGTGGGTGGAGGTCAGGGATGCTGCTCAACACCCTACAACACGCAGAACCACCCCCAGAACAAATAATTATCCTGCCCCAAATATTAAGAGTGCTGACATTGAAAAACCCTGGACTAGACAGCAGCTGCACATTAAAACAACCTGGGGAGGATTAAAAAAATACCCAGCCCGGACTTACCCAGACTGATGGAATCAAATCTCCTGCCATGTAGAGCTTCCTTAGCACTGGAATCTCATTCAGCCACTCTCTTGTATCTTCCTTTAGCATTCATTGAGCACCTTCACTGGGCTTGGCTTGGTGCTAGGTTATTTCAGAGTTTCTATCCTCGGGGAATTCAGAATTTAATACTTATCATTCTGAGACTCATCAGACTATGACTGAACCAATATCTGCCTTCATTTTTGGTCATATTGACCACATGTTGCAATTTTCCACTGATCTGAATAGACATAACCCCAACTCTAAAAGAGAATTCCTTAAACCACAACGTGAAAGGAACCTGGATTTCTGAATGACTGTGTGGAGCAGATCTTCCTCCACTGCACTAGACTGTGACATAACCAATAAAATAAAATAAGATAAAATAAATCTTTATTGTGTTAAGAAAAAAATAATAATTCTTTGGCCCCCACATACGTTATATTTAAATTGAAGTAAGAAAGTGTAACAATAATCAGGATTGATCTAGTAGCACTTGGCATTTCTAGGTACTTAACAATTTTCTTTCAACTTGGTCAAATTTGAGCCTGAGCCCAATTTTGGGGAACATGGATCAGAGGCTTCTGAGGAAAAGCCAACTGTGCATGGTGAACAAAGCACTGGGACCTAGGAGAGTGTCCCATCCCAGGGCCCGGCTCCGTGGTGAACATCCCTAGTTATCACAGTTGGATCTCTCCCACCATCCCCTAGTCTGGGTCTGCATTTGCTGACCAGCATCTGGGTTGATGCGAGTGTACAACATGCTAGAAATCCAGATGCATCAGCAAACTTCATTTACTGCTTTGTTGGTACAAGGTTGCCTGTTTTTCAGAAATGACCATAATGTGGCAACCTGAAGAATCCAGATGCCCTTTGGGTCTCTTGCCAGACAGAAATTGTAGAATTCCCACCTCTTTCTTTGTGTAAGACTTCGCTACTTCACCTGTCATCTGAAGTGTACATTTAGAGTTGAACCATCTTGAAACCTGGCATATTCTTACAGCCTAGTCTCCCCAGCCCTCAGTAGAATATTGGTAAAGCCTTGACTAGTCCTGCTCAAGGACAGCCTTACACAATAATTACATTACACAAGGTCATTCTATCCATACCCTGCTCCCTGCAGTTAACAGACCCAGTGAAATGGCTGTTTTGAGCTAACAAATTGAATGAACCATCTGTTGACTTTATGAAATCATAAAGTCAAAAGCCTGCATTTACTATTGTTGAATCTTCCGTGATAGCCTCAGAACTTGGCAAAGCTGATACACTGGTAAAATTCGTCTTCACTGGCCTTGTCCCTCTTTAGGTCCTCTGCCCCACCAGGAACCCAGGGGCTTTCTGTGGCTTCAGGCTTCCCAAGACATTTCCTCACTCCTGTGCTCTCCTCTTCTAAAGACTTAAAGTGTGAATCTCCCTGTACTCTGGGTTTTCCCACCCCATCAAAACTTAGCTTTGCTACACCCCATCTTCTGCTTTAAATGGTGATAATAAGCCAGATCCTAGGTAATTACTGAAGTCTTCATTGTTGCAAAAATGAATGAATGAATGAATGAGTGAATGAATGGAGAAAGGGCTTCCTTCCTCCTCTCCCAGTGATTCCTTAGCTTCAGTGTCTGCCTTTCAGCAGGGCTCTTGGGGAAAGAGTGTTTTGACTCACAAGAGTAGCTCTATAGGATAAGCATTTTAGTCCACACAGCAGGCCAGAGTAGGAGGGGTTTGGCGGTAGATGGAAGAGTTTAGGGGTAGACGAGGCCTACCCCTGAGCTCCCGCTATACTGGCAATCACCTCTGCCAACTTGCAGGCCCAGATCTGAGCACAGAAGCTGGGGTAACAAGAAAGTGTCACCAAGAATGTCACATCTGAGAATGCATCTGTATTTTCCAGAATCTGGAAGAGATCCTTATATATTTGGGGTCCTTAGTACCCACCCCCATCTGGTCACAGAATCCTGGAGGAGTTGGCTGGGTTCTTGGAAAATGTCCTCACTCAGCCCCTTTCCTGCTTGTGTGCAAATGAAGAACAGCACCATCCAAAAGTACCTGCTGACTCTTGTCTTCTTGGAAGCCCAGATGAGCAGAGGCTTCGTGGTACCCCCAGCTAGGGTTTCATCCTGTGGCAGTGAGGTAGTGCCTCCTTCGTATGTTCTATGGGTTGATGCCCATTTTCTCATGTCTGATCTCTGGAAGACACAGAGAACAGTGAATCAACATGCTTCCCATTATAACCCTTCATTGCCTAGGAGACAGTCCTGATTGAAATTAATTTGCTGAAATAAATGCCTTTCTGCTGTTAAGCTTGCTTTGTAAGAAAAATGCCTATGTTCAACAAATCACTAAGCCAAGGACACAACGTTTTCTCTTTATGATAAGAGGCAGATAGCCCATTAAAAGAAATACATTACTTGATTACATTTAGCTTGTATTTAAATTTTCTGTTCCTAAATATTATTTGGCTGGGAACCTCCATCATTCCTGCTGGCTTCAGGATTAGCTTCTTGCCTGAAACTCTAGCCTTTTAGCATTAAGCATTGATTCTCCTGAGGACAATAAAAGCAAATAATAACAGACATATATTGAATTCTACAGCTTGCATTTCAATATGTAGCTAAAGGATTTTATTTCTAGGTAGGGACATTAGTACTGTGCTGACTCAATGTCTGTAGAGACTTTGTTCTATTAATTGTTGCCTGATCACCCTTTCTGTCAGTTCTTTCTATATTGCATAAAGCCATTTTTAGGTCTTTTTAATTTTTTTTTTTTTTTTGAGATGGAACCTCACTCTGTTGCCCAGGCTGGAGTGCAGTGGCACGATCTCGGCTCACCCACAACCTCCACCCCCCAGGTTCAAGCGATTCTCCTGCCACCTCAGCCTCCTGAGTAGCTGGGACTATAAGTGCGCACCACCATGCCTGGCTAATTTTTGTATTTTTAGTAGAGATGAGGTTTCACTATGTTGACCAGGCTGGTCTCGAACTCCTGACCTCATGATCCACCCACCTTGGCCTCCCAAAGTGCTGGGATTACAGGTGGGAGCCACTGCTCCCAGCGTGGTCTTTTTAATCTTAAAAATAGTTGCAACCAAAAACCTCTTCCAGCCCTGCAAATAAAACCAAGGAGACATTATCTCATTGTGTATCCCTTGTCAACTAATGTTTGAATGCCCTACTTCCCTTCACAGCCAAGCCTCTTTAATGTTGTCTATGCTGTCTCTCCTCTTCACATTTCATCCACAAAACCAAATTCTGGAATCCGGCTTGTGATCCCACCTCTGCATTGCAGCTTCTCTTAGTGAGCTCCTTGTTGCTAAATGCAGTCTTATTTTGCTTAAGTTCTATGTAGCATTTAAACCTTCTTAAAATTCATCCTTTCGGGGGCTTCCAGGATGCCCCTTCTGTGTGGTTTATTCTAACCTCCCTAGCTACTCTTTCTTCATCACCTTTGCTGTCTCCACTTTCTCCATCTTTTCCTTCACTACGAGGCAATTCTCTTAACCCTCTTTCTCTCCCAGCTACACAGTCTCCCTGGGTAATCTTGTCTATTCCAGTGACTTCATGCTCTGGCTGGGACTCTCTGCTGAGATTCAGACATAAATATCTAACTGCCTTGGAACATCTCTTGTGTTCAAAACTACTGGAGTCTTCATCCACCCTCTACTTCCCACCCAATGCTCTTCCTTCCCCATGTGATCCCTTTATTGGTGAATGGCAGTACTGCACATTTGAGATCTACCACAAAATGTCAAGGTCATGCCCTCACATCCAATCAATAACAAAGATCATTTGACTCATACTTCTTCATCATTTCAGATTGATCCCTTCCTCTCCATCATGGAAGCGCCAGGACCGCTGCTGAGTTCTCTTCTCCATCACCATCCCCCAGGAACTCTGAAACTACTTCCCAACTGATCTCCCCTCCTCCAGCCTTACCCTCACCCAATCCGTTCTCCACACTGCCGCTGAAATTATCTTTCTGAAATGCAGAAGTACAAATCTGATCAGGTCACTTGCCTGCTTAAAATCTATCACCGGCTCTTCATTGCTTTCAGAAGAAAACCCAAACTCCTTACCTAGCACGGCTGTGAAAGACCCTGCAGAAACGGACCCTCCTCCCCTCTCCAGTCTCACTTCTCACAAACCCTGTTCTCATTCTCCAGGCTCTACCCAAACCCAGCCACTTGCTTTTCACCACTTCCAGGGGGCTCTTGATCTCTCCTGAGGCTGCAGCCATCCGAAGGCTTGGCTGGGGCTGGAGGATCAGCTCCCAAGGTGGTGCACACACGTAGCTGGTGGTGGGTGGTGCTGGTTTTGGGCCTGAGAACTCAGTTACCCTATGTGGATCTCCCAACAGGCTGCTTGAGTGTCTTCACAAAATGGTGGCTGACTTCCCCTGGAGTGAGAAACCTAAGAGAGAGAGAGAGAGAGAGAGAGAGAGAGAGCTGGGTGGAAGCCAGCCATCCTTTTGAGGACCTAGCCCAGAAGTCACATAGCACCACTTCTATTACACCATATTCTTTTCATTAAGTGCAAGTAACTAAATCTGGCTCACCTCAAGAGGCGAATAAGGGGGATTAGGCTCTACCTTTTGAAGGGAGAAGGGCCAAGGAATTTGCAGGCATATTTTAAAATTTCTTTAAAGGCTGACAATGAAGGGCTGGATTTTCCCAGTCCACGACAGCCATGGAATGAATTCTGGGAAGTAGAGAGCATATGCTGTCTGTGAATTCCATAGCAGCAACAGGATCTCAAGTTAGACACCAATAAGGATGGAATTCTTTTCTTCTTTTTTTTTTTTTTTTTTTTGGAGACGGAGTCTTGCTCTGTCGCCCAGGCTGGATTGCAGTGGCGCGATCTCAACTCACTGCAAGTTCCGCCTCCCAGGTTCACGCCATTCTCCTGCCTCAGCCTCCCGAGTAGCTGGGACTACAGGCACCTGCCACCGCGCCCGGCTAATTTTTTTTTGTATTTTTAGTAGAGACGGGGTTTCACCGTGTTGGCCAGGCTGGTCTGGATCTCCTGACCTCGTGATCCGCCCGCCTCGGCCTCCCAAAGTGCAGGGATTACAGGCGTGAGCCACCGTGCCTGGCCAGGGATGGAGTTCTTTAAAGAAGAGAGGCAGAATGGCGTTCTGTTTAAGTGAAGGGAGGGTTATAACCCAATGAATCTGTGTTTAATTACAGGCTCAATCACTGACTAGCTGTGCAACCTGGGAATTACACTTCTCTGTGCCTCTTGTTTTCTCAATGCATCATGAGGATAAAAATAGTTGTGGCTACCTTAGGGGGGTGTCATAAAAATTAGCTAAAAGAATGCCTGGACCGTTCTTAGCCCAAAGCCTGGCATGGTGCTAAGTACTAAGTGATAAGTATTATGTACTTAGTACTTAGTGATAAGTACTCAATAAGTACTCAATACGTGCTAGTTAATAACAGTAACAGTAATAATAATAATGTGAACGTCCACCTGCCTTTCTAGATGGCCTTAATGATAGGCCTCCTTAAGGCAGAATAATAAACTAAATCACTTCCTGAAATTCCTTCCAGACTTTCAGTTCAGATGACCTTTGGGACTTTGGAGATTCAGATGGCCTTTGGGACAGTGGAGATTCAGATGGCCTTTAGGACAGTGGAGATTACAGCTAAGCATTTACTACCTGGCCAGCTAACTGCTAAATTGCCCCTGGTTTACATTGAACTGATGGAACTGACGGCCGAACCCAGCCTGACCTTGAAATTCACAGCTATGTGGAGTTCATCACTTACTTACCCAACTCTGCTCTTTTTTTCAAGGTCAATTTCTTCATCTTCCTGAAAATTCTCAAGCTTCTCATTTCTAAGCTCAAAGCTCATCAAATGTGCTTCAGAGATTATAAATACAGGTGAGTGGCTTAAGGTTGGTCCCCAGCAGTCCAAGGTTATTGTAAGGCCTCTGGCTGTTCTGCCTGATGTCTTGGGGAGGATATTTATCTCCTAAGGCCAGGGTATCAGAAAGAGCAGTTCTGGAAAGGTGCTATAGGATCAAATGAGACTTTTGTCAACGGTGAGGACCTTCTATGATGATGAAGCAAATGGTGAGTAGTCAAGAGCATTCACATCCCCCAGCAGAAAACTGTTAAAATGCCCCTAAGAGGCCAGGAGTGATGTCTCAGACCTGTAATCCCAGGACTTTGGGAGGCTGGGGCAAGAGGATCACTTGAGGCCATGAGTTCGAGAACAGCCTGGACAACATGGTGAAACCCCGTTTCTACCAAAAATACAAAAGTTAGCCAGGCGTGGTGCATGCCTGTAGTCCCAGGCTAAGGTGAGGGGATTGCTTGAGCCCAGAAGGTTGAGGCTGCAGTGAGCCATGATTGTGCCACTGCACTCCAGCCTGAGTGACAGAGTGAGACCCTGTCTCAAAAAAAAAAAAAAAAAAAAAGTTTCTAAGAATGGGTGGTTGTGGGAAAAGGACAGTCTTATATGAAGAGAAGTTTGGCACTTGCCTTCCTTGGGGAAGGATTTGAAGAGAAGAGATTATTTGGGTGTTTTTGAGACCTTGAGAAATGAGACCACAAACTTCTAGGGTCTAAGGAAAGACATCCTTCCACAGGCATCCTTTATTTGTGACTTGTCATCATTGTGTCTCACCTTCCTCTTTCTGAGATGACAGCAGTCCTCATTCGTAGTAAATCAGATGATAGGCATTTATTAGATCTGCATTGTTGTAAAAGCAAATGAATGAGAGATAAAGGGTTTCCTCCCTCTTTTCCTAGTTATTCTTCACTTTTTTTTTTTTTTTAGACAGAGTCTTGCTCTTGTCGCCCAGGCTGGAGTGCAATGGCGTGATCTCAGCTCGCTGCAACCTCCACCTCCCAGGTTCAAGCCATTCTCCTGCCTCAGCCTCCTGAGTAGCTGGGATTACAGGCACCTGCCAGCACATCCGGCTAATTTTTGTATTTTTAGTAGAGACAGAGTTTCACCATGTTGGCCAGGCTGGTCTCGAACTCCTGACCTCATGATCCACTAGCCTTGGCCTCCGAAAGTGCTGGGATTACAGGCGTGAGCCACCACACCCGGTCTATTCTTTGCTTTCTATGTGGCATATGCATTCAGCAGGGCTCTGGAACAGGAGTGTTTTAACCCACAGAATAGCTCTAAGAGTAGGAATTCCAGTCCACACAGGAAGGCAGAGGAGGTGGGCACCAGTGAAGATGGCCCTAGCCCTGTTTTTCTCCCCTTTATAAGGCCTAACCCAGGTGCTGGGAAGGGAGTTTTTCCTTTTATCTGACAAATATTTAATGGATGCCTACAATGTGCCTGGTACTGTGCTTGGAATAAAAGGTGGACATGAGGCCAGGTTCGGTGACTCACGCCTGTAATCCCAGCACTTTGGGAGGCCAAGGCGGGCAGATCACCTGAGGTCAGGAGTTCAAGACTAGTCTGGCCAACATGGGAAAACCCTGTCTCTACTAAAAATACAAAAATTAGCTGGGTGTGGTGGTGCATGCCTGTAATCCCAGCTACTCAGGAGGCTGAGGCAGGAGAATCACTTGAATCCGGGAGGCAGAGATTGCAGTAAGCCGAGATCGTGCCATTGTACTCCAGCCTGGGTGACAAGAGCAAAACTCCATCTCAAAAACAAACAAACAAAAAATGGTGTACACGATGTAGACCCTGCATTTGAGGAGCATGCATTCTACTTCGCTAAGACTAGGATGTTGGCATGGAGCAGGAGGTGGAACGGAGGGAGCTGGCTGTGACCCTAGACTTGCCTACTGGCCTTAGGCAAGTGCCTTGGCCCCTTTGGCCTGCTTTCTGGTGTGTAAAAATGGGAGTGTCACTGCAGACTCATCTCCTGCTTATTATGAGGACTCTAGGAGCCTGTAGATATGGTTATAAATATGGGTGGCCACTCTACCCTCCCTCTAGGAGGTCTAGAAGGGTAAACATACCCCCGGTTCAATAATGGGCAGACATACTATAGTTGCTAGTTGGAGCTTTGGTCCAAACATTTTGCAAGAAACCCGTAGCCCTGGGGAACTGGCCTGGCCTGGGCTCCAGGGAGCCATGCTGTCTCTCTTGGCGCCTCCAGTCGAGGCTCCAAGTGGCCAAGCAGTCTCTTTGGCCCCCTTCCCAAAGGCTTAGCCTCTCTCACCACTCTTTGAGGGTGGAGCTTCAAGGCCTGCTCTAGCCACCCTGCTGGGTGCACTCAGGGAGGAGAGTTCTCTCAATAAACAGGTGCCAGGAAAACCAGGGCGCCCCAGAAAGTGGACAGAGGCTAGTGTTTCCAGGAGACAGAAATGGTGCAGTTGACCCCAAGGGGACTCAGAGCTGACACACTGCTGCTTTGTGCCCCCAAAGCCTACCACGGGCCACTGGCACCTTCCCCATGCCCAAGACCCACAGCAACCCCTAAATAGTTTTTCGTCATAGCTGCTCATCAGCATCCCCGGAGAGCCGGCCAGAAGTGCAGCCTCATGAGCCCTACCACTGGGTATTCTGGCTCCATAAGTGTGGGATAGAACCTCACAGAGCAGCCATGTCCAACCCTTTGAAAGAAAGGACATTTTTGCTTATCTGTTGTGGCGGATATCACAAAAACTATGCATGGATCTTTTTTTTTTTTTTTTTTTTTTTTAAGCTCATCAGCTATTGTTAGTGTTAGTTTATTTTATGTGGGGCCCAGGACAACTCTTCTTCTTCCAACGTGGCCCAGTGGCCCAGGGAAGCCAAAAGGATGGATACCCCTGCTGCAGAGTCTCCCAGGAGATTCTGATACACAGCCAGTATGGAGGACTGCTGGGCCAGATGTTCTATTGAAAGAACACATGCTAATGAATAAGCGTTAGTTAATCAACTCTATTGCACTCTACAGAAAGGACAAGTAAGAAAGGTGGCCAATGAAAATGGCAGGGAAACCACAGAGGGAGGACGTTCTCAGTGGAATATTCTGGTTGGGCCGTTACAAATGTCATGCAGCCTCAATATTCTCTTTTCCAGAGTCCCCTCTAGAGTTTTAAAACTTTTCTGATCACGCATCTCTGTCAGTAAAGAAATTCTGAGCACGTCCCTCCTCATGTATTTACATGGTATCATGAGCTAACATATGTATTATTGGACCAAAAAATAGAAAATTTAAGAGGATAGATAAAAATTAATATATTTACAATGCCTATTATCCTCTATTATAATATTTTCTTCCAATATCAAATAGATTGCCTGGCATAGCCCTGGAGGGTGTGTACCCGCCAGGAGCCATTGGTCTGGGAAAGGGTAAATCAAGATACTGGGGAGACCCTCATGGCTGAGCAATGATCCAGGGTGACTGCTTTGTGAGGAGAAAGAGTAACCCTGCCTGACATATGCAGTCTGTCTGGAAATTCCTTTTTTCCTCTCCCCTGCCCTTGTTCAAAGGAAAAGCTTAAGAAGAAGAACTTGGGGCTGGGTGCAGTGGTTCATGCCTGCAATACTAGCACTTTGGGAGCCTAAGGGGAAGGGATCACATGACGCCAGGAGTTCTAGACCAGCCTGAGCCAGAGTGAGACCCTTTTTCTTTAATAATAATAATAATAAAAGAGGTACCTGGGTGTGTGTCTACCCAAAGTCCTCCCAGGGTGAGATGCCTCACCTTGGTGAGTTTGTCACCACCTGGATATGGTACAGGGAATCCATCTATATTATTGAGTGGCTGAGACTTTGGGAGGCTGACTGACCCCAGCTGAGCTCACAATATATATATAAACTAGAACACTGTTCATTTTTAACGTCTGTGGAAGGTGGGGATGGGGTAGAGCATTCCTTTCTTGTGCCCACGTGCCTCCCAAAATTTCCTAATCCGCAACACCAGAAGATCCAAGAATCCAAAGAACGTTACTGGTGATCACGTCACAAAGCAGAGTCTTGCTGTTGAAGGATCCTGAGGGGTAGCCTGAAAAATCTCCACCTGCCCACAGCACCACCTACCTGTTGGGAAGGAGGCTCATTCCCCAGATCCAGTGTGCCCTCCACAGACTAGGGTGAGATAGGTACTGAGAACGTCCTCCCTCTGTGGTTTCCCTGCCATTTTCGTTGGCTGCCGTTCTGTTTACTTGTTCTTTGTGTAGAGTGCAATAGAGTTGATTAGCTAATGCTTATTCATTAGCAAAAAGGCAGGGACCTATCTCTCAGGACACACCTAAACCACCTTATTTAACTCCCTGGGCTGGTAAATCCTACAGCAGCATGTATGAACTCACTTGCCCATTGTGCTCTTAGAAAGCCTCGCTAATTCTCTCACTTTCAAGTTCTGAGAGAGTGCTCTTTACTATAACCCCAGCGGGGCATTGGCAACCCTCAGCTCCTCAGCTCACACTGCCCTCTTCCATGTCGGAAAGTTGTTCCTCTTCCTCACCCCCTTCCATGTTTGTTTTCCCTTAAAGACTTCTGGTGGGATAAGAAGGAAGAGGTGACAGGGCCCAGCATATTTTAGCCAAACTCTTGTAGGTACAGGCTGCCTCCCACTCTTGAAGATTTTGAGAACTTTTAGAATGTAACCCTGATCTGGCCTCCCTCCAGAATTATATTTTAGGAAAGTTTAAATTAAACACATTTAGGCCCTGCCGAAGAGGCAAGTTGCTAGGAGGCAGAGAACCTTCTATAGTCTTAGCCCTTGTCCCTGGGCTTCCACCGTCAAGCAAAGGAAATAAAAAATGGTCCATCTGTCTGGCTGGGAGAAAGAGAACTGAGCCAAGTGTGAAGGAGGAACTTTGGGGCTATAAACAGTGTAAGCAATGCCCTAGGAATGCGGACAGAGTTCAGCAGACCCTCAGCTCAGCTGGAGTTCTCTGTTCTTTGTGGTTCCCAGCTCAGAGGCAGCTCTCTTCCCCTAGATAAAGGGCCTTAACTCTCCATGGGATGCACCTGGGCAGAGCTCTTGATTCATTTATAAAGGAGAAACATTTCATTTTCATTTTTATTTTTTTGAGATGGAGTTTCACTCTTGTTGCCCATGCTGGAATGCAATGGCACGATCTTGGCACGATCTTGGCTTAGTGCAACCTCCATCTCCCAGGTTCAAGCAATTCTCCTGCCCCAGCCTCTGAAGTAGTTGGGATTACAGGCATGAGACACCATGCCCGGTTAATTTTGTATTTTTAGTAGAGACTGAGTTTCTCCATGTTGGTCAGGCTGGTCTTCAACTCCCAACCTCAGGTGATTCGCCCACCTCGGCCTCCCAAAGTGCTGGGATTATAGGTGTGAGCCACTGCGCCCGGCCCAACAAGCATTTCTTAACATGCTAAACCCCAGTTCTTTCTGAAAGGACTTTCTGATAGGCAATGTAGGAAACAAAAGCTTTTCCTTAACCCTCTTAGGGTCCCTGGCTGGGTCTAAAAATTAGACAAAGACAGATTAACAGGAGAAAAAGCATGCAAGTTTAGTTCATAAGTTTTATATGACGTAGGAGACCTCATAAGGAAAGGAAGACCCAAAGAAATGGTCAAACTTGTGTATTTTTATGCTAGGTTTGATGCAAAGTGGACAGTCATGGGGGAGGTATGATTGAACAAAGGAGATCTAATGGTCATAAACTGGGGGAAATTTAGCAAGGCCTGTTTGTACAGATTCTTGTGTCATAGTGTCTTCAGAAATAAGGACGTTCCTTTCCTCCACCTCTCACATGAGGTCTTGTGATCTACTTCCGGAGAAGGTCAGAAAATCCTTCCTAGGTCTCATGACCTGTTTTAGGGGAGAAGGGTGGGAGGTTAGAGAGACTCTCCTACTTCTATGGTTTTCTCAAATTCTTTCAGCTTAAAATACTCAGTATGTCAAGGTGCCATATTTTGGAGTACCACGTTCTGAACCACATCAGCAACCAAAGACTAAAAATGTTACAAATTCAAGTAAAATTCATTAAAAAAAATTGAGTTATAAGCAACCAAAAGGCAGGGATGGCTTCTTTAAAAATAATAATAACTAAAATGTATTGATCATTCATCATGTGTCAGATACCATTTATTCTGAGGGTTTACCCCATGTTATTTGTTTAACTCTTATGACAGCCCTGTCAGATAGATGCTATTACTATTATAATCCTCCTTTTACAGATGACGAAACTAACAGAGAGAGAGGTTAAATAATTTGCCCACAGTCATAGCACTAATAATTGGCAACACTGAGATTTGAACTCAGGCCCAGATACTCTTCCTGTGTCCTGCTGCCTTTGACTACAACTCCTTCTTTCCCACTATATTCACTCATGTGCCATAAGCAGATGCTCAATAAATATTTGTTGGATAGTTAAATGATTGCAATAAATGGAACTATTTAAATAAACAAAAGGTTATGGATGAAAATGAGCATAAACACAGTCTGTAAGAGTAAACTGCTATTGCTATTTATGGATTTTCATCTGGACAGGGACACAAATAGTACTTCGTCTAAGGAGAAGTTAGAATAAGGTGAAGGGTAGACAATCCCTTTATGTCTCCATCCAGAAGGGTGAGTAGCCCAAAACTTTATTAAAAAATTGTTATTCTTTATGGATCATTCTGTACTAAACGAAATGTGGGATCAGGGAACAGGAAAAGGACATTAGCGGGAAATCCACATAAACCCCGAACTTTAGTTCCTAGTAATATACCGTGTTGGTTTCTTAGTTTTGACAAACGGGCATGGTTATGTAGTATGTTAACATTAGGGGAAACTATGCCGGGCGCGGTGGCTCACGCCTGTAATCCCAGCACTTTGGGAGGCCGAGGTGGGCGGATCACAAGGTCAGGAGATCGAGACCACAGTGAAACTCCGTCTCTACTAAAAATACAAAAAATTAGCTGGGTGCAGTGGCGGGTGCCTGTAGTTCCAGCTACTCGGGAGGCTCAGGCAGGAGAATGGCGTGAACCCGGAAGGCGGATGTTGCAGTGAGCCGAGATCCCTCCACTGCACTCCAGCCTGGGCAACAGAGCAAGACTCTGTCTCAAAAAAAAAAAAAAAAAAAATTAGGGGAAACTGAGTGAAGAGACATGAGAACTCTCTGTACTGTCTTAGCTAATTTTCTGTAAATCTAAAATTATTCCAAAATTAAAAGTTTATTTTAAAAAACCATAACACTATAACATGACATCAGAATAAGCTGATGATAAGACACAGGTCTGCTTGTAGGCATATAAGTCTGTATCATGAAAACCCAGACCACCCAGAGCAAGGGTCACAAATTCAGACTCTTACAAGGGCCAAGCAAGTAACACAATTGAGTGGTACAAGCTGGGTGGGGGCTGGAGTTCACAGCTTCCCTCTAAAGGGACAGCCATTGCCCGGCTGTAACCAACGATTGCCATGCAAGAATTTGAGCACAGTGTTGCCAGATCTCCTCATTTTTCAAAAGAAGCCAGAAACCTGGACACTTTTTCTGAAAATATTATTATTTAAAGATGACTCCAATAACAAAAATTGCTCCGTGGCCTAAGCAAAAGTTGTCCGCAGGTCAGTTACTATCCATGGTCACCACTTTGTAACCTTTGGGCCAGAGGGCTTTAAAAACACTCCTGGAAATACAAAACCCTTGAAATGTTCTCTCATGGGGAGCATATTAATGTTGCCTAGTTAAATGACTTCTGTAGGGGTGGATGTTGGAGTGGGAATCGATCTGAGCTCAGCTCAAGAGAACCACATAGCCAAGGCCCATGATTCCGTCTCTCTGCTCATCAGCCTCTCCTGATAGTCAAGGCTCTGGTTCACACAGTCACATGGCCAGGTGGAGTCCCTCCATCCTGGTGGCTCCTGCACCCCTCTTCTTGGCTTTAGATCCTTTGGGGGCACAAAGGTAAGGTTGTTTGTTTCATTGATAACATTGCATCTGAATGGCCCTTGCAGACATAGGATTCATAGTAAGCTCTTGCTCTTGGACAGAGTTAAACCTTCCTTAAGAAACTCCCCCATGAACTGCGAATGCCACCCTGTTTTTCTACACCTTTAACTCCATGGGATCTGAGGGGAAGGAAGTTCCTCCTAGTCTGGCCCCTTTACAAGAAGTGACCCGAGCTAAAAAAAAAAAAATCATTACAATTATGCTCCTCTTTCCCAATGTGGATAAGACAGTAGCTTTGTTCGTACCCTGAATATGAGTCATCTCTGCTAATGTAGTTAGTTTTAAATTAAGAAGCAGCTCAACAGTAAAGGGCAGTTATTTCCAAACCTATCTACTTCTCAGGATCCATGGGGAGTTCCTTAAAAAGTCCACATCCGGCCAGGTGCAGTGGTTTGCACCTGTAATCCCAACACTTTGGGAGACTGAGGCAGGAATAGTATATCACTTGAGGCTAGGAGTTTGAGACCAGCCTGGGCAACAACATAAGATCCCCTCTCTATAAAATAAAATAAAATAAAATAAAATAAAATAAAATAAAATAATTATCCAGGCACAGTGGTGCACACCTATGGTCCCAGCTTCTCTGGAGTCTGAGCAGGAGGATTGCTTGAGCCCAGGAGTTCAAGGCTGCAGTGAGCTAGAATCGTGCTACTGTACTCCAGCATGGGTGACAGAGGGAGATCCTGTCTCTTAAAAAAAATTAACTTCCTTGGACCCAACCTCCAGAGGTGTGGATTCAGGGAGTTGACACTGAAGCCCAGGAAACTATACGTATATATTTTAAGAGCTCTGTGAGGAATTTTAATAGTCAACCACATTTGGGAACCACCAGTATGCAGCATGTGGGTCCCAGCTGTGCACTTTACACGTGGGTGGCACAAGGAATGTTTGTCTTTTTTGTGTAGACTATATACAACAGTGAACCTCCACGCTGCACTTTTTATGAGGAGGATCAGTTTTTCATTTCCTGCAGCCCTCACTATCACCAGGGTTAGGGGGCAACATGAGGGCTGACAGCAAAGTCCAGAAAGGAGTCTGCAGGTCAGAACTGCAGGTCAGATGCCCCCACGTCCAGCCCGAGGTTTACTACTTAGTGTCTGTGTGACCCTGGGCAACTCATTTTCTCTCCCTTCTCATGGTAACACTGGAAATACTGATGTCAAAAGTCCTGAGTAAAGAAAGAGATAGACGAAACTGCTACCCAGGTGATAGGAAATTTAACAAACCTGGTAGGGGTGGAGTGTCCCAGGGTGGCAATCACTTGCATGGAAATCTATCCATCAGGCAAAACATTAAGAGCTACAGACATACGACAATCTATACAGGGGAATTCATGCATTCATTCATTCAATTCATGTTTTCTGAGCATCCCCCATGCATCAAGTGTAGGAACACAACAGTAAACAAGACCACAATGGCCCTGAAGCATTAAATGTAGTCAAGGAGACCATCTGGGAAACAACTATCAATATGGTAAGAGCTGCAACAAAGTCATGGCACAGAAAAGCAGGAAATGTTGCCTGTTCCCCATGTGGCCCTCATGACTGTTATTTGGTTGTCATTTACAGATTGGCAAAATCAACACTGGTCCTCATTCCTTTATTGGGCGTTCATGAGATCCTCTTCTCTTTCATCACTGATGATCAAGTTGAAGGATTTGCAAAACTTATACGACTTTTCATTCAGTTGACACTGAGCTCCTTTCATGTAAGTAGGAATCTGAACCAAGATGCCTTGACTTTGGAGAAAACAAAATGCATGTGGCCCAAACAGGCTCAGAATTAAGGAGCCCGTGGATGAAAATAGAATTGTAGCATCAGCAGCCTTTATCAGTAAGGGCCCTTGGCATTAGAAGGGCATGCAGATGGGGAAGTATTGCGTTGATCCTGCCAGCATGATTCAGTGACTAAGAAGGGGGAAATGGTCTCTTTCCTGGGTGATAATAGTTGGTGTGACTCATGATCATATTAACTGTGTCAATGTGAAGCCTTTTATTAAGTGCCTATTTTTGCTGGGTTCTCTGCAGAGCGTTGTGCAAAGTGAGCATTGTCTGTGCTTCAGGTGACATGTACACAGAATGCAACACAAATTGTGTAGGGACTAATGAGTTCAGACCAGGAGGCTATTAAACCTTGACAGATGTGTGGGAGTTGAAACTAGGAACAAGAGGCCAGCTGTGGTTGTTACCTGGATATATTTTGGTAATCTATTGCTTAAATTATTATCTATTTCTTAGTGTCTTAAGATGGCAATTTTTAAAATTATTTTTCATTATTCTGGGAGTTAGGAATCTAGGTAGGACCTAGTAGGGATGGCTAACCTTTGCTTCTGTGATGCGTACTGGGGCTGGAACTACCAAGATGTCTTCTTCACTCACATGACTGGTGCCTAAGTTGGATGGCTCAAATAGCTGAGGCTAGTTTTATTGGGGTCAAATTTCTGAGGCCTCGTTTCTCAGTGTCCATGACATTCCTTAGGCGTTCCATGTGTTTTCTCCTTGTGGTCTCTCCACAGGATAGGGCAGTTCAGGGCTCCCAAGAACATAAAAGCAGGAGCTGCCAGGCCTTTTAAATGCCTATGCCTGGAACTGGCACAGTGATGCTTCTGCTGCATTCTGTCATTTAAAGCAAGTCACAGACCCAGCCTAGATTGAAAGAGTAGGGCACTGCACAAAGGCATAGAATGCTGGGAGGGGCAGCTCATTAGTGAAGGCCACTAATGCAACAGATCACCACTAATAGCACAGCAGCCCAGGTCTTCATAGAGTAGTAATCTGAAAATGAATCATCTTTAAATATTGGTGTGGGGGCAGGGCTTCTGAGATGAAAAAGAGAGGATCTACAAAACTTCTCCCCAAAAAGCAATGATAAAATTGGACAATTGTCAATAGCAACCATTTTGGGACCCTAGAAATTAACTAAAAAAAAAAGAAAAGAAAAGAGAAGGATTCATTCAAGAAAAATTACTGAAACTCAGTAATAACAGTGGGAGTCTATGTTATTTTTGTCTGGGACTGCTTTTGTTCTCTAATCCCTGCTCCGTCAGTGAGGAAATTCTAGTGAAAACTAGCAGCTTCACTGAGGAGGGAGGCTGACTTGATTTGGATCAAAGAGCAGAAAAAGCTTTCATCCTTGGGCATTGCCAGATACAATAGTGGTCTTGGTGACAAAGGAACAGGGAAGGACAATGTTACAGCCTCAAGTTGTCATTCTATCTGGGGTAAAAAAACATACTGATGGGCTAGCCAGAAATTTAACAGGAAGATTTGGTGAATGAGACAGCCACAGTGGGCCTTGACAAGCCCCCACATAGTTCTCAGGTTGACTGGAAGGTTGTGTACATGCATAAGGTTGCATACACACTCAAGAAGGACCAGAAAGGACATTCACACATTTCTGGCTGAATATGAGTCTCTGCACACATATAGAGGAAACATGAGGGGGTCTGGTTGGAAGTAAAAGCCAGGGAAGGCTTTAAATTGAACTTTGAATGTGTTCCCCAAGTGACAAATGGATCCATTGGCAAAGGGTATGGAAGACTTATGGGCTTGAGGTGTTTGAAAACAACTTCTGATCAATCACTGGCTGATTATTAAGCTATTGGAAACAGCATCAGAAGACCAGACTTAAAAATAAAAACCAAAATTTTTAAAATGAGCATAGACATCACTGGCTGTATACCACAGCAGAGACGGAGTCCACAGAACCAGTAGTCCAGACAATTTTCTAAACAAACAACCACCACCACTGCAGGGATGGGGATTGGGGAATCAGAATGCTGAGTTGTTATAATATATTATCTAAAACTTCCAGTTTTGTACATAAAAATATGAGATCTGCAAAGAAACAGAGAAGTGTGGCCCGTACTCAGGACAAAAAAAAAGCAGTCATTAGAAACTTTCCGGGTGGGGTGGGGGATGTCCAGATGTTGGACTTATCAGACAAAGACTTCAAAGAAGCTATTACAAACATGTTCAAAGAATTAAAGAAAAAGTTGTTGAAATAATTAAAGGAATTCAATTATCTCAATTCAACAGAGAACAATTATAAAATAAGAACCAAATGGAAATTCTGGAGTTGAAAACTACAATAAGTGATATGAAATTTTTATTAGGAAAGCTTAGATTTAAGATTGCAGAATAAATACCCATGAACTTGAAGATGGTCAATGAGATTATCTGGTCTGTAGAAAAGAAAGAAAAAAGAAAGAAGAAAAATAATAGAGCTTCAGAGACCTATGGAATGCCATCAAACATACCAGCATACACATATGAGAGTCCCAGAAGGACAGTAAACATAGAAATGGTAGAATAAATATTTGGATAAATAATGGTTGAAAACTTCCCAAATTTGAAGAAAAATGTTAATCTACACATCCAGGAAGCTCGATGAACTCCAAAAAGCATAAAACAAAGAGATTCATGCATAGAAACATTACAGTCAAACTGTTGAAAGCCAAAAATAAAGAGAAAATATTGAAAGCAACAAGAGAAAAATGATTCATTACATACAGGGACCAATGATACAATTAACAGCTGACTACTCATCAGAACGATGGAGGCCAGGAGGCAGTGGTATAAAATGTTCAGAATGCTGAAAGAAAAAAATTGTCAATCAAGAATTCTAAATCCAGCAAAAGTATGTTTCAAGATAAAGGTGAAATAAAGACATTATCATAAAAACAAAGACTGAGAGAAATCATTATTGGCAAACACCCCTTTCAAGAAATACCAAAGGAAGTCCTTCATGCTGGAAGAAAATGACAACAGACAGCAACTCAAATCCACATGAAGAAATAAAAAACAGTGGAAAAGGTAGATACATAGGTAAATCTAAAATGCTATATGTAGATTTTTTCTCATAATTGATTTTAAAAATACAAGATTGTATAAAATAATAACTATAAGTTTTATTATTGGGTTTATAACATATAAAGATCTAATATATATGACAAGAATATCACAAGAGAAGAATGAGTAAATACAGATATATAGAAGAACATTTCTATATTTTACCAGGATTAAGTTAGTGTTAATATGAAATAGATTGTGTTAAGATGCATGTTGTAATCCCTGGAATAAACACTAAGAAAATAACTTTTAAAAATGTATTTAAAATACTAGCAAAGGAATTAAAATGGTACACTGGAAAGTATCTGTTTAACATGAAACACTTTCAGCCTCATAGGATTCACATAATATCCCTATGAAGGATAAATTACTATACCTATTTTAAAGATGAAAGAACTGAGGCTCAGAGGACTTTCACATGCTAACATGTATCAGAGATGAGGTTTTTATTCAGAGGTTAAGCCCCTGCCTGTAACCACTATGCCATAGTGCCTCTCAGGTGCCTTGTGAAGATTAGAACCAGGAGACACCAAGTTCCCTATACCAGTCTTAAAGATCAAGTGCTGTCTGATACATTGCAGCAATATACCAGGCAGGGTCAAGTGCTGAGATTTTGTACAAAGAGCAGAGAAAATGTGTCTGCCCACTGCATGCTCACCAAAGGCCAAGGAGCCAGAGCCTGAGATGTGGTATGAGCAGTTGGATAATATTTTTTTCTCTCCTGTTGGAGTTGAATTCTTTGTGGCTTTGAACCAAGACAGAGGATCCATAAGCAATTTTTTTCCCATTATGAAAACCTGTTTATTTCAGTCTTTTAGGGAATTTCAAAAGATAAGGTTTAGTAATTTGGAGTTTTTGTGTTCCTGGCCATAATCTTCTTTAAAAGGTAATCCTAAATTAGAGGAAAAAAAAAAAAGACTTTGCAGCTGTTATGTAGTAATATTTGGTGGCCTTTTTTCTCTGGAAGGCATGGGTCGGGCAACGTGAGCCCTTGATCACCTGATCTCACTCACCCAAGGCCAGATAAAGACAAGTAATTCATGTGGAGCTATGTGAGACAGATTTCTGAGAAAGAATCCTAGTGTATCAGACTCTTCTGCCTTGGGAGGATGTGTTGGTCATCTGATTCTGTGTAATAAACCACACCAAAACTTCATGGCTTAAAACAGTAACCATTTTATTATTATTATTATTATTATTATTATCATCATTATCATTATCATTATCATTTTGAGATGGAGTTTTGCTCTTGTTGCCCAGGCTGGAGTGCAATGGTGCTATCTCGGCTCACCACAACCTCCACCTCCTGGGTTCAAGCCGTTCTCCTGCCTCAGCCTCCCGAGTAGCTGGGATTGCAGGCATGAGCCACCACACCTGGCCCCATTTTAATATTTTTAATGATTCAGTAGACTGGGCTGCTTGGGCTCAGGGTAGATAGTTCTTTTGATACATGTAATTTTCGACTGGGGCTGCAAACATCTGAAGGCCCAACTGGAGTGGCACATCCAAGATGGTTCATTCACATAACTAGACATTGATGCTAGCTGTTGGACAGGACCTCAGCTAAGACTATATAGCTCAGGGGGCCTCAGTTCTCCTCCATGTGGCCTCTCCATGTAGCTTGGATATCTCACAGCATGGCAGCTGGACTCTCAGGACATCCCAAGAGCAAATGTTCTAAGAGGGAGGAAGCAGAAACCTCCAGCCCTCTTAAGACACAGGCATAGAACTCCCAGAATGTCACTTATATGACATCGTATCAGTAAAAGGAGTCACAAAGTCATCCTAGAGTCGAGGGGAGAGAAAACTAGGTCTACTTTTTGATGTGAAGAGCAGCCTGAGCCCACAGAAAGAAGAGGAACCATCAGGGCCATCTCTGGAGACTAGCTACCAGCGTGGAAGATTTGTTCCTGAAGCCAGCTAGAGCTCTGCTCATCACCCTGCACTGCTGAGGAACGTGAGGATTCAAAGTGACTCTGCAGGGTGTTTTGTACCAGGACTGAGGCAGAAAACACATTTAGAGGGCTTGTGTGTGGGCAGAGGCCTCCCACCTTCTGAATACTCCTGCCGTGTTTCTCTGCATCGCACCAGGCAGAGGCAAGAGCACAGGTGGGCAGATGTTGGGGGAACTACACTTGGTGGATCATTTTAGAGACTCCACCATGGGAATTGGCAAGAACAGGCATCAGCCCTAACAGCTTCCTTTCCTTGCTGCTTTGGAGGGTCCTTTACTCTTCAAGAGCCTACTGCTTAGAGAGTTCCACCAGTCTCCTGCTATCAGTGGAGCTTTGGAGAGACTGCCAAACAGCGGTGACATATGAAGTAAGAGCCATGTGTTCTGTGGGACCCACTCCCTTCACACTTGCTTAATCTAGAATGAGAACCAGACCCTAGGATGTTCCTAAAACTGTGAAGCAAGCACCCGAGGAAGTGAAAAGACACATTTGTCATGTGGAATCCTATTTTAGCCAACTTGTTTGTGAGAATCCTGGCACCCTAAAAACCAGCTCTTCTGATATCATGTGCCCAGAGGCAAATATTAACCTGTCCCGCCAACCACATGGGGCAGCTGTGAACCTCTGACCAGATTGCATGTGTGAAAATGATTAACTGGTAACACTATGCCCCTGTTACGGAAGCTATAGCCATGGAATATCTAGGTGCATAAGAGAAGGGAAATTCCACATTCATGGGCAGAATCCAAGCATTTGGTTGATGTCGTGATTGCCAGTGTGGAGATCCTGGTCTGGCTCCAGAAGGGACATGCTGAACAAGGCTTACATAAGGAAGAGCAGAAAAGCCTTCCCCAGTGCCACATTTCATTATCATCAAGAGATATAAGAGGAGTCAGCCTGCCATTGGGACCTTCACTCTTTAGTTGGAAATGCATCCTTTCCTTGTGAGTTCTGGCATTTTCTATAAACATGCAAGTACTTGGGCCCTGCACACACATCCAGCTCCAATATATCAGACACACTGCCCAAATTCCACAGACCCTTACATCAGTTAGGGACAGCCAGGACATGTAGGTGATCACAGTGACTCTCTGACAAATCAGGATATGTAGGAGCCTGGGAAAGACAATGGAAACAAGCATTTGGAGCACCTTAGATTCCAGCCCATTTTGGGCTGAGTATTGTGGCGATGGTCATCCTGGAACATGGGAACCACATGACTGACAGCCCTGCCAGAAGCTCAGAGAGTAGGGAGGGTCAGGGGCCAAAAAGGATGCAAATCAGGCAAAAAAAAAAAAAGAAAAAGAAAAAAAAGGCCAGTTGCAGTGGCTCATGCCTGTAATCCCTGCACTTTGGGAGCCTAGGCAGGCGGGTCACCTGAGGTCAGGAGTTTGAGACCAGCCTGACCAACATGGTGAAACCCCATCTCTACTAAAAATACAAAAAATTAGTCAGACGTGGTGGCGTGCGCCTGTAATCCCAGCTACTTGGGAGGCTGAGACAGGAGAATTGCTTGAACTCAGGAGGCGGAGGTTGCAGTGAGCCAAGGTTGAGCCACTGCACTCTAGCCTGGCGACAAGAGTGCAACTCCATCTCTAACAAACAAACAAACAAATAAACAAACATTAGCCAGTGCCCACTATGACCAAGTAGAGATGCAACAGTGAACTTGCCCAATATTTGTATAATTGAATGAATGACACAAGGTCTTGGGGGTTTAATCATCATTGACCCATGTGCACCTGTGAACACCTAAGCAAACACCTAGGCTGATATAGGCAGGGCGGGGCGGGGCGGGGCGGGGCGGGCAGGGCGCTGGATGTCAAAGTAAGAACAGATGCCATGGAAATCCAAGTTAATGTAACCAGTATGACTAATTCTAGTTAGTGTAAGCAATGCAGTTGCACGCCTCTTCTGGGAACTCCTACAACCTATGCAGGGCTTTGGACGTTGCCAGTAACTCTCAGACACATCTTCTCCGGAGTCAGATTTTATGCCGTGTCCTCCTTTTGTTTCAGGGGTTCCTGGTGGCCTTGCAGTATGGTTTTGCCAACGGAGAGGTATGATTTCCACGTTGCCATCCTGGTTTCATGTGAGGCTGGGGCTGCAATCCTACCCACCTCTGGAGGTTTCTGTGGATGGGATGATGCTACGGGGTAATGTGCAGTGACCAACATGTGTGGGGACAAATTTGTATTGTGAGCTTCCGGTACAGAGAGCAGGAGGCAGCTCAGACAAAAGGAAAAAAGTGTCGGGATGGGTATAAAGGAGTTCAGAAGCCAGGACTGGCCCTGCTGGAGATGCAAGGAGTATTCAAGTGTGACAGAGGAAACAAGCTTGAACCTCAGAGTCCAAAAATCTGAATTCACGCCTTGGTTCACCCTCAGGAGCTCTGAGTTACCTGGGTCGCTGCACTTTGTTTAGCCTCACTTTCCTCATCAGTAACATGGGAGCAACAATCATCCCTGCTTTGTAGTCTTGCCCTGGGAATGCTGAGCACATAGCAAATGCTCAACACCTGGGAACTATGATTACTTTTTAAAAAAAAATATTTTTATTTTTTTGAGACAGAGTCTCACTCTGTTGCCCAGGCTGGAATGCAGTGGCATGATACCAACTCACTGCAACCTCTACCTCCCAGATTCAAGTGATTCTCATGCCTCAGCCTCCTGAGTAGCTGGGATTACAGGTGCCCACCACCACACTCAGCTAATTTTTATATTTTTAGTAGAGATGGGGTTTCACCATGTTGGCCAGGCTGGTCTCAAACTCCTGACCTCAAGTGATCCACCTGCTTCAGCCTCCCAGAGTGCTGGGATTACAGGCATGAGCCATGGAGCCTGGCCTATTATTGCTTTTAGTTATTCATATTATTGTGTAGCCCAACCAGCTCTCTGCTTCCCTGGGAAAAGGTTTGATAGTGGGAGGGGCAGAGGCCAGAACAGGTGTTTTCTCCTGTCTTTAGGAGTTGGTAGAGTTTCTAACCCCTTTTCAACCTCCTCTCGCCCTACTACAAGTGTAAATATTTATTTCTGTCTCCTCCCACTATATACTTACACTTACATAGAATGTATATAGCTTACATTCTATGTAAGCTTCTCGACAGCAAAACCATCTTCTGTTTTGCTCACTGCTGCTTCTTCTGTATCTTCATGCAGGGGGCTCCTCACCCATCAAGCAGGTTTCAGCTCACATGCCACCCCGGCAGAGTCCTTTCTGAACACCCTATCTTAAGTTTTTGTTTCTTTACCACATTGTCCTGCTTAATACGCTCACAGTGTCATTACCACCAGACATGTTTATGTATCTTCGTTTCTCCTTGTCTCCCCCAGTTAAAAGGTAAATTTCCCAAGGGTGGCACAGAGTAGTTACTCAATTAATGTTTGCTAAATGGACACATGGCTAAATGACTCCAAGACAGTAACCTCTCACTTGTCTCACCCGGCAGGTGAAGGCTGAGCTGCGGAAATACTGGGTCCGCTTCTTGCTAGCCCGCCACTCAGGCTGCAGAGCCTGTGTCCTGGGGAAGAACTTCCGGTTCCTGGGAAAATGTCCCAAGAAGCTCTCAGAAGGAGATGGCGCTGAGAAGCTTCGGAAGCTGCAGCCCTCGCTTAACAGTGGGCGGCTCCTACACCTAGCCATGCGAGGTCTGGGGGAGCTGGGCGCCCAGCCCCAACAGGACCATGCACGCTGGCCCCAGGGCAGCAGCCTGTCGGAGTGCAGTGAGGGGGATGTCACCATGGCCAACACCATGGAGGAGATTCTGGAAGAGAGTGAGATCTAGGGTGGAGTTCCACCACCCTGGCTCTGCTCCCAGGGACTCTCGAGGGGGCCCAGGAAGAAGAAGCGAAGCAGGACACATATTGCTGGGCACGGAATCATTCTCGTTCCATTCACCATGCCACTTTGATATGAAGGCTATCACAAGGTTCTTCAAGCTCTGTATCAAAGAGGCTGTGTCATGCTCACAGCCTCTGCCTGTTCTTCTCATCCTAATAACCCCCACCAGTGTCTTTTCCAGAATGCCCACTAGACCCTAGGGCCTGGCTCTAAATTCAAGCAAATGAAGTCCCACCATGAAGAGAGGTCTCCTGTTATATAGAAGCCAGCCAGTATCTCTTCCTTTATCCCTTGGGGTGCATGCTTTCCATCTGAGGTTGGGTTTAGGGTGCATGATAACCTCCTAGGAAGCCTTTAAAATGCAGAATCCTAGACTTGTGGCTAAGATTCTAAGACAGTGAGTCTGGGACCATGGCCAGGAATTGGAGCTGTTTAATAAGCATCCCAGGTAATTCTGCTGCAAGCCCACCCTTGGAGAACACTGGGCAGGGTGAGAGGGAGCTAGAAGCCCCCCATGTGGCCATGGCAGGATGCTGCAAGAGACAGTCTGCTCTCTCAGGTCAGCTGGGGTGTGCCTGCCCTCCTTGGACAGTATGTAACTCCATATCACCCACCAGAGTGCCACTCCTCTCTGCTCTTCCTCTCCTATCGAGTCTTGCCTCTCTCTCTCTTTGCCTCAATTCTCTGTCCCTGCACAGCAGGAGTTCTGCTTGATCCTCCCTTTGAGGATTGGCCCCAGCACCTGGGGACCCTCTGAATGTCGTCTTTGGTCCATTCCTCTCCTTTCTGGCTCTATCTACCTTTCTGAGGTTGGCTTCTACCAGCCTGATTTACATTACCATTCTCCTGGGGCAAAGAATGCCCCCACCATTTTTGGTCTGCCATTGATGCATTGATGGTCACACCTGTTGTCCCAGGAGGTTGACCTATAACTCTCCATGGCCAGAGTCCCTGCTGATCAGAATTCTATTTGCCCAGTGGGAGTAAATACTGAAAGCGGGAGGGCCCAGGTAAAGCAATAGGACTTTGGCTGGATCTGGGCATACCCAGGGTGGAACTGAGAGATCTAAGACTTCACATCAACCAGCCTGTGGGATCTTTCCTGCCTGCTGTGACCCATGGAGGCTGAGGAGGGCCCAGGCAGTTGGGGTCAGGCTCAATGACCGAAAGTATAAGGCAAGAGGCTGTAGGAAGATCAACGGATGGACATCCTTTGGAAACAGTGTGTTAATGCACAGGAGTGTCACTTTTATGGTATGTAAAATGCATGTGTATGTGGGTGGGGTATGTTGCTATGGGACTAAATACCACCTTATCTTTGGGGGAGTCGGTATGATACTCCTCAAGCAGGGCTGCCATATTTAGCTAACAAAAACATGATACTCAATTAAATTTGAATTTCAGACAAATAATCTTCTTGTATAAGTATATCCCATGGGTATATTTTATCTGAGATTGGAATTTAATCATGCGTCTTATCTTTTACTGGCAACTCTGTTTTCAAGGATACTTTGCCACAGGGCTGGGACTAGGGTGAAATAATCAAGGCACTCATCTCTAAAAAACTCAAAGTAAATGATCAAAATAAATCATATTTTAATGCAATATTCTAAAAAAACAAATTAACAAACTACAGCCCATGAGCCTTTTATAGCAATGGAATTTGATTGGAACCAGGGGCAGGATAAGAGTGAGTGAGGCAGGAGAGGCCACCTGTTGCAAGTGCGGGCTCTGGTCCTGACTTTCAAATGTTGTCTATCAGGGACTTTTAATGTGAATTTTTATTTTTAAACAATTGCATTAAAATATTATTTATATTGACTATGGGGACTTTTGGGGCCCCCTTAAATTTTGCAGTTGAAGTAGGATCCCCACTTGTGTCACCCCATAGTCCAGCCCTGGTTTTAGGATGGGGATGGAGGCAAAGGCATCAGGCAAGTAATGAAGCAAAGGTTTATTTTTTGGTGTCCAGATTATCCATAGCTCAGTCATGAAAATCTGTGTCTTTCTATTTTTCTCCTTTCTGCAAATGTCCCTGCCTCAGCTCATCAGCCAATTAGCTCCTAGAAAGCTGGGGTCATCTTGTATTCCCAGCAAGTACCCAGCACAGTGCCGGTTCAGAGCAGGTGCTCCACACACATTCCTGGAATGAGACGGCACAGAAATGGCTCTTGGGAGCCTCGGATGCTGCTGGGAGTAAGTGATCCAGGACCTTACCACTAAGAGGAGAAACTTTCTTTCAAAGCATTTATAAATACTCTCTCCACCCCTCACTCCACAAATGGGGTGATCAACACGTACTGCTTGCTCTTGTTCTGCTAATGATTAAAACAAGTTTATTTAATTTGATTTGCATTTTGTTGATTCTTTGACATTTGTTTCTCACTGGAGCTGAAGGTCTCTCCCACCCGTGAAGAATGCGATGCACTATTCCTGGCCAGAAGTGAGGAAAAGGGCTGTGGTGTTTAGCCAGGGACCTGGGTGCTCCAATATCTTAAATTTGGTCTTAGGGACCAGAGGAGTGGGCAGAGGGGCCGGGACCAGAAGCAGAGGCCAGAGGTCAAAAGAAAGGAAGGAGGGTGTCTCCCCTTTTATAGACCACCCCCTTGGTCACTCAGCCTGCCTGTTGCTTTGAAGATCTAGTCTAGTGGTTCTCAATCCTGGCATTACAATCCCTTGGGAAGCTTTTTATTTATTTTTATTTATATTTATTTATTTGAGACCCAGTCTCACTCTGTTTCCCAGGCTGGAGTGCAGTGGTGTGATCTTAGCTCACTGCAACCTCTGCCTTCCGGGTTCAAGCAATTCTCATACCTCAGCCTCCCCAGTAGCTGGGACTACAGGCGTGAGCCACCATGCCTGGCTAATTTTTTTTGTATTTTTAGTAGTGATGGGGTTTCACCATGTTGGCCAGGCTGGTCTTGAACTCCTGACCTCAGGTGATTGCCTGCCTCGGCCTCCCACAGTGCTGGGATTACAAGCATGAGCCACCGCGCCTGGCCCCTGGGAAGCTTTTTAAAAAGGCCAGTGACAGGGTCTGACCCCAGAGATTCTGATTGCAATGGTCTTACTAGGCCTGGGCATTGGGATTTTTATAAGTTTCTGAGTGATCTTTTTAAAATTGTGGCAAAATACATATAACATAAAATCAACCATTGTAGCCATCTTTTTTTCTTTTTGTTTTTTGAGACAGAGTCTGGCTCTGTCACCAGGCTGGAGTGCAGTGGTGTGATCTCGGCTCACTGCAACCTCCACCTCCCAGGTTCAGGCAATTCTTCTGCCTCTGCCTCCCGAGTAGCTGGGACTACAGGCACCTGCCAGCACTCCTGGCTAATTTTTGTATTTTTAGTAGAGAGGGGGTTTCACCATATTGGTCAGGCTGGTCTCAAACTCCTGACCTCAGGTGATCCACGTGCCTTGGCCTCCCAAAGTGCTGGGATTACAGGCGTGAGCCACCACGCCCGGCCAGCCATTATTAAGTGTATGGTTCAGTGGCATGAAGTACATTCTTACTGTTGTGCAGCCGTCACCACCATCCATCTCCAGGACTCTTTCATCTTCCCGAACTGAAACTCTACATCCATTAAACAATAGCCTCCCATTCTTCCCTCCCCAAGCCCCTGACAACTTCTACTTTCTGTCTCTGTGAATTTGTTTATTCTGGATACATCAGCTATAAGTGGAACTGTATAGTATGTATCCTTTTGTGATTGGCTTATTTCACTCCCATAGTGCCCTCAAGGATCATCCACCTTGTAGTGTGTGTCAGAATTTCCTTTTTTTAAATGCTGAATAATATTCCATGCATACCACATTTTGTTTATCTGTTCATCCATTGATGGACACTTGGCTTGTCTCCGTGTTTTGGCTATTGTGAATAATGCTGCTATTGGTAGGGATGTATAAACATCTAGTTTCTGCTTTTAAAATTTGAGTATACCCACAAATGGAACTGCTGAATCATATGGTGATTCTATATTTTCCCCAACAGCTGTGCCATTTTATATTCCCACCAGCAATGCAAGAGGATTCCAAATGCTCCATGGCCTTGCCAACATTTATTTTCCTTTTTTTTTTTTATGATAACCGTTCCTAATGGCTGTGAAATGGTATCTCATTGTGGTTTTGATTCGCATTTCCAGAATGACTAATGATGTCGAGCATCTTTTTATGTGCCTGCTGATTAGTCCTTTGTGAATCTTCTATAGAAAAATGTCTATTCAATTCTCGGCCCATTTTTCAATTGGATTGTTTGGTTTTTGTTGTTGAGTTGCAGGAATTCTTTATGCATTCTGGATATGGATACCTTATCTGATATATTATTTGCAAATATTTTCTCTCTGTAGATTGTCTTTTCGCTCTCTTGATAGTCCCCTTTTATGTAGAAAAGTTTTAAATTTTGATGAAGTCCAATGTATCTATTTGTTTTTCTTTTGCTGCCCGTGCTTTGGCGTCAATGCCAGCTGCGTGACTTTAATATGGGACCAAGGTTGAGAACATTGGAACTGAGGCAGAGGGGAAGGAGGTGAACCCTCCTCTGGAAACTGACAATACTTTGCCAAAGTCCAAATAAACTGAGTCTTTCTTCCATGTAGCATTTAGAGCTCAGAAATTATTCCACAAGCACAGACTCAACTGATTCTCACAACTCTTAAGTGATAAGCAATGTAGGTGTGGCTGGCCCAGTTTTATTTTTTAAGGAGTGGTCATCCAGCTGGAGCCTAACAGCCTGAGACACAGACATATCTGGGCTTGCCTGATGAGTTTATATAACCATTAAGGGGCAGAAATGGGAGCGAAGTGGACAGCAGCATGGTGGCTAACCCCACTTGGCTCCATGGTGAGAGTCTGAGCCTGGTGAGAGAAGCTTCAGACAAAAGCTAGGAGAGCTATTTCCAGGAGGCAATGACAAAAGCTGTTTCCATGACACCTGCTACTTCCCATGGGGCTGTTCTAATAGACTCTAACCTAGAAGGCTCCTCAGCAGATCAGCACACAGCTTGGGCACATTAGGAGCACTGTGGCCTCACCTGTGATTAGTAACGTAGTACTTGGGAGCAGCAATGGCACCTGGCACTAAGGGATCTATGGGTGAATCTGTGCGGGACACCTCCTGGAGATGCTAAAAATGCCCAAGAGGCACTGCACAAGGGGCTGGGATCTTATGTGGGCAGGTGGCAACAGAAGCTGGGGCAGTTTGGATTATTGCTCTTAATGAGACCAATTTCTGCCCTTGAATTTACATGTACTTGAGGAGTCAGGGATCTAGAGACAGGAAATGAATTCTCCAAGGTCTCTATAGTAGACATCTATTTTTAGAATCTGCCCTTCTTATAGTACCCCAACTTTCCTCTTGGAAAAACCACTCATCTCCTACTGTCAGTCCATGGAACTTGAGTTGTCCTGACTCTATCCTCAGTTCAAGGATGGGCATAAAAATCTGCTGGCCAAGCAAAGCAGTACATCCTTCTGGCATCAGATATTGAGTCAGGCATGGGCATATAACTAACCAGAGATAGTGAGAAGCAATCCTGATACTTTGGCTGGGACTCTTAAGAGAAAGCATTTTCTCTTTTCTGCTGAAATTGGAACCATGAAGAAGGCAGCCTGGATCTGCTGGTGACCATCCTGCCAGCATGGGAAGAACCTGTCTGAGAATGGTGGTGACAGCAGAAAGCAGAACCAGGAGAGGGAGAAATGAACTCTGGGACATTGTTGGAGCTCTTGGATTAAGCCAGACCTGAAGCTAGCCCTACTCCTAGAATTTTAGCTATAAAAGCCAATCAATTTCTATTTGTGCCACAACAATTTGTGCCAGGTCATCTACCTTTTGCATCTGGAAGAGTCTTGATGACATAGCTCATCACTATCTCCACCGCCTCCTCCCTTAGGCCAAGTTGAACTTCATGCTTTATTTTCCACAAAGTGTCATAGAGCTGCACAGAATCCCAGCCCAAGTGGTCCTTCTACCCTAAGCTAAAAAAAGAGGTACTAATTAGGTTTTCACTCTTTGGCTCTCTGGCCACTGGAAGCTCCAGAGGCCCCTTATGTCTCCTATTGAACCACAAACCAGCAAGGACCTGATTATGCAGTGTCTGTCCTTTTAGACTCAAGTGACAATGATAGCCTGACCTCAGAGAGAAGTGAAAAGCCCCAAGCCTCATCCTCCAAGCAACCAGATTCATTCATGAAGTGTGGTGGAAAGAGCATTGAGCCCTTTGTTTATATTCCTAGAACACTCTGGACCAGACCCACAGGGTCCTTTATCTCCCACCGAACTGGCTCCTATATAGCCCACTATGCCTACATGGGAGAATGTCTTGGGCAGATGATTCTAATAATAATCCTTCTCCTCCCAGAACCTCTGGACTAATGCCTTGTAGCCTCCTTCCCCTTTCCAGTTCTGACATTGTGCAATCCTAGAGTTCTCTATCCTGCTGTGTCCAGGTCAAAACTGTTGGAGAAGCCTGGTGTAATCAAAGGGACTCCAGTTTAAGTACCAACTCCTACTCACACTTCCTGCCCTCAGTATCCTCATCTGTACTATGCAGATAATAACATCTCCGTGAAATAATGACGGCAGAGTCTAGCATGGTGCACGGCTCATAAGTGTTTATTCTCACGTTTGCTCTCCACACAGAGGTGTGCTCTCTGGCAGTGGTGATTGTGTCATCTCTGTGGCTAAAGTGGGGCCTGGAGGCATCACCACAACACCAGCAACTAGAGACTCCCCAGCCTCGAGAGGCTGCAGACAGGTCAGTCAAGAATCCAGGGCATCCATGCATTTTTCTGACCTCACCTTGGAACTTGAGGCTAGAGAATAAATGGGCCTTCAAAGCAACAAATCCAGGGATCTTGGAGAACCCACTGATGGAGTTCCTGGGTATCCCAGGCCCTGGAGCTTTGAGGAGGCAGTGGGGGGCCGGTGGGTAGCCCTTGCCTAACCTCTGCTCATCAGCTGGCTGCCCTTGGGCAAGCTGCTTCCTGTCATTGGGACTCCTTTTCCTTGTCTCTAAAACAAGGGGCTTTAGGGCCATCTATGGCTCTGCCATCACCTCTTAATATATTGAAGCTGAACTCATCATTGTTCCTTGAAACCCCAACTCTCTGTATTTCTCATCTCCATAGATGGCATTGCTATTCACCCACCGCCCAAGCTACAGGCCTGGCTGCCATTCCTGCCCTCCCTCCCCCTGCCCCCTCAGCCAGCCAGGTGGATGCTACCTCCTAAATGTGTCCTCACTGGGTCTGGTCCTCTCCATCCCATTGCCTTTCCCCCGGCCCAGGCCATCTGAGTGGCTGCAAAAGCTTATTCATCAGGCTTCCTGTCCCCAGGGAGCCCCCAGTCGCTCCGCTCTGACTTATTTTAGCCTGCTGGGGACTTCTTTTACAAACATAAACCCCTCCTACTTCCAATTCCACAGTGGCACCGGTGTCCCCATGGGGAGCCCCCAAGTGCTTACCACAGGCTGCAGGGAGGGCTTTGCGTGGTCCAGCCCCCGCCTACCTTTTAGATTCAGCTCACACTTTGCTCTCCCTCCTCCTTCTACCCTCCAGCCACCCTGACCTTCTCCTGGAACTTGAGATGGTCGTTCGTGCCTCAGCGGCTCTGTGTTGGCCGCCTTCTGTTTGAGACTTCCCCACCCCGACCCTGTACCCCACCTTGTGTGCAGCAGGTCTGAATTTAAATCTCCCTTCGTCAGGGATGTGGTCCCTGATCCCCCCTGACAAGTCAGCCCCTTCCACTGTGTCCTCCCCTGGTGCTCTGCACGTTTCCATGGTAACCTGGGCCACTGGTCATGGCTCCTTCCAGGTTCATTGTCCCCTCTGGACCATGAGCTCCATGACAGCAGGACCGCGTTAGACTCATTCCACACCAAAGCAGCCCAGCCTAGGGCTGCCATCGCAACACAGCCTTGTCTTTGAGGTGTGACGGATAGAAATCATTTCCTTTTCCAGTTGAAGGATGACCAGCAGCCACGTGCCCAGCTCAGCTTGTGTTTATTGGAAACTGCTTACCCAGCACTCCACAAAGGAGCTTACAGCAGGGTGACACTTAGGACTCCTATGGCCTAATCCTGGGATTAGCACAGGGCCATGGGCTGGTGGGCAGAGGGAGGGGTGGGACCGGGCATGATGGGAGGCAATGCTGAAGACCCAGGAAGAAGGAACCAGTGGGTCACTACAGATGCTTCAGTTTGGCAGGGAGCTGTGCTGTGGGCTTGTGTGCAGGCCTTTCTCTTGGCCCTGGGGTAGATGTGTGCATGTGTGTGTGTGTGTGTGTGTGTGCGTGTGTGTGTGTGTGTGCAGGTGCTCACGGGTGTTACGTGAGTGGTAGGTGGAGGGAGGACAGCTGAACAGTTGGCATCAGGCGTTCTTCATCTTTTCCTTCACTTTTTGAGGCTCAAACTGGATCAGTCGCAGAATTTCCTTATTGGCCAGTGTTCCCTCAATGAATTCTTTCTCCGTAAGTTTATCTGTGCATTGGAAAAAAAATATATACGTACATAAAACAGTCAGGATTGATAGCCAAGTGAGCTGCGATGAGGCTGACATCTAGCCAGTATCCCCAGTGTGAATGTATCTATTATGAGAATATTGAATACTCAGTGGCCCTGCGTATTCAATATTCCCCCACCCCAGTCCAGATACCCACCTCCTTTCCCATGACCTTTGGAGCTCCCTGGAGAACAGCAAAGAGCGGTGAATGACTGGCACTGGGGGGGGCCCCGAGATGCCAGTCTTGTGCTATGTGCCTCTTCCGATTGGCTGGTGCCCCTGCCTTGCTGGTTACTAAATACTTCAATAATTAATAACTATTAATTGTTATTCTATTTTCTATAGTAGCTCAAGTTTCCAGGATCAAGTTCAGGAGGAGCTTCTGGGGGTCTGAGCATAGCAAAACAATCTGGATGTCAGGCCCAGAGTCTCAGCTGAGAAGCAGGGAACAACAACCCTCCAGAAATAGGAGTGAGAAGTGAAGGGCCCAATGAGATCATGCCAGGGGGAGTGTGGCTTGCAGAGAGGTCTCTTTGGCACCTGCAGCACACAGGCAGCCCCATGATTCCTGGCTGACAACCGCGCCATGATCCCTTCCTATGCATCCATCCCTGCGTCCCCCAGTCTCATCTGCTTCCTTATTTGGGATCAGGACTGAGAGACAGCCTTGTTGCAGCCACATCCGGTTTTCTGGTGTTTTTAATCAGGTGGCTAACTGTATTCAGATCAGTCCAGTTAAATGCATGGTCCTGAGCCCAGATGCCACTGTGCTTGGAGCCGAGGCCACCGCAGGGAGTGGAGGTGGGGTGTACAATAGAAGAGAGTGAGATGAAGTCCCTCCCTGGGAAACTGTTGATCTGGCAGGGAAGGCAGTCACACACAGAAATACCTCTAGCATGAGACAGATGCTCCTTTCTGTTGTATGTTCACGGTGCCTAGCACAGAGTTGGTGCTCAACAAAGCTTTGCTGAACTGAATGTGATTTCTGACTTATGTTCTGGGCCTTTTGGATACCTTTAATCCCTTCTGGGTTAGGATCCAGGGTGTCTTCCTGCACAAGTCTGGGTGGTAAAATTTGGGTTTTAACTTGCCAGCCACCCCACAGAGAGTTCACAGAGAGCTTCAAACTCCCACCATCAAAGCCTGACTCTGCCCTGAGGCATTGTCTCCAGATGGGCCACGTGGAAACATGTACAACACATCACGAACAGGAGTAACATGTCGACCTCGGGGCTTCTGACATCATCCCCTCCTGGGATGTTCACCAGGGAGGTTTTCAGATGAGCAAAAAGCAGAACACAGGGCTTGACACAAACAGACCCAGAGGGAGGTCACGAAGCCAGTTAAGGAGCCAGTGGGGCAAAGTGCCAAAAGAAGGCATCTTGGCAGCCAGTGTCTGTGCAAGGAGGAGAAAGTGCTCAAAGGAGAGGTGCCAATCAGGGCCAATGAGGGAAAGGTGGGTAAAGTACCAAGGCGCGAATTTAAGGAGGCGCTCACTTTCAGGTCCTGTGAGTGCATTGTTGACCCCTGAGAATGAGCGCCTCCTTAAATTCTGTATCCTACATCCCTCCTACACCAATGACCTTCGTGCTTCTCTTATTTCATCATTTGTTGGCAGATTAGGAGGAGCAGGGTCATCTCTCTCTGCCATTATTTAGCATCCTGATCAGGATTTTCTTCTTGATCCTTGGTAGCAGACTGCCTCCAGAGGTCACCAAAGGGGTTAATACAGGACCCTTGGATGTGTTTGGGCCATGCTGTGTTTTATCAATTGAGACACACTGGATTTTAAAAATCTCCATGGCTGGCTTCTCTTAAAAAAAAAAAATCAGATGATGTCTCAACCACGGGTTCCATAGTCCCACATGGAATATGCTGGAAGCCATCAGACCAGAGGTGCACCCTCTGCTGTTCGCCAATCCCCACTGCTTGCAGATGACTGTCCACATAACGCGTTTTCATCATTCCTGCCCCTCCAGCCATACGTGTTTGCAGCCGCAGCCTTATACCAGCTCCTTTACCGCATCCTTCTTGTGCTGGCCGTGAGCATCACAGACACACAGCCCCAGCAGCCGAGGGCTGGAGTCCATCACTGCCTACAATGCAGGATCACACTTCCTGAAGGCTGCTTCCAGCCACTGGCTGACAGGACAGGGGCACCAAGACTGACAGGGGCACTGAGGACACCCCATCGACTCTGTCAACACTTCCTCAGAATGCACTGCAGTCTCGGGCATTACTTACCTGACACCTTCCTTTCTTTCCCTCTCTCCCTGCCAGGGGTCAGATCTGCTTGGCAGTCTGATAGCTTTCCCAGCCTCCTCTCGATCCCAGCCTGTTTTCCTTCTTCAGCCTTTCCTCCCATAAATCTCTTGCAATCTCATTTAAATCTAATCCTATCTTGGTGGTGTTTCTCAGAGGACCCAAACCAACTTCCCACAGTAAAACCATAGAAATATAGATCCCACTGACTTGGGACTTGATATTAATTCAAAGCTAGGGTGAGCTGAAGTTTGCTCTTGTTCTAATTGTACAGAAAACAGTTGTGGCTGCCGCCCACCCTTAAGGCCATTCCTCTGTCGAACGCTTCAGACAGCTCTGAAAATGCACAATGGAATGAGGTGTCCCCCGTCCTGCCTGGACACTGTGACTCAGAAGAATAAATCTTGTTGGGGTTTCCAGGAAACAGCCCATGGTTGAAAAATCAAAGGCAATGAAGGAAAAGGAATTCACCGTCATCATTCTTTCCGAAGTACTTCCAGATCTTCTCAGCTCGCTTTTCTGGTGTGTTTTCATCATCTGGAAGGAGCTTCACGTCCTCGGGAGTGATCATTTTGAAAATAGCCTGTACCAAACAGAAAGAAAGAACTCGTTAGGAGGAACTTTAAGGGGCTGGCAACCCTGGAAAATCCACATCTTACACTGTACACAAAAATCTACTCAAAATGGATTAAAGACTTAAACATAAGACCTCAGACCGTCAAACTGCTGGAGGAAAACAGGGGGAAAGCTTCTTGGCACTGGTCTTGACGATAATTTTTTGGATATGACACCAAAAGCGAAGGCAACATAAACCAAAATGAACAAGCAGGATGACATCACACTAAAGAGCTTCTCCACATCAGAGAAAACAATGAACAAAATCAAAAGGTAACTTACGGAATGGAAGAAAATATTCACAAACCATATATCTTATAAGGGGTTAATATCAAAAATATATAAGGGGCCAGGTGTGGTGGCTCACATCTGTCATCCCAGCACTTTGGAAGGATGAGGCAGGAGGATCACTTGAAGGCAGGAATTTGAGACCATCCTGGGCAACAAAGTGAGACTCCATCTCTACAAAAGAAAATTAATTAGCGGAGGTGGTAGGCATGTCTGTAGTCCCAGCTACTCGGGAGGTTGCAGATCACTTGAGCCCAGGAGGTCTAGGCTGCAGTGAGCCATTTTTGTACCTCTGCACTCCAGCCTAGGTGACAGAGCAAGACCCTGTCTCTCTCTATATATATAATATATACATTATATTTAATATATAAGGAACTCCTACAACTCAATAGAAAAAGAACAAATAACAAAATTGAAAAATGGGCAAAGGAGGCCGGGCGTGGTGGCTCATACCTGTAATCCCAGCACTTTGGGAGGCCAAGGCGGGTGGATCACCTGAGGTCAGGAATTCAAAACCAGCCTGGCCAACATGGTGAAACCCTGTCTCTACTAAAGATACAAAATTAGCCGAGCGTGGTGGTGCATGCCTGTAGTCCCAGCTACTCGGGAGGCTGAGGCAGGAGAATTGCTTGAACCCAGGAAGTGGAGGTTGCAATGAGCCAAGATCACGCTATTGCACTCCAGCCTGGGTGACAAGAGCAAAACTCTATCTAAAAGAAAAAAAAAAAAAAAAAAGAAAGAAAGAAAATAGGCAAAGGACCCAAACAGACATTTCTCCAAAGAAGATGCGCAAGTGGCCAGCAGGTATCTAGAAACATCACTGATCACCAGGGAAATATAAATCAATACCACAATGAGATATCACCTCACGCCTGTTAGAATGGCTGTAATAAAAAAGACAAGAAATAACAGGCATTGGCAAGTGTGTGCGACAAGGGAACCCTGGTCCACTGTTGCTGGGAATGTAAAATGGTACAACCATTATGGAAGACACATCAGGGACTTTGGGTCACCTCCATCACGATGTCCCTCTCTCAGTGCCCGACCAGCCCACGGGAGCAGACAGCAGTTATAATACAGATGTACAGGCCCCCACCTGATCTACTGAATCAAAATTCCTGGGGGTAGGACCTGGGCATCTGTATTTTTGAGGCCCTCATAAGGGACAGGGAATTCAGGGAAGAGGCAAAGAAGACTTTTGCTTCTTATTTTGTACCTTTCCGTACTGTGATTTTCTGGCCATATAGACATATTAATTTCACTTATTTAAAAAAATGAAAATAAGAAAGAAAAAGCTTCCTGATGAAAATCTTACAGCAGTCCTGAGGTTGGAGTTTGGGAATGACTACTTCAGACCCTACTACCCAGAGGTTTTAGAATAGTAAACCTCTTCCTCTGGGTTCATACTGTACCTCAGTTGCTCAGTAGGACTGGCTTATGGCAATAATGGCTAACATTTGTTGAGTACTTAATAGGTGTCACTTTTCTTTTCTTCTTTTCTTTTGTTTTATTTTTTCTTTTCTTCTTCTTTTTTTTTTTTTTTTTTTTTTTTTTGAGACAGGGTCTTGCAATGTCACCCAGGCTGGAGTGCAGTGGTGTAATCATGGCTCACTGCAGCCTCGACACGCTGGGCTCAAGCAATCCTCCCACCTCAGCCTCCTGAGTAGCTGAGACCACAGGTGCACACCACCATGCTCAGCAAGTTTTTCTGAATTTTTGTAGAGACAGGGTCTCACTATGTTGCCCAGGCTGGTCTCAAACTCCTGAGCTCAAGCAATCCTTTCACCTTAGCGCCCCAAAGTGCTGGGATTACAGAAGTGGGCCACTACGCCTGGCCTAGGTGTCACTTTTCTAAACATTTTTTATGCCTAATCTTCAAAATAACCTTATGAAGAAGGTATTATTGGTCCCATTTTATGGATGAAGAAACTGAGACAACTAACTTGCTGGAAGTCACCCAGCTAGAAGTAGAAGAGTGGAGATTTGAATGCAGACATTTTGATTCTAGAAATGGTATCCTCGTGTTGTGCCATAGCCCACTCACCTCCTTATCACTGGAAGGCCTTGGAGATCATTGGCCAAGGCTGGGGGAGGGAGAGGGAGGCATCAACAAGAACTTTTCAAAGGTCTTCCCATGGTACAGGAAGCCTCTCATTTAACCTTCTGCTCAAGGACGGATTCAGCAAAAGGCTTAGCTTTGGGCTCAAGGATCCCATCCTTCTCACCTCCCTCCCCTCTAATAAAGCAGTTGGGTATGCAACGTAGGGGAAGCATGAAGTGCCTCCAGACCTGTGAGATCAGGGAAAGGGACAAGAGGGCTCCCTGCACCTTTCTAGCTCCAAGTTTCTGTGATTCCAGTGGCTCAGGAACACCAGCGCTGGCTGGGTCCAGAGGGGACACCCAAAGCGTTAGGTCCTTGGATGCTGAGGGCAGGCAGGTATGTTGGGTGGGAGTTGGGAGGTTACTGGCTCTGGCCAGAGCCTTCTGCCTCCCTGGAGACACTTGTGAGCAGGTCAGGCAGGGGCAATAATGGCTGTGAAATTATCCTGGAGGGAAGGTCGACAGCTTTGAGAAGTTTCCCTTCAGCCCCCTGGTGCTGGATAAAGGAGCAAAGAGGCCAAAGCCAGCAGCCCAGGGCAGCAGCGTCGCTGGCAGCACTCAAAGCCCTGAGCTGGATGCAAGTGTAGGTGGCTCCTACACTCTTATCCATCTGTGCAGGGCCTTGGGCAGCATGTGCAGGTGTGCCAGCTAGAAGCTGGGAGTGACTGCCTGCCCACCCCACTTCCAACACGGAGGGACAGACCTTCAGAGGCTCGGGAAAGGCTGCAAAAATAATCAAATCCTCACCCTGGGCCCAGGAAGGTTATATGGTTTTCCCACAGCAACACCGCTAGTTGGAGTCAGAGCTGGGACTAGAACCCTTCACTTTTGACTCCCTCAGTCAGTGCTCTGCCCATGAACTTGTAACCTGGTGAATAGCAGAGCCTTCTGCCACCTTGCATGGCCCCAGCCATTGATGGAGTCTCCCTCCGTCCCTTTCCTTTCTTCTTTCTTCCTTTCTCTCCTCCTTTCCTTCTCCTCCCGCCCTTCCTTCTTCCCTTCCCCTCGCTTCCCCCTCTTTCCTTCCTGAATCCTACCTTCCCTCTCTCCCTCCCTCATTTCCCCCTCCTCCCTTTCCTCCTCCTTTTATTCAATGAATATCAATTTGTAGGCTTCTGCTGGGCCCCGCATTGTTTATGCCACTCTGAAGACTTAGTCCCTGTCCCAGGCCACCCAGAGACCCCACAGCCAATCCGAGGGAGCTTTCTCTGCAGGCTGTGCCAAGATAACAACGAGAGAGACACACGCGTGCCGGAATGGGAGGCCCAAGCTGAGCATTGAGGATAAGCCCATGGACCACAAGCTGCATGCTCTGCTGTTTTATTTATGATTTCTCCTAATAACCGTGGAAGACTTTTGTGCATTTGTAATCATGCAAATGAAAGCATGATTGCCAATGCACACAAAGTTATTAACATCTGAACAACAGTCTCTACTAACAGGAATGGAATTAGAAGAATTAAGTAAGTGGCAGGCGCAGGGGGACTGAAAAAGAATAAGTAAAAAAAAATATCAAATGAAGGAAATTAGAACTGGTATAATAGGAAAGAAATGGAAACAACCTAATGTCCAAAAACATAGGAATGTTCAATAATTTCCACATTTCCATAAGCCAGAATTCCAAGCAGCTATTAAAAGTGTTTTGGAAGAGGTTGGATGCAGAAGCTCACGCCTGTAATCCCAGCACTTTGAGAGGCTGAGGCGGGCAGATCACCTGAGGTCAGGAGTTCGAGACCAGCCTGGCCAACATGGCGAAACCCCGTCTCTACTAAAATACAAAAATTAGCTGGGCGTGGTGGCAGGTGCCTGTAATCCCAGGTACTCGTGAGGCTGAGGCAGGATAATTGCTCACACCTGGGAGGCAGAGGTTGCAGTGAGCTGAGATCACACCACTGTACTCCAGCCTGGGTGACAAGAGCAAAACTCTGTCTGAAGGAAAAAAAAAGTGTTTTGGAAGAATATGTAATGATATGGAAAGCACTCATGATAAAAGAGTAACTGAAAAATGTATGATAAAAAATCATATGTGAATATGTCATAGCTTTAACATTATTTAAAATTATATAGGTAAAAGACTGAAAAGGTATATACTGATATACTAAGAAAAGTTTTCCCTGGATGTTGGAATTAGAGGCAATTTTTAGTCTCTTTTCCCTAGGTTTCTAAATTTCGTGAGTTACTTATATATCAGATAAACCATTTTCAAGACACCTACGAGGTTGGTGGAAACGTAATTGTGGTTTTTGCCATTACTTTCACGACAAAGGATCTGACACAAGGACAGTATGGACAGGGGAGAAGGCGTATTGGGAACCATATGGAAGCGTGTGCACCTCACAGGGAAACTGTCAGGAGCTGGGGAGCCACGCCGCGCGTGGGAAGCGGGGGCTCATGGGCGGTGCAGCGACCCGCCCCGCGCTGGGGAGAAGATGAGGACTAGAACTCAGAGTTCATGCCCCCAACTTTGACCTCTTTCTACTTTATATGAGAAGCATATTGTGTGTTTAGAATGAACAGTGATTCAACTTGAATGTGTACTGCTGAAAATTTCAAAGGACATTTTAATAAAGGAAGGAAGAAACAAAGGATGGAGAGAAAGAAAAAATGTAAATATAGTCACGTGTCGCTCAGAGACAGGAATACACTCCGAGAAACACATCTTTAGGCAAGTTCTGTGTGGGAACATCATAGAGCATCCTCGCACAAACCCAGATGGTAGAGCCTACTACACCCCTAAGCTCCATGGTCCAGCCTTTTGCTCCTAGGCTACAAACCTGTGCAGCACGTGACTGTCCTGAATGTTGCAGGCAGTTGTCACACGATGGTAAGTATTTGTGCATCTAAACATAGCTAAACAAAGAAATCATGCAGTAAAAATACAGTATAAAGATAAAAAATGGGCCGGGCACGGTGGCTCACGCCTGTAAATCCCAGCACTTTGGGAGGCTGAGGCGGGCGGATCGCCTGAGGTCAGGAGTTTGAGACCAGCCTGACCAACATGGTGAAACCCCGTCTCTATTAAAAATACAAAAATTAGCCGGGCGTGGTGGTGCACACCTGTAATCCCAGCTACTCGGGAGGCTGAGACAGGAGAATTGCTTGAACCCAGGAGGCAGAGGTTGCAGTGAGCCAAGATCGCGCTATTGCACTCCAGCTCTGGGCTACAGAGTGAGACTCCATCTCAAAAAAATAAATAAATAAAAAGTAAAAAACCAAGATACAAAACGGTAGACCTGTCTAGGGCATTTACCATGAGTGGAGCTTGCAGGATCGAGAGTTGCTCTGGGTGAGTCAGTGAGTGAGCAGTGAGTGAATGTGAAGAACTAGGACATTACCGCACACTACTGCAGACTTTACAGATACACTTAGGCTACACTAAGTGCATTTGAAAAATAAAGTAACTGTGCTATGACATCACTAGGCAATAGGAATTTTTCAGCTCCCTTACAATCTTATGGGACCACAGTGGTATATATGGTCCATTGTTGACCCAAACATCGTGAAGCCAAGCATAACACGGCTGTATTAGGAAACACTCAGATTCCGCTCCGGGAAGACAATGAAGCTGTGGGCAAGTGCCCACCCCTCTATCAATATCAGCATCTCGGAGCACCACGCTCTCAGAGCCAGTGGCCTGCATCCCCCGCTCCACCCATAGCTCCACTCCCTCTGCAGCAGCCGCAGCAGGGGGCCCCCAGCCCGGAGTGATCCCGTGATCCCGGCACCGCCCAGCCAGAAGGGGAGAGGGGAGACTGACCATGACGATCTCCAGCACTTCATTCTTGCTGATGGTCCCGTTACCGTCCACGTCGTAGAGGGAGAAGGCCCACTCCAGCTTCTGGTTGGTCTTGCCCGCGGTGGTCATGTGCAGGGCGATGACGTACTCCTTGAAGTCCAGGGTGCCGTCGAGGTTGGAATCGAAGCTGCGGAACACATGCTGGGCGTAGGCCTTGGGGTCGGTGTCGGGGAAGAACTTGGCGTAGATGCTCTGGAACTGCTGCTGGGTGATGCGGCCGGTGGGACAGTCCTTCAGGAAGGACTGGTACCAGGAGCACAGCTCCTCCTCCGAGAACTTGGTGTTCAGCTGCAGCTCCTCCAGGATCTCCTTGGACAGGGCCCCACTTTTGCTGTTCCCCATGAGTGAGGAAGAGTGGGCAGCGGCTGGGGAGTCGCTGGGTGGGTGGGACGTGCGTGGTCCCCTGGCCGCAGGCTGGGGCTCAGGGCTGGTGTGAGCTGAAGACCGAGATGCTGGTGGCTTAGGAGGATTTGCGACCAGTTCTTCACAATCCTTGAAGGGAGGAGGGGCCCAGGAGCTTTGTGCAGGTGGCGGGGTAGGGTGGGGGATGGGGGGGGGGTGCTCCCAGAACCCTACTGAGATTAAAATAAAGAGCCCAGGGCAGGCAGGCAATTCATCTCGGCCTCCCGGGACGATACTAGAACAGGACAGGAGGTTGGAACCCTCAGAGCTGGGGCCTCCGGCACCCCCAGCCCCAGCCCTCTAACAGCAGCTGTGTTCCCTGTTTCTCTTCCTCACTAACTCTGAGCATCTCGGGGCAGGGCTGGCGTCTCACATCAAGCCCTAGAATGCAGTGGTTAGGAGCACAGACTCTGGAGCCAGCATGGGTTCAAGTCCCAGCTTGGCTACTTAACTAGCTGTGTGGCCCCAGGCGTGTTTCTTCACCTCTTTCCACCTGAGACACTCTTCTAAACCTTCACTGCAGTCACGTCTCAGCTTAAATGTCACCTGCTCAGCCAGGCCTATACTAACCCTCTATCTATAATAGCACACCCCCCACCGTCATCGGCACTCCCCATGTTCCCTCACCGGAATGAAAGCTCCGTGAAGGATAGGATTTTGTCTGTGTTGTTCCCAGATGCATTTCCATTGCCAGAACCTGATAGGCTTGGGCCCCCAGCAAGTCTTTCTTGAATAAATGGGCATCATAGCATCTACCACACTGTCATTGTGAGGCTGTGAGTCAATATGTGTGACACACTTAGAAACTGGCCCATGGCTAATGCTAAACACTGGTTTTGTTATTGTCCATCAGTCACAGGGAGTGAAGGTGAACTGCCTGAAGGGACCAGCAGGGGGCAGCCAGGCCTGTGTCACCTCGGGAAGGGGCTGCCAGTGAACGTGGTCACATGGGATGGTGAGGTTTTTTTTTTAATTATTCAAGAGAAATCCAAAAATCAGAATTTTTTATGCAATTTCCACACTTTTCAACTTTGGCAATTAATTCAAAATTTTAAAAAACATGGCCGGGTGTGGTGGCTCACGTCTGTAATCCCAGCACTTTGGGAGACTGAGACGGGCAGATCACAAGGTCAGGAGTTCGAGACCAGCCTGGCCAACTTGGTGAAACCTCATCTCTACTAAAAATACAAAAAATTAGCCGGGCATGGTGGCAGGTGCCTGTAATCCCAGCTACTCGGGAGGCTGAGGCAGGAGAATCGCTTGAACCTGGGAAGCAGAGGTTGCAGTGATCCGAGATCGTGCCATTGCACTCCAGCCCGGGCAACAGTGTGAGACTCCATCTCAAAAAAAAAAAAACAAACACGGTGTGAGCCAAACACAATCTATCTGCGGCTCCATGTCAGGCTGTAGGGCGTCCATCTGCAGTGGACTTGGAGTGAGCAGGCAAGAAAACATGTTTGCTGAGTGAATGGGTAAATAATTGAGTGGCCGGAGACAGGGAGCTGTGCAAAGGCAGGCTTCACTTCCCTGCAGCCAGCTCAACAGGGAGTATGAAGCACGAGGAAGTACCCTAGTGAGGACGCTGCACACCTGGATTCTTGTCACCCAGAGGGAAGGGAGAGTGGGCGTGCACTTTCCTTAGCAGAGCGCAGTGCTCGAGGGGACACACTCAGAACCCCAGCCTTGCCGCCATGGATGGAGGGTTGTCTCTTTTTGCTCTGGGGTGAGAATGATGAAGAATAAACCCCACAGTCTCCAGGCAGGTAAAGTGGTTTTTATTTAGATGGAGTCTCCCTCTGTCGCCCAGGCTGGAGTACAGTTGCGCGATCTTGGCTCACTGTAACCTCCGCCTCCTGGTTTCAAGCAATTCTCCTGTCTCAGTCCCCTGAGAAGCTGGGACTACAGGTGTCTGCCACCAGGCCTAATTTTTTTTTTTTTTTTTTTTTTTGCATTTTTAGTAGAGTCGAGGTTTCACCATATTGGTCAGGCTGGTTTTGCAAACTCCTGACCTCAGGTGATCTGCCCGCCTTGCATCTCGAAGTGTAAAGTGGGGATTTTAGCCTGCTAACAAACAGGCTAGTGGCAGCAGAAGGTAGGTCCCTGCTGCTGGCAGAAAGCCACCTGCCAGGCCCACCTGATGTCACTCTGGAAGGAGTGAGAGGTTCAGGCACCGAGGGTCAGACATCCCTCCCAGCCGCTCTGCCCAGTACAGTTTCAGAGATTTCTCAGGAAACCTGCATGTTGGGGGGTGTGCACATGCGTGCATGTGTGTGTGTGAACTTTCTAATTTTTTTCCATCACTTTGTGAGTTTTTTTTTTTTTTAGACAGAGCCTCGTTCTGCACCCAGGCTGGAGTGCAATGGCACGATCTCGGCTCACTGCAACCTCCACCTCCCAGGTTCAAGCGATTCTCCTGCCTCAGCCTCCCAAGTAGCTGGGATTACAGGCGCTCACCACCATGCCCGGCTAATTTTTGTATTTTTAGCAGAGATGGGATTTCACCATGTTGGTCAGGCTGGTCTCGATCTCCTGACCTCGTGATCTGCCTGCCTTGGCCTCCCAAAGTGCTGGGATTACAGGCGTAAGCCACGGCGCCCGGTGAGAATATTACTTCTGAATAGGAGTCCTTCCTCTCCTAGGCTTTCACCATCTTGTAGCACGCATTTATTCTCAAAAGCAGTAAGAAACAGGACAGTCACTAGCCTTGAAAACAAACAAATGAACCAAGCGAGCCCAAGCCACACCTTGGAATCGCATTCACTTCCAGAGCTTCCCACTTCCAGGCATTCCCACTTCCAGGCAGCCCTGAGGCAGCCCTGGGGATGGAGGGAGAGTGAAGTCAGAGGCCTCGGCCCCTTGCTCTGAGCCACTAGTAGGAGGCGACCGGAAGTGCCTCCTGGATCGCACCCCTGTCCACATCAAGCCTGCAGCAGATGAGGCAAGGCCAGTGTTACAAGTGAGACGCGGGGCCTCCTAAAGGCATGTCACCAGCCTGGGGTCACACGGTTGCTAAATGGCAATGCCAGGAGGAAGGAAAGTCCAGGTCTGCCAGGCTGTCCATTTAGGCTTCCTTTGTCTACATCACGGGAGGCCTGAGCCTAGAGGACAACTAGGTGAGGAGGTGGGGTTGCCGTGTCAATGAAAGAGGCCCTGGGCGAGGCAGAAGGTAGCCAGAGCCCTCCAGTCTTTGCTGTCCTCTCCAGGCACAAGGAGGAAGGAGCTGGACCCAGGTCAGAAGCAGCCTGGTACAGTCCACATTCTTCAGGTTGCTGTGCCCAGGAGGGGCCCCAGGGGACCGCAGGCAGCTGTGTTGATGCTGACAGTGAGGGGTCATGACCTGGAGGTTTGTTTGAAAACCTGCATAAACATCTTCTATCAGAGGGAGAGCTTATGCTCCTTAGCCAAACAAGTTGTTGGAGATGATGTATTGTGAGTCGATTTGTTAAGTCTGAGCTGGGGCCATAAACTCTCCCAAAACCCAAAGACTGCTCTAGAGGAGAAGGCTTCATCTCCAGGCAGAGGATTCCAGTTTGCATCTCGCTCTCCTCACTGGACTGAAAGATGCTTCCCAGAAGCTGGCCCTGTCCCCTCAAGCAGGAGCTCCATCTTGGCCATTAGCTGGGACCCAGACCCCACCCTTTCCCCATTGCTCGACCTTGCCTGCTATGAGCTGAAGGCCAAGATGACCCTCGTGCCCTCTGGCCTGGAGCCAGCACCTGCAGAGAAGTCTGCATTGAGAGGGAAAAAGGGGTATGGAGAAGGTGGCGGGGGAGACAGAGAATGGGGAAGGACCCTCCTCCCACAGCTGTCCCCATTGCAGAAAATGACAATCCATCCTTTCGATGACTTGGATTGAGGTCCTTGGCATCATTCTCAGTGTTTCCCTTTTGGTCAAAACCCACTCCAATCTATCAAGAAATCATCTTGCCTCTACCTTCAAGGTGCATCCAGAACCAGACCGTTCTTCCTGCCTCCCTTGCACCTGCCTTGTGCAGGCAGCATCACCTCTGCCTCCTAACAGCTCTTCCTGCTTCTGCTCTTGTCCCCTTACAGCCCCGCAGTGAGCCCCATGGCCATGAAATCAGGTCATGCACGATGGCTGCCCACTTCTCCCAGTCAAAGCCAAAAGCCTGCAGCAGGCAGCACTGGCCCTCATCCCACTATTTCTCGCAGGTGGCCTCTGGCACCTCCAAGAAGGGACGAAAGGGGGCGGATGCCCTTTGTCTCTCTGCTAAGTCATCAGAGGTAAAATCACCACCAATCCCAAGAGCCTGGGGGGAACGCTGAGACGGGTCGTTCGAAGAATGTGGCAGCCCTCCAGGAAAAAGGGTCGCCCAGAGTCCTCATCTGTTCTTCCCTCTTCACTCCCTCCACTCCAGCCAGGCTGGCCTCAGACACGCGGGCATCTCTTCTGCTTGGAACATTCTCCTCCAGTGACCTTCCAGGGTCCCTCCAAGGTCTCCTTGTCTTTGATCAAATACCACCTTCTCAATGAGGTCACTCAAATGACCCTATTGAATCCTGCAACGTACCCACCCTCACCCTGTCCTGGTTTTCTTTTCCGCAACACTTAACACCGTCCACACCCACATCACAGAACGTAGTAGGTCTATGGTTTTTGTCTGCTAGAATGTAAGCTCCCTAAGAGCAGGGCTCTGTTTCTCACACTGATGTGTTCCCAGGACCTAGAGCAGTGTCTGGCATATACCAGATGCTCAGTAATTATTGAATGAATAAATGGATGGGACTGGGCGCGGCGACTCATGCCTGTAATCCCAACACTTTGGGAGGCTGAAGCAGACGGATCACCTAAGGTCAGAAGTTCGAGACCAGCCTGGCCAACGTGGCAAAACCCTGTCTCTACTAAAAATACAAAAATTAGCCAGTCGAGGTGGGGCATGCCTGTGGTCCCAGCTACTCGGGAGGCTGACGCAGGAGAATCGCTTAAACCCGGGAGGCAGAGGTTGCAGTGAGCTGAGACCGTGCCACACTGTACTCCAGCCTGGGCGACAGAGCAAGACTCTGTCTCTGTCTCTGTCTCTCTCTCTCCCTCTCTCTCTCTCTCTCTATATATATATAAATGAACGGATGGATGGATGAGAAAAGAAACAGCCAGGAGCTCCAGAGACGGGAGGGAGGCAGAGGGCTGGAACCCACAGAGACAGGAAGTCACCAGAGGGAGGGGCCTGAGGCCAGGAGCATAGCATCCATTTGGGCGCCAGTGTCCAGATGCCCTTTGTCTACCGCTAAGTCATCGGAGGTGAAATCACCACCAATCTCGAGAGCCTAGGAGGGATGCCAAGACAGGTCACATGAAGAATGTGGCAGCCCTCCAGGAAAGAGGGTCGCCTAGGGGGACCCAGTGTCTCTGGACATTTTATTTTACATGGGATGAATCTAGGCATCTCAAGGATACACACAGAGCAGAAGAAAAAAAACGAGATGGGATTTAACTTCCTGAAAACTCTTTATAATAATGCAGGACAACTGTATATAGCAAACGCCTTCAAAATTTAAACTCTTTAAACATTTAATTCTTCAGCATTAATACACACAAATGCAGGTAACAGGGGTCAGGGGTGGCGCTGCGGGGGCAGGTGGGTTACAGCCTCCACTGGGATCAGGGTTTCAACAGTGTTACTTATAAATTATATTACATCAATTTTATTTACTGATCTAGGCAGCCAGAGGGTGGAAGGATATACAATGTGGAGGAAACACATTCATACCGGGGTGAGGAGTGCTGGCGGGAGACACGGCTCTTTAACATGAAAAATGTATAAAGTATTTAGCAAAAGTTACAGAAAACAGATCAAACAAGCAAGTTTATTTTGTTAGAAAATTCCACTCTCATAGGGTTTGCCAATGTGCTCGTGTCTGTGAAGGGGTTGCTTCCGGTCATCTCCTTCCTAATGGAAGGGAAGGGATGCTAAGTTGGGGCCCCTGTCACCAAGGATGGCTGGCGTCCCTTTGAATGTCTGTCCCTGGGTCCACACAGCTGCCTGGAACCCACGACTCCCGAGAGCCCGTCTGCTGCAGGTGATGCTGGAAGGGAAGCGCCCCCACTTGACAGACGAGCGCACGGAGGCCCCGACAGGGGATGTGACTTAACTTCAGGTTATGGGACAAAGGAGGGCGCAGAGCAGGGCCAGTCCTGTGCTCTCCCCTTGCATAGGAGGCTTTCCCTCTAGGTCTCGGAGTCACCCCACCCCGAGAGAGCACCCACGTGCCCTGACCTTACATTCCACTGCAATCCCACTAAAGTTTCCCTCAAACACCAAGAAACAGTCCTGAGCACCACACGCAATCTCCAAAGGCCATCGCCCCAACCTCACCCCACCCCCAGAGACGCCTCCCAGCAAGGCCTCCTGACAGCCATGCCCCAGCATTTAGAACGTGGGGAGAAGAGAATTGGTTTTTGCCCTCTGATTCTCGCTCTAACCTGCTCCAACGGGAATTGCTTCTTCACCTCCAGGAAAGCCTCAACAGAAATACTCCTGAGGGGGAGACAAGAGTCCTCCCTGGCAAAACTCAACCCAGCAGAATCCCGGCAGCCTCTTCGGCTCCCTACCTTGAGGCCCCGGGGGCTCAGGCTTCCTGGCCCTCATCTTCACCTGGCCTGGATCCAGAAATGTCTCTGGTTCGCATAGAGAGGTACCCAGCTGGTCTCCGGACTCACCTTTCACTGAGCAGGGGGCATGCACAAGACATAACTTAGAGGAGTGTTTACCTCGGGGGTCACACTCAGCCTGGCCTGGCCTTAGCTGGGTGTGGTCCTGTCCCTGCCACCATGTACCACCATCCAGTGGGGTGCAGGCACAGGCCAGGCTGTGTGACCACCAGCTAGGCAAGGCTCCAGCTGCGACAAGGACTCCATCTTCACGCCTGTCCTGGCTCCTGGGGAGTAGACTCCAGAACATACTATCAAAGATCAGCGAACGAGACCCAAACGGTCATTACTTGCACTTTCTTTGGGGGGGGTCCTAGGAGAAACTACCTCATTCTTAACAGCTCATAAAACTCTTAATTTTAGCTCCATTTGAATCTAAATGGAAACGTGCCAAGGCATCTCTCTCACTAGGACTTGAGGCATTTCTATGCACGACTGTGCAGATGAGAGCCAGACACAGCATGAACACGTATATAGGGTACATCATTGGAAATGAGAAAGGGAGGAGGTACATGCAGTTGCCGGTGGCCTGAGACACTCATCTAGAACAAACACCCTCAGCTGCAGATGAAGCAACAGATCCAGGAAAGCATCGTGATGAGCCCCAGGGCCAGCCCCAGCCTTCTTGTCCATGCTGCTTCTGCTTGCCTTTCAAAGCCTCCAACGCCCAATACATAGCCAAGGACCGTGTGACACTGAAGCCTGGGTCCCAGAAGGGAGCAGATCTGCTGACTGAAATGCAAGCTTCAGGTTGCAGCAGATGCGAGCGGCAATTGAGCACCCATCCATCCCTTCCTCTCCCATCCCTGGATTCTTTGTGCACTACCAAAAACCCACCACGTGCCAAAAGGCGAGTGTGAGCCCTAAGAACAGCTTGTGGGCACAGCTGGCATTTGGAGGCGGAGCCTGGGGAGCCGAAGGAAGCAGCAAGCTGGAAGCGGTCGTGCAAACAAGTTGAAGACCCTGGGCCAAGAACTTCCAGGGCGAAAGGCTCAGTGTAAAAATAAAGAAGCAGAGTAGCACGCCCATGCAATGAAATACTTCCCGGCAACGAGAAGGAACAAACCACACGCACACATCGTGAATGACTCAAAAGCATTAAGCTGAGGGAAAGATGCCAGACTCAAAAGGCGACATCAGTGTGACTCCATTTATATGACATTCTAGAAAAGGCAAAATTATAGGATCAGATAATCAATCAGGGTTGCCAGGGAAAGAGGGCAGGAGGAGGGAATTTTTTGGAGTGTTAAAAACAGGTTGATCTTGGTGATGGTCACAAGACACTAAATTTGTCAAAATTCACAGAACTGTTTATTTCCAAAGGGTGAATTTTACTGGATGTCAATCATACCTCAATAAACCTGGGAAAAGGTGGTGGCGATGGGCCTTGTAGGGATGGGAAGGATTATGGGGATAAGATGATGTCCAGGCTATGTGGGCGGGCAGCTGATCTGTACCCCACTTAACATTAGAAGCGCTCTCTCCTACCTACACAAGGAGCGCATCTTGAGCCTTCTGTTTAAACGCTCCTTGTCAAGACTACCTGCAGCTGGAAGTAAAATCACCTAAACAAGCCAAGGTCGCTGATGTCCTTCGAATTTTATGGCTTGTATTTCCAAAAGGGACTTTGGCTCAGTCCAGATTTTTCTGCATCCATCCACTCATCTAGTAATTGATTTGTTTTCACAAAGGGTAGGGAAACAAACCCCTGGTTGGTGAATTCGTTGGTACACTGTTTTGGTGTGCCTGGCTGTTTATCAACCCTAGCACAGCACTGCCTCCCACCGCAGAAATTCTCCTTGGCCAACAGGGTGCTGAGTGGAAGTAGAAAGGAGGCCCAGGGTGGTCCCACTGACAGAATCTCAGGGCCACTGTCCCCACGGTCCAAGGGGCCTATGTGTTGCCACTGACGGAAAGCACTAGAAAGAATAGAGGGTAACAAGTGGCTCTTCCTGGAGGTTGTCATGGCAACCAACTTGGAACACCATTTGGCTTAAGGATTTTTTTTTTCTTTTTAAATCAGGCTTTCACAAACAGATCTTGTGCATCAGTCTCCTGGGTGGAGGCAGGTAGAAGGGGCTGATTTGTTCTCAGAAATGGAATGGACATTCTCAAGAATAGCCCAGACCCACCCACTTTGAATAAACCCAGCTAAGTCCTCACCTAAGCACCAAGACATAAAACAACAACCCGGATAGCGTGCTCGCCTCTCCAAAGTGCAGTCTTTTATTTTCTCAGTTGCATCCTAATCTTGATTTCAACCAGAAATGGGCCCCTCCTCATAGGGATAGGGGGTCTGGACTCCAGCCCTGCTCTTAATTCACTGGCCATTTCACAGCCTCACTGGGTACCCTTGGGCTTCACTTTCCTATTTGTAAAGAGTTATTTATTTATAATTTTTTTGAGATGGAGTCTTGCTCTGTCACCCAAGCTGGAGTGCAGTGACCCGATCTTGGCTCACTGCAATCTCTGCCTCCCAGGTTCAAGCAATTCTCCTGCCTCAGCCTCCCAAGTAGTTGGGACTACAGGTGCACACCACCACGCCTGGCTAATTTTTTGTATTTTTAGCAGAGATGGGGTTTCACCGTGTTAGCCAGGATGGTCTCGATCTCCTGACCTCGTGATCCACCCACCTCGGCCTCCCAAAATGCTGGGATTACAGGCATGAGCCACCGTGCCCAGCCCTTATTTGTAAAGAGTTATTTAAAGCAAACAAAGAAATTTCTGATGAAATTCGAGTTGGATATGGGCCGTGAGGGTCTGGTGACCAGGTGATTAAAATCTTGTTGCTGTCTACCTTCCATCCAACAGGTAAATGCCTCACGACAGCAGTTTATATTATAATAAAGAATCCCAGAGGGTTAAGTGTGGAGAGGGTACAATGTTCTTATTATACTCTTCTCCGTTGACATGGAGAATAGAGAGCAGAGGAATGCCCATCTTACACACAACTACAGCGCCGCTTCTCAGCATGCCTGGCTTGTCTTGAGCATTCGCTGAATAAATGAATGTAGATTAATCAGCACAACAGACTTACCTCTGAAAACTTTAAGTCTGCAGAGTACCTATATATCAATGCCAAGGTTGCTGACCGGTAAGGCCCCTGAAAACGAGAGATCATGGGCTTCCCTGATGACAGGGCCATTATAGTGTCCTCAGATTAGATCTGTAGCACAATGGCTTTAACTTGCTTGATGAATGAATAACAGAGGGAAGAAAGAAAGGAAGTACGTGAAGCGGGTAAAGAGAAGAAGGTGAGGGGATGAGGGGGGAAAGAGTGACCTCCAAAAAAGGACTGGCCCAAACTGGGCCAACTTGAGCTACCCTGGAAGACGCAAGAGGGCTCACTCTATCCCAGGGATGAACAGAGGACTCTGGAATCCTCAGATGAAATGGAAAAGTCAATGAGCCATATTGTACTCAAAATATCTTGTTAATAACGAGGCTGTTGGCTTTGAATGTTTGGAAATCATCCACAAAGTAGTTTACTAAGCCACAAAGCAATTACCACTAGCACCCATTTTTCATAAACAAACCAAGAAATAATATTCTAAAATTGGTAGCTGGTGTCACGACCCAACCCCAGATCTGGACAGAGTGGTTCTCCATCCCACGGACAGATCCTACCAGGAGGTCTTCATGTCGGTGAAGGCCTTTGCGCTGGCCTTTTTGGTTGCAATGTTTCAAGAACAAGCGAAAAGTGACAACGTTTGGTTTACTTTAGTATATTAGGCATTTTTCTCATGTGAACTATAAGAAAGCAATTCTCATTCAATGAAAGAGGCACCAAAAAATTCGAGATTAATAAGTCATCGGTTTCTAGCACGTTGACCGAAAGACCGGTGAGTTGTGCTTGTTGAATTCTGCCCTCATTGCAGATGTGCAGGTCAAACCCAAAGTGGTCAACGGGAAAGATGAAGAAAGATGGATTTCCAGGGCATGGGCTCCCGACTAGAATCTGCCCCTCGCTCACGCTTCTCCCGGCCCCTTCAGACTCTTTAGACTGACATGGTGGAGAATGTGTTTGCTGTGGTAGAGAAAGGGAGAAAGTAATGAGCTGGGCCAAACAGCAGCACTGAAAGCTTCCCAAGTCACACTCAGACCAGACTTTTACAGGGATTGGAAGATGGACAGAGGGAAAGGAGGTGCAGACACCAAGTGAGGGTTTGGTGCAGGGCTCTGGAATGTCCAGAAGGAGCTGGAAGCAAAGGTGGCGGGACACTGCCTGAAAGGCGACAACCTAGTGTGGCCACAAGAGAGTCTGCTATGCCTGTCCAGTGCCCACCAGTGACAGAAAACTGTACAAGGGACAGCAATCCCAGCCCTGCCATACACAAGAAGACAGAGCCATCTGGGGGATGGCAAAGACTTGCCCTAACCCAGCTCCCATGTAGGACTGACCCAGCCCCATTAAGAGCCTATGGTGGGCGGCCTGGAAGAGTAGGGGCCAGGGCAGCCCAAAGGTGCAGAGGGCACCGTGGCGGACAGGCCCCAGCTTGCTGGCCTCTGAGACGAGCTGGTTTGTTTCCATCCCTGAAGCCTTTGGACGAGCTGGATGAGGTCTTGATAACTGAGAACTTTGGAAAGCTTCCTCTAATGAGACTGGGAAGGGCTGGCAGGGTGGGGGCAGGGGCCTCCCCGAGCAAGCAGCTGGGGGAAGGATGGATTGGCATTTCCAGAGACTTTACAGATGGCGCCTGATCTCATAGGACATGATTCAGCGCTCAATTTGGGGCTAATTTGCCGAATGAGGTAGTTCCATCCTGACCTCTCCAGGCATGGTGGGTCTGGGAAGACAGAAGCCAAGCCTTCCTCCTAAAACCCCTGGTGATGAACAGTGGCTGAGAAAGCCAGATGTGGATTCCCAGAATGCAATGGGAAAAAAAATAAAGAAGGAGGGCTGCAAAGGATTCTGGGTGCGGCTGTGAGCTGAATGGCACCTTCTACCCATGATTCTGATCCTGACACCTGGCTTAGAGACAGAGACCTCCCTCCCCTGATCCTCCAAAGCCCTGGAGACAAGGGAACCAGCTGGAGGAAGAGCCTTGGGACTTCCAGGGCACAAGCATGTGACAGTGACCCCTACGAAACTCGGCAGGGACCACCAAGTTCCAGCCTCAGTTTGTTTCAGAGCGGCAAGCACAGCACGGGAGTCAGGGGGTCTTCAGCCTCAGAGACAAGGGCAGGGCTGTGGGTCTGTCTTCTGGGCCTGGGAATATGGGGGAGCCCCCAGCTAGGCTGTCCGGGTCACCCTTCTGGAATCACCAGCTCTCTCCTCTCTCCTCAATGGCCCAGGAGACAGGGTGGGGGCATCCACTTGGCATGGGCCCCATGGTGGGAGCCCAGCCCCCCTCCCCAGTAGGACCCCCCAAAGCTGCACAGGCCCATCTAGATCTCCATGTCCACAGGGCGGATGTTGCCCGTCTTGTGCTCTCTGACCCACAGCTCCCTGTCTTTGGCCGGGTCCACTTTTCGAAGCAGCTGATCCACGGGCTCGACTGTCTGCAAGAGACAGAGAAAATGTGACATTGTTAGAGATGGCGGCCAAGCCGGGGAGGTCTCCTCTGAGACATGCTGTCCTCGCCTTAGTGTCTCTCAGAGCAGCCTCTCTAGAGGGCTCTGGGGCCCCAGGGGAGGCCCATCTGAGGGACAGCACATGAAGAGGGCTGTGAACGGGGAACCCAGAACGCATCCGAACCCTGCTTCTCACCCTGCAGACCCCAGGCCTGGATGAGAGGAGAGGAGGGCCTTAAAGCCTGTCTCTCTCTCCCTTCCACCCCACATTCACCACCAGCGAACAGGACAAATACAACGTGAGCTTTAGGAATTCTGAATATTTCTAGAAGTTGTTTTTTTTTGGTTTTGTTTTTTAAGAAATTTAATAACGTCTTCAGCTACTGTAACTGTTACGAGCTTCTTTCTCCTCGGGGTAACAGCTCACATGTGTGTCCACTTCATGTGCCAGGGTCGGAATCACATGGACATCCAGGACAATCCTGACAGGCCCAGTCCACGAGGCCACCCCCAGGCCAGAGCACCTGCCCACTGCCCGCCTTTAGGACAGATTCACTTGCAGCAGCCACTTAACCTGCCACCGCCTAGTGCCAGGCGGCTCTCCCCAGGCCCCGTGTCGCCCGGGAGCCCCGCTGGGCTAGAAACTCACGCTTTGGTTGAACATGTCTGTTTCATGCCGCAGCTGCGTGTACTGGCACAGGTGTTGCCGGATCATCTCTACCCTCTCCACCTCCAGCCGCTCTAGCTCCTGCCAAGTAAGCAAAGGCCAGAGAACTCTGAGCATGTCCCCTCCACTTGGGGGTCCTCCCACCAAGACCACAAAATGCAAGTCACTGGCTGTGGACATCCTGCCCCATCTGACTCTCTGGGGTCTGATGAAGAGAGTGCCCCATATCTAAGGTGAAGGTGAAGCTGATGACAGCAGCAGCTGCTGTTTTACTTCCTGAAAAGCCTGCTCCGCCAGGCACAGTGCTGAGGGCTTTACATGCGTTCCTTAACTGTCCTCGTTACAATTTTAAGAGATCATTTCTGTTATTATCCCCATTCTCCAAGCAAGGGAACTAACACCTAGAGAGGCAACAACACGGCTCACCCAAAGCGACATGGAATTATGGGAGGGACAGGATTTAAACCAGAGTCCATCGGGCTGTTACTCATGGCAATGCACCCATGCAGCCCTGGCCCTGGTGCCCTGATGGGGTACAACAAGGGGGCATATGTGGGAGCTCCATGCCACACATTCCTGGGACCTTGTCCCTGGGCCTCTGCTGAGCAGCCTCCCTTCCTCTGCCCATGGCTAGTGCTGTGGCCGCAATAGAGACCGGGCCAGGGAGGCAGACCGGGCTGCATGTGGCACAGCTTTTGTCAAAGGGGAGAGTGGAAAGGGTTTGTCCTCTGGTTTCTAGGTGGTTTTGTGTCTTTGGAATCTAGGGGATCCGGCTGTTATTCTGCATACAACTAGGTCACTGCCCAGGTGATTAACCAGAAAGGGGGGTAAAGCAGGGGGCTTAATTAGGAGATTAACCAGGAGGAAAACTAGGTCACTGTCCCTGGTGGAGGCCTCTAATCTGCTCTGGTGGGCTGACACCTGGGGAAGGCAGCTGGTTAGTCCTGTGCTGGATGGACAGGGGTGGCTTTAGGCAGTGGGTTGATCCGATGAGCACCTGGCATGATGCCTCCTGTCCCATCTGGCCCAAGTACCAGCCACACTTCACTGTCCACTCAGGCAGGTGCTGACCGATAAGGAGATGCTGCCCCTTTGCAAGAAATACTCAGAAGAGCATCATCGGCCCTGCCGCCTGTTGTTCACCCTTGGTGAGAGGCCTCCCTCCACCCCCCTGCCTAGCTCCATCCTCACCCATCCATCCACTTTGCAAGGATCTCCTATCAAGGACCTGCAACTCGTGTGTGTGCACGTATGGGGCGGTCCTCTCTTCCTATAGCTTGGCTATTTTTCCTAAAGAGGCCATTGTCCACTTACTTGAGGAGAGTCCTCAGTTGACCCTGACCTTGCAGAGGACAGCCCAAGAAGGATGGAGCCATATCCAACCCAACCCTGCCCACGTCCGCACAGCCAGGAAGGATGGAGCCATATCCAACCCAACCCTGCCCACATCTGCACAGCTAGGAAGCGCTGGAGCAGAGATCTGAATCCACATAAGCTGGTTCACATTGAGGTTTCGACCCCAACACTGAAGTAGATTTGATGACCATCTCTAGGGTCACTCCACGCCATCATCCCCATGCCCACCAACAACCACCAGGGGCTGCTCTGCATCAGCCTCTGTACTGCCATGTCCACACCCCTGACCACTTACCAGTGTGGTGGTCACCATCTCTTCAAACCACTTGGACTGGGCCTGGTTGTAGAGATCCACACAGCGCATGAGGTCGTCTCCTGGAAAAAGACACAGTCATCATCATGATGCACCCTATCCTCACCATGACTCCGTGCCCCACCCTGAGCCCCACAGCCAAGCCTTCTCCTCCCCCTGGGGTCATGGTGGCCATTGGCAAGTTGGAAAAGGGATGGCAGTAGGAAGAAGAAGAAAGCAGAGACAGGGAAGGAAGGCGGAAATCCAGCTCCATGAAAAACTAGCTCAGGTGTCCCCCTGAAGCCTGACGCCAGATACCAAGGGTTCAGGATGGTGGTTCTCATTGTGTGTATGTGTGTGTGTGTGTGTGTGTGTGTGTGTGTGTGTCTAGGGTATTCCTAGGACCCCCGATCCTATCATGAGCCCAAGAAATGCTTCTCTCTCTAAAGACAGCAGTTTTATTTTACACCGGGGAGTCCAGATTGGTTAAAACATGTCACACACAATTTGGTACTAAGAATTAAGGAAGATAAATTTGCGGATCATGTAAGAGAGAGTGTGTGTGTGTGTGTGTGTGTGTGTGTGTGTGTGTGCATGAACACCCTGCAAGATGTCCTTCTGAAACACAAAACAACGCGTCTGTAGTCACAGTCTAAAACATGCACTGGAGCAACACACCCCAGCTTCAGGAGAGTGGCTACCTGGGAAACAGAGAAAGGGCGAGTGGGCAGGAATCAGCTCCTTCTATCGCATTTTATGTCATCACAGAAAGATCCGAGGCAAACATAACTATTCAATCTTTATGACTACTCTATTACTTTGTTATCATATGTATGTTGGGAACATTTTGTAATTAGAAAGAAAACACACCGTAATTGCAAGAAACTAAGTGCAAAGAAAACACTTAGTAATTGCAAACATTACTAAGTGTACCAGCACCTTGGAACCTTGCTACACAAATCACAGTCTGTGGGCCAGTGGCACTTGTATCCCCTGGGGTCGGCTAGAAATTCAGAAACCCAGGACAGATCCGAGACCTACTGAATCAGAGACTGCATGTTTACGAGATGCTCTGGTAATGCGTGTGCACACAGCAGGCGGGGCAGCACAGCTCTCGTGCACAGCTTTGTCTCAGCATAGCTTCCTCATCTTCACAGGGCTCCAGCAAGAGAAAGGCATCATGGTGTTCGCTCATGATGGAAAAAGTTCATGAGTGAACCCCAAAGTGAAGTAATTTTCTCTAGTAATTCTAGAAGCAGAATGCTAGAGTGGAATTTAGTAATCCGAGTAGAGTCGAAGTTACTCCTATGGTATCGTCATTATGGCTCATAGGTACTCTGATAGGAAAGTCAAAGGGAACAGGGAAGGTTATGTCTCCATACCGAAGGCCTAGCTGCGAACCACGCCACTAGCTGTGCCACACACCAGACGCAAGTGTGCCTTGAGTAACAGAGCCCACATCAAGGCATTTATTCATTTTGTTCTTGGTCCAAGGCCAACGACTGGACCCTTGATCCCAAGAGGCACTGAACTGGAGAGAAGAAAGTGGATACTGCACCGTAAAACCATTTCTTTCTTTCTTTTTTTTTTTTTTTTGAGATGGAGTCTGGCTCTGTCACCCAGGCTGGAGTGTAGTGGCGCAATCTCGGCTCACTGCAACCTCCACCTCCCGGGTTCAGGTGATTCTTCTGCCTCAGCCTCCCAAGTAGCTGGTACCACAGGCATGCGCCACCATCCCTGGCTAGTTTTTGTATTTTTAGTAGAGACGGGGTTTCACCATATCGGCCAGGCTGGTCTCGAACTCCTGACCTTGTGATCCGCCCGCCTCAGCCTCTCAAATGCAAATGCATTTCCAGCAAGAGCTCCTGCCTGGCTGAGGAGGAGGGCGGCGTGCTGCTCTGTACACTGTGAAACTCCCTGAGCCCTATGTGTCAATCCTGATTTTGAGAAATTGCTTCAGGAACTTCCACAGCATTGGGAAACAGAGTAGGTGAAGGGGGCTGTACCTTCTCTCTATGGCAGCCCAAGAGCTTGAAATTGGAACTTTTAGAACAGTACTGTCCCATGGATTGTGGGACAAGAATGCCTTTGTTGGGTGGGTACGGTGGCTCACGCCTGTAATCCCAGCACTTCGGGAGGCCAAGGCGGGCGGATCACAAGGTCAGGAGATCAAGACCATCCTGGCTAACAAGGTGAAACCCCGTCTCTACTAAAAATATAAAAAATTAGCCGGGCGTGGTGGCGGGCACCTGTAGTCCCAGCTACTCGGGAGGCTGAGGCAGGAGAATGGCGTGAACCTGGGAGGCAGAGCTTGCAGTGAGCCGAGATCGCACCACTGCACTCCAGCCTGGGTGACAGAGCAAGACTCCATCTCAAAAAAGAAAAAAAAAAAAAAAAAAAAAAAAAAGAATGCCTTTGTTGTCATCCCAGCTCCCCAGCTCAACTACTTATTAGCTATGTAATCGTAGACAAGTTGGTTAACCTGCGCTTGCCTCCGTGTCTTCATCTGTAAAATGGAGGTAACGACTGCACCTTTACCAAGTTGTTCTGAGGAATAAATATGTCAATATATGTAAAGCGTTTAGAATAGAGATGGGTGTAGAGAGCCAAATATTAATATGGGCTATGGTGGTGATGAAGATGATGATGATGATGATGATGATCCCTGAGGATCTGATGTCCTTCCTTCTAGTAGCCTTGGAAAAGATGAGGAAGAGGGAGGAAAGGAACAGAAGGAAAGAACAGGTGGCACTTCCTGAGCAACAGGCTGTCCAGCAAAATGGCGACAAGCAGAGTCTCTGGAATGAGAGGAGACTGAATTCTGGCTTCGCCGCTCCACCACTGTGGACCTCATGGAAGGTTCTCATTTTCTCTGCCATCAGTCTTCTCAGTTGTAAAGGGTATAAAAATACCTCCCTGCAGGGGGACTGTGCTGATCAAAAGAGACAATGCTCTAAAGCATGGAGGCTGGCCACAGCGAGTGCTCAGAAGAGGCGGTATTTTTCAGAGTTAGGTCTAAGGACTGTCACTTTCATCAAAAAATAATTCCAAACTACAGGAATGAGAGACCATATTATCTGATGACAATGCAATAAAACTATGTAAAAAAAAAATAGCAAGATTAGAAAACAACAACAAAGCCCTTGCTTGTAAACATGTAAAGATTTTCTTTGAAACAATTCCTGGTTCAAAGATCAAATGAAAACCTAAATAGCAAAACATATTGAAAATAGCAGAAATAAAAACACCACAAATAAGAACCTGTGGAATATGGTTAGACCACCAGTGTAAAGAAAAATAAATGTCTGGCGGGTTAAATATTTCACTGTTTTTTTTTGTTTGTTTTGTTTTTTGAGATGGAGTCTCGCTCTATTGCCCAGGCTGGAGTGCAGTGCTACGATCTCGGCTCACTGCAACCTCTGCCTCCTGGGTTCAAGCGATTCTCCTGCCTTGGCCTCCCAAGTAGCTGGGATTACAGGCACACACCACCACACCCAGCTAAGTTTTGTATTTTTAGTAGAGACAAGGTTTCACTATGTTGGCCAGGCTGGTCTCGAACTCCTGACCTCGTGATCTGCCCACCTGGGCCTCCCAAAGTGCTGGGATTACAGGCATGAGCCACCGCGGCCAGCCTTCACTTTTTTAAAAACAAAAACAAAAATAAACACCTGAAATAAAAAAAAGTAAGAAAAAACCCTCTAGGTGATTTAAAAAAAAGATCTAAATCAGCTCTGAAATCTAGGCTTCTTATGGGAAATATCACTGTACAGAAAAACAGCAAGAAAAAATAGACAAGCAAAAAACAATTACAAAGAACAAAACTAAAAGACAAATGACAATCTAGGAAAAATATCTGCAATTAAAATGAAAAACGGTTCATCTCCCTGATAAAGAATCTATGGTCAATGGGGAAAGGATATGAGTTAGTTAGTTCACAGAAAGTACAAAATGATTTATATGTATATTTTACATACTCAACCTGGGTTATGGAGAAAAGCAAATTAAAAACAAAATATCATTTTTCCCCACTCACTAACGATTTCAAATCTTGGTAACACACAATGTTGATAAGCATTTAGAGAACAGGCATTATTCATAGATACTGTTGATGGGTGCTCTCTCTGGAAAGCAATTTGGAAATATCCATCAAGATGAATAATACCCTTTGACTCAGCATCTATATTCTCTCTATATACAGATCTGGTCTTAGGCACACACAAAGATGCAGGTACAATAACACAGCTTCACTGGCTGGCAAGCACTCTGAAACAATCTAAGAGTCCTAAACCTCAATTAAGGGAATGATGAAATAAATTTGGGTACAATCATACAATTGGACACTGGCCAGCCATTAAAAAGTTTGATATGCATGAATGGATGGGCCAAAAGATTTACAGAAATGAAAAAGAGGTATTTCCAAGATACATTAAATAAGTTCAGAAGATAGATTGTATGATCAAATTTATATAAATTTAAATATTTAAAAATCAAAACACTAGGAAGAGATGGTGATTATTTCTGTGAATAGCATTTTATATTCTTGTCTGCTGATTAAAATATTTTGCCATGTACCAATACTGTTTTTGCAATATAATTGTTTTTTGAGGTAGAGTCTCTCTCTGTCACCCAGGCTGAAATGCAATGGCGTGATCATAGCTCACTGCAGCCTTAACCTCCTGGGTTCAAGCCATCCTCCACCTTAGCCTCCTGAGTAGCTGATTCTACAGGCATGCACCACCATGCCTAGCTAATTTTTTCAAATTTTTTTGTAGAGATGAGGTACTATGTTGCCCAGGCTGGTCTGGAACTCCTGGGCTCAACTGATCCTCCTGCCTCAGCCTCTCAAATTGCTGGGATTACAGGTGTTAGCCACTGCACCTGGCCTGTAATTTTTTTTTTAATAACTTAATAATTTAAACAGATCTCTTCCCCTTCTGGGCCCCCCGCCCCCACCAATAAATATATTGTGCCTTCTACTTCTGGATCCTGTAATTTATTATTGTGTATTACAAGATCTGTATAATAAATGTTTTCCTTCTATTACATTATTTTTTATTGACTTATTTCTATCCTACCTTATTTTGAAACGTAAGGTGGCTGCTTTCTTCTATAATGAAGGAATTGTAACAGGTTCACCAGAAATTGAGGTGAAAGGGACCTACAGACCAAACTCTAATACTATGGCACACATTCTAATTCCAGAGGCAACATGCGTGTCCTCTCGTACAGTGAAACGTGGCTTCCTTTAGATCTAGTTACCGAGGTTTTCACTGGTTCTACCAGGCCTTCTCTTCCTCTTTGTGTATTAGCTAACTTTGACCACTAGGTGGAAGCAGAAACCAACTCATTGGGAGACTATTCCCAAGAGACTGAAATCTGGTTATTTCTTTAAACAAAGTGTCAGCCTCTGTTCCCAGGGCAGGAGCCCATCCCCATAGGTGAACTTTCAGAGAGAGCATCGTTTCCTGGGGAAGTGGGCAGCTTGGGTGAGCTGTGTGCTTCTGTGGGCTCTGAACAGGGACAGGGCCCTGAGCTCTCAGTGCATGAAGGAGTTTGTCCACCTCCTGGTCAGAGATCTGGGGCTTGGGTAAAAAAAAAAAAAAAAAAGCCACGACCAGAGAGAGAGTAAGGAGTCCAGCCTCTACCATGCCCCAGAACTAGCCCGGCCTGTCTCCTTCCTCTGACCCCCAAAGTCTCTTTCTTTGAGATCTCTGGGTGTGGGTCAGAGAGGAGAGAAGAGGGGGTACCTCCTAGGAAACAAGGGAAGTAATTTCCCCGCTGCAGTCTTGCAAAGGAGAGATGCACCCTCCCCAGTCACCTCATCTTCTAGCCCCATGCCCTCTCCTGCTGTGCACACTGACCAGGCCAGGCAGGTGCCCGGCACTCACCAGCCTGTGTAGACTTCCTCCGCGCTTTCTTGATGTCCTCCTCTGTCTTGTTGCTCAGCTTGATCTCCAGCTGCTGGGTCTTCATCTCCAGGTCCCTCTGCCGCTCTGTGAGGGCTTTCCGGGCCTGGGGTCCAAGGACACGGAGAAGCTGCTCGTAAAGCTCGGAGCCAGTGGGCCTACTGGGCCACGCAGCCCAGCTTCCCTTTGGAGTCCTTTTGCCCCTTGTTTGTGTGGATGATGCCACAGTGGTCCAAAGAGGCCCAGAAGCCAGAGTGGCACCACCCAGCTAGATAGAGGCTACAACCCAGCTCTTTTCGTCCTTGCCTCTTCCAGTGACATCTGGACTCAGCCTACATCAATCTCTCAAATCACGTTTCTTTCCCGATGGAGCCTGTATACAGACTGGGGGCCTATGCAGTCCTAAAATCACCACCCCCACGCTTGGAAGGGACCACAAAGGCCACCTGTGTCACCTCCCTACAGCACTTAATAGGATGTAGCACCAGCCCTCCCGTTCCGGAGCTGGACACGCCTCGGCCCTCTCGTTCCCCTCACTGTACTGCCTTTCCTCCAGGCCACCAGTGGCATCTCTGGTCCTTTGGTGGCAGCAGCTGGCTGGGCCCAGGGTGTCCCAGCAGTTTGAGCCCCCTTCTCCTCTCTAAGGCACTGGGGGCTGGGAATCAGTCCCTGGGGAACGCTGTCTTCCCTCTAAGGCTGAACATCAGTTCCCTTGAGGTAAGACCACCCAGGACTCAGCCTCGTCCCTGAGCAGGAAGGAGAGCAGGGAGGGGGTGACTGAGTCAGGAGGACTCTGCCAGGTGAGGCTTAAACACAGGGCCCCACGTGAACCAGCAGCAGCACTGCCAGGCTCGGGGTTTAATTGGTCGCCTACAGCAACCCGACCGCCGACTGCAGCTGCAGCCTCTCCTCGCACCCCTGGCCCTCTGGGTGGTCATTCGAGCACCACAGGGAGGCAGCTCCTATCTGCCCTTGGATGGGTGGGGTGCTCAGGCATGGGCACAAGGCTTGGACATCCCCCTGTTCCCCTACCTGAGAACAAAGACTCAGCCTTGGTGTATGGAGCCACTGCTGGCTTCCCAGTCCCCCCCTCTTCCAGGCAGCTCCCGACGCGCCTGCCCCGGCCCAGCGTCCTGGGCCTCTCACCTTTTCCACCGAGGCATAGCGGCTGGCGAGCTGCTTGCGAAGGTCGGCAATGTGGTGGTCGCACTTCTTCATGTCTTTCTTGAAGTTCTCACGGAAGTTCATCAGGGGCTTCTCCACCTCACTGTGAAGCTGTTGGGAGAGTGGAGACGAACACTCAGGACCCAGGGCATCAGCTGTAAGCCAGTGCAGGGAGGAGGGATGGGAGGGGTACCCCTACTTCCCCAGGCAGGTGAGGATGAGTCTGGGGCAGCGACCTGGCAGGAAGGTGAGAGCCATCCCGACACGTGGCTGCCTATCAGGTCTCAGCTGACACAGGTCATCTTAGCTCAGGAGGCCCCAGCACAAATGTCTACAGGATAAGTGGTTAGCAACTAGAGCCTTCTGATTTCCCCATCTGTTAACCACTTTTTTCTGAGCTTCTGCAGCTTTTAAATTTTTAGAATTTTTTACTGTCTATTTATGGTTTATAATATGCTGTTTTGAAATATGTATATATTGTGGAATGGCTAAATCAAGTTAATAATCAATGGGCCGGGCACGGTGGCTCATGCCTGTAATCCCAGCACTTTGGGAGGCCGAGGCAGGTGGATCACCTGAGGTCAGGAGTTCGAGACCAGCCTGGCCAACATGGTGAAACCCCATCTCTACTACATACACACACACACACGCAGATTAGCTGGGCGTGGTGGCAGGCGCCTGTAATCCCAGCTACTCGGGAGGCTGAGGCAGGAGAATCACTTGAACCTGGGAGGTTGCAGTGAGCCGAGATTGTGCCACTGCACTTCAGCCTGGGTGACAGAGTGAGACTCGGTCTCAAAAAAATATATATATAATAATAATCAATGACCTCACACACTTATTTTATCCCACAGCTTCTTGCACGGCTTTGTTCTTGTGTCTCTCTCCCTTATTTTCCAAACTGAGAGCTTTCTGGGGACAGAAACCACATCAGCATCTGTGTCTCCAAGCACTTAGCACAGTGACTGGGGTATGAGGCTTCAGTAAAGAACAGTCGAATGAATGCCATTCAATTAGACGGTCTCAGGTCAGTCCTATTTATCGAACATCTACTCCATGGCAGGTGCTGAGAATACAAAGGTGAGCTAGACAGGGTCCAGACCTCGAGGAACTGATGGTGGGAACTGCTCGAGGCCTGCTAGAAACTCACAAGGGCAACTCTCCGGCACTGCGCTCATGGAGACATTCTCAGCTTGCTGGGCTGCCTGGAGCACCAAAGGGAACCGCCCTGTATCCCAGGGGCCAGAGAAAAGGGTTTGTGCTATCAGAAGAGCTGGGTGGCATCAGGGTTTTAAGCTTTTTTCTTCTCTTTTGTTCCTTCCCTCTTTCCCACCCCACCCCCCCTTTGAAAGAACTTTTCCTTAAAATTTGTTCTGTGAGCATAACACTTATTTATTTTTATTTATTTATTTAGAGACGGAGTCTCGCTCTGTCGCCCAGGCTGGAGTGCAGTGGCGTGATCTCGGCTCACTGCAAGCTCCGCCTTCTGGGTTCACGCCATTCTCCTGTCTCAGCCTCCCGAGTAGCTGGGACTACAGGCGCCCGCCACCAGGCCCGGCTAATTTTTTTTTTTTTTTTTTTTTTGTATTTTTAGTAGAGATGGGGTTTCACCGTGTTAGCCAGGATGGTCTCGATCTCCTGACCTCGTGATCCGCCCACCTCAGCCTCCCAAAGTGCTGGGATTACAGGCGTGAGCCACCGCGCCCAGCCCATAACATTTATAAGAAAACAGATCAACGGGACCTGCTGTGGTCAACGCCAGGTGGCACCCTAGCCCTGTGAACCCCTCCCACCCCACTGCCTGGAATCAGGCAACTCTCTTCAACCTATGTCCACCCCACCACCGCAAATCCGCCTCCACCTGTCTCAGAAGTGTCTCTAGGGAGCACAGCTCAACTTCCCTGGACAGATGATATCCCAACGAGGGTTCTGTGGCTTCCCTCCTCCCCCTCTTGCCAGGTTTTTGCTGTAAAGTATCTTTCTCTGGATACAACCAGGACTTAGGTGTCCCTGTTCTAAGCAACTGACTTACACGGGGCCGGGAGCTCCAAGCGGGCAGGGGCCCCATCTGGGTTGAGCACTGCTGTGCCCAGTGTCTGACCTGGGCTGGTGCTGGGCAGGCGCCCCTTCTGTATTTGTAGAGAGAATGACAAACTCTTCAGAGCTCAATCCCCTGGGTGACAAGACAGCTTCGTCGCTGGATGACCTTCACAGACTAACAGAGAACTGGCCATCCAAACACCCCTCTCTCCTCCTCATGTTAGTTGTAAATATGTCCTATTATTTTTTTTGAGCCCCTGAAACCTTCCCCGTATAGGAAAACATCCCCATCTGGTGGCAGTTTGCAGGATGCTACAAAAATCTTGAGAGCTTATGAGAATAAATAAACCCCTTTCCCATGTATATAGGTTTGGCATTTGCTGAATAGCAGGAGCTGTACGACTCCGGGAATCTGGGAGAGTTAGCTCAGCCTGCTGACTCAGAAACTCTGGGGTCTCTTTCTAAGGACGTGGAAAGCAAGTGACTTTCAGGCTTTAATATGCCCAGGAATGACCCAGAAGAGTTTTCAACATTAAGGTTTCCTGGATCCCAGCCCCAGGTTCTGCAGTCTGGGGAAAAGCCCATGAACCTGCCAATATACCAGGAAGCTTTCCCCAAATTCAAATGACATTCTGGAAACGTGATGCTGCTAACTATCACAAGTGATTTGATTCCACAGATGAGGATGCCTGGCATCTCTGTCTCTCTACAGACATCAAGTATTTTTTTATTTTTATTTTTTGAGACGGAGTCTCTGTCACCCAGGCTGGAGTGCAATGGCGCAATCTCGGCTCACTGCAAGCTCCACCTCCCGGGTTCAAGCCGTTCTCCTGCCTCAGTCTCCCAAGTAGATGGGATTACAGGCACCCACCACCACACCCGGCTAATTTTTTTTTTGTATTTTTAGTAGAGACGGGGTTTCACCATGTTAGCCAGGATGGTCTTGATTTCCTGACCTCGTGATCCGCCTGCCTTGGCCTCCCAAAGTGCTGCGATTACAGGCGTGAGCCACTGCGCCCAGCCGATATTAAGTACTTTTTAAAGACCTAATTTTTTTTTTCCTTTAAAATGGTTAGCCTGGTATCTTTAGTACTCATTCTTAACTTTTAAGCGTCTCTGTTGAACCAGGAGTCAGAAGTCCTTCCTGAAAGTGCCCTTGCAAACTCAGGCCGGCCTGTCATGGGCCCATCAGTTTTTCTTTCCAAAACTCTCGCTCTCTTTGCTTCCTTTTCATCTCACACATCAGAAGAGAATAAGAGAAATTCCAGGTTGGTAGGAATTTCAGACACTGTCTAGTCTGATATTTTTCAGACAGTGTGCGGCCAAGAGTTGTGAAATCGATTTAATGGGCCAGGACCAGCTTTTTGGTGAGAACAGACCAGACTTGAACAGAAAATACCAGAGCACATTTTAAGTAGGAGGATAAATACTGTTTTATGAAACATTTGTTTCAGCTACAGATGTGTGTGACTGTCTGTGTGCAGATACCGGAGTGGACACCTATAGACGTGTTCTGAATACTCATGTAAAATGCACCATTGTAAGTCACTGTCAGATAAGTGTAAAGAGACTGATCTGGTCTGAATTCTTCATTTCATATGTGAAGAAATGAAACCCCAGGGGAGCTAAGTGACTTGCTCAAGGTCACAGAGCTTGGTAGTGACAGTACTGAGATACAACTCATGTCTCCTCACTCCTGTCCCCTAAATCTTCTGATGGAACGCACAGCCTCTACCGCATGAGATTTTCTACCAGCAGAAGGAATTCTGCTCTTCTCCCTTCTTCAGCAGGAGCCAGGTATAACTTTCTTTGTATACAGCACTCTCATTTCTTTAGCAATCTGTTGCTATTAGCAATGGCTTGAGCTAGTGGACCAGAAAAAACAGAAAAATTGCTGCAACAAAAGTGCATTTCTTAAAGAGCTTTTACCCCTGACACACAGCATTCGGAGCAGAATTTCAATAAGTCTTTTGGAGCAGACGTTAAAAAGGGTTTTCGGCATATGGAGCTATATTATTCATGGCAGTCAAATACATCCTTGGAGCCACTTTCTTCTCAAGGACTCTCCATAAAACCACTAGGCTGCTGCGATGACCGCTTGAGGCCACCAACACGGACCGACAGGCTGGAAGCAGCCGAGAGCCTCTCGTGGCAAAGTCTGTTTTGCATGACGGGTCTTCACGAGCTTCCCGTCAGCTGACTGGTGAGGTCCACCCTGTGTCCTGAACACTAACTTAAAATGTTCTGAGCATGTGGTTGTCCAGGGCCAGTCTGCAGCAGCCCATTTGCAACCCCTGGAAAAGCAGAGGCTCAAGAAGAGGCTGTGTTTTCAATGCCATTGGTCTGCCAAAGAGGGGGTGTTGCTGGAAGAAAAGCTCTGGAGACCAAGTCTCCCATTTGCTCAGTCCTTTGCTTTGCTTCCTCTGTGACTGAACCCACCTGGCTGTGTGACCATGGGCTGTGGTCTCACCCCACCTCTTCTCACTGTGAAATGGGGATGCTATCCCGTGTGGTGGTTGACAACAATGAGTTATATCCTGCACACAGCCATCCACACCACTTATGTCACCACTACCACGTCAGAGAGCGTTTTGCCACCTGTTGAGTACTCTAAACAATCAAGAATCAGGGGTCCTACTGATGGGGAAATAAATGCCACCAAGATTCCCGGGGACCCAGCAGGTGACCTTTCCAAAGCTCACAGCTCTGGCTCCCAGCCCCACCCCATCACAATGACAGCACGCTCAGGCATCTTGCCAGTCATTGGAAGTTTCCACCGTAGCAGAGAATGGAGCTGCTGGGGGCTCTGACAGGAGAAGGGAGGCCTTGGGGGGAAAGCTACTCATGATCTGCAGCTGAAAAGTAACTTGCTGTTTCGGATGCAATGCAGGAAAAAGACCCATTCATGGAGTTCCCTTCTCTGCCAGGACTTGAGTAGCAATTTTCTACTGAAGCGCTTGGTGTAATGAGGTTAGTTAGCATGCCTTCACTGGCTGGGAACTCTCCCTCACATCTGGGTGTCAACTCAATCTTGGGGCACACTAAGCCATGGGGAGCTGTAGCAGCTCTGTTCCCTCTTCCCACCCAGCTCTTTAGAAAGTCCTTTCATGTGTTTCAGTCATCTGAGTCATTCATTCTGCCTTCTGTGTGCTGAGTACCACCACGGGGTACATCGTATGGGATCCCAAAGCAGGGATTGCAATTGCAGTGGGAATGGCACTAGGAGAGACACAGGACCAGTGAGTGCTCAACGTGGAAGTCCCAGGTGGGAGCAACCATCTTTGAGGGATGCTACCTTCAAATGATCAAGGATGTGTAAAAGAAGGGAGACTCAGAGTTTAGGCACTTTACCCTGCTGTGTCTGACTAGTGATGGTGGGAGGGCAGAGGGAAGAGAGAGGAGGCCAGGGTCACTGGGATGGTGCACTCTGAAAGGTCCCCCCCCACCTTTTTTTTTTTTTGAGACGGAGTCTCACTCTGTTGCCAGGCTGGAGTGCAGTGGCGTCAACTCGGCTCACTTCAACTTCTGCCTCCAGGGTTCAAGAGATTCTCCTGCCTCAGCCTCCCGAGTAGCTGGGACTACAGGCATGCGCCACCAAGCCCAGATCATTTTTGTATTTTTAGTAGAGATGGAGTTTCACCATGTTGGCCAGGATGGTCTCGATCTCGTGACGTCATGATCCACTCAACTCAGCCTCCCAAAGTGCTGGGATTACAGGCGTGAGCCACCATGCCTGGCCCCTGTTTCTTTAAAAGGCAAGCCTGTTAGTGGGTAGCCCCACCAATCATGTACACTTTAGAGTGGATTATTTCACTGAGAGATTTAGTTTATTTTTCATCTAAAAATTAGCTGAGAGTTGGAGAGAAAACCTGGAGGTATGTGCCAGGGAGTGGGGAGGGGAGAGTCATTTGGAAACATGAAGAAATCTTGAGAGAAAGGAGACCTGAAAAGACTGGGGGTGGGGCAGAGATAGTCAGAGGGCTCTGTTCATTCACGACTCAATAAGAAAATATTTATTAAGCATCTACTACATGCAAGGCACCATCCTGAGCCCTGAGGATAGGAATGGGACAGAAACACCCTGCCCTCAAGTCCTGGTGCTAGTATCTTCAGAACTAAATGAAAGAGGGACCCTTTATGGTTGGACGTGGTGGCTCACGCCTATAATCCTAGCACTTTGGGAGGCGAAGGCGGGCGGATCACGAGGTCAGGAGTTCAAGACCAGCCTGGCCAACACGGTGAAACCCCATCTCTACTAAAAACACAAAAAATTAGCCAGGCATGGTGGCGGGCACCTGTAATCCCAGCAACTCGGGAGGCTGAGGCAGGAGAATTGCTTGAACCCAGGAGGTGGAGGTTGCAGTGAGCTGAGATCACACCACTGCACTCCAGCCTGGGCGACAGAGCAAGACTCTGTCTCTAAAAAAAAAAAAAAAAAAGAAAGAAATAAAGAAGGACCCTTTACTTGGTCTGAACTTTTGCAACAACCACAAATTAAAAAAAAAAATTCTCCCTTTGGCATAAGCTAGTATTTCCTGACACTAGGAAGAGACAGGACATGCTACTCCATCCCTTTGAAAGCCAGGCAAAAAGAAAGCAGGGCTTCATCACTCAGGGGCTGCCCTGAGAAACTGGGGGGGTGTGCTAAGCCCTGCTCCCAATGGCTCCCAAGAGCTGAATGTTAAATTTTCAGGAATTCTGTTTGCTGGTTGTTAAACACAGCCATTATCAAAAAGGAAATGATATAAACTTATAATTGAATAAATTATATTAAAAACAAAGGTAATAGGCCAGGTATAGTGTCTCAGGTCTGTGATCCCAGCATTTTGGGAGGTAGAGGCAGGAAGACTGCTTGAAGCCAGGAGTTCGAGACCAGCCTGAGGAAAATAGCGAGATCCCATCTCTACAAAGAAATAAAAAATTACCCAGGTGTGGTTGCATACACCTGTTGTCCCAGCTACTTGGGAGGCTGAGGTGGGAGGATCGTTTGAGCCCAGGAGGCTGAGGCTGCAGTGAGCTATGATCATGCCACTGTACTCCAGCCTGGGCAACAGAGTGAGACCTTGTCTTTTTAAAAATAACAAGAAATAAAAAACAAAGGCAATATACCCAGCACTTACCACCTCCTAACTACACTTTACTATTTTCCATGCTCTTGGTGGATATTGATGGTTATTTGTGCTACTGTATCTGTACAAAAATGCACCACCTCATGGTGAGCCACTGGGCATCTCTTCCCAACTCCGTATTCCGTGACTTCATGTTGATAGCCTGAAGTTTACACCAGGGAAAATGGCAAACAGGGCAAACTGGAGAGACAGTTGTTAACTATTTTTCAGTACCCCAGTGTGTAAGACCAACTGAGAGCGGCTGCAGGGAGGGGTTACCTTGGCAGAGAACTTGAGGTGAACTTCTGCTTCGTCCGCCAGGCTCTTCTTCACCTGAGCCCACGCCTCTCCCAAGGAGCTGCAACACAGACCATGAGACTCAGGTCAGAAGCCAAAGCCCTTCCTGAGGTAGGATGGTGGGGCTCCACCCCAGGTCTCAGGGAGGTATATGACAGCTGAGAATGTGGACGCGGATGAGGCAGAGGCCAGGCAGAAAAAAGACATGAGCATCACGATTCAACTCACAGGGTCAGATAAGCCACCAAGGTCCAAGTGAGCTCACCTTACCTCTGGAGCTAAGGGAACAGATTGTGGCACACAGCCGAGAGGTAGGCGGGCGTGGGGGGATTCCTAGAAATCCAGAGGCTCACAAGGACCCAGGGAGGTGCAGGAAGCAGGTGTGGGGACATTCCAAAGCCTCAGCTGCAGTGAGGGCCTTGACCCCTGGGCCATCACTGTCCCCAGAGCTTTCACATCACCCCTCCCTGGTTTGCTGACGGGGGTGCAAGCATGTGCTAATAAATCAAGGAAGGAAAACAGGTTCTATTCCAGGGAGAAGCTCTTTTCATTTGTTTATTAGTTTGTTCCTTGAGACAGAGTCTTGCTCTGTCGCCTAGGCTGGAGTGCAATGGCGCGATCTTGGCTCACTGCAACCTCTGCCTCCTGGGTTCAAGCGATTCTCCTGCCTCAGCCTCCCGAGTAGCTGGGATTACAGGCATGCACCACCACATCTGGCTAATTTTTCTATTTTTAGTAGAGACAGGGTTTTGCCATGTTGGCCAGGCTGGTCTCGAACTCCTGACCAACTGAGAGCGGCTGCACGGAGGGGTTACCTCGGCCTCCCAAAGTGCTGGGATTATAGGCATAAGCCACCATGCCCAGCCGGAGAAGCTCTTTTCAAACAGAAGGTACCACACAGCACTGCTCATGGGAAAAACCCAGCTGCTTGGCTTCCAAGAGGGGCGAAGATGGACTGTGTGGGTCTAGTGACTTAGATGCAGCCACAGGGCAGAGAAGGCTCCCACTGCCATCCTAGGAAGCACGGTCTCCTCTAGCACTGCTTCTCTAGCTGTGAGCCCTGATGCTGCCCACAGCTTACTAGAGAAGGGCCAAGTCCTCTTAGCGGCATCACTTCTCCACTCCAAGGAGAGGCCTTCATGTAGAAGAGATCTCCTGAAGTCCCTAAGACTTGCCAATGCAGGCCCCAGGCTATTTTCTCTATGATTTGGAGCTCTTTAACCGCATGACCCTTCCAAGTGATACCCTTGCTTTCTTGCTCCCAGCCTCTTCAACACAGCCAGTAAATCCAGGCTGAATGTTCCGTTGACTTAATATCATCCAAAAGCCACTTCCCCCAGAGAATTCATTAAAGTCGAGTGGCAAAAGCTGATTAAAAGACAGCATGTGGTGAGGCTTCTGGGTCTGGAGCACAGCAGCCAGCAGCAGAGAATTGCCCAACAGTGCACAGCAGATCCCTCTGATGGCTGGCCAGGCCTGTGTGGTGGTGGCGCTGGCTCAGGCCAAGGTGGGTGTTTATGGGAAATGACTGCCTGATTTTATCTAGGAGTCTAGCAGCAAAGAAAGGTCCCCTCAGTGATCCTGGCAGGGGAAGCCACCAGAGAAGCACTGGAGTATGAAACGGGGCAATCCAAGCTGTTGACAATTGTCTCTGCCTGAAGGGCCTGAGATCCAGGAAGCTGTGCTGGGGCACTCCACACCCTCTGGGTGGCTTGGGTGTCCCACCTGATTCAACAGGTGGGTAGGAGGTCCGGGGTGGTGGGAGTAGTCCTGGCAGTTACACAGATCAGCAGAACGGAACACAGAGTCACACAGCTAGGGCTGATTGACTGCAGCAAAGAGGTTAAGGTGTTTCCATGGGGGAAACAGATGATCTTTTTAACAAATGGTGCAGAGACAACCGTACATCCATAGGAGGAAAAGGAATCTTGGCCCTACCTCACACCATACACACAAATTATCTCAAGATGCCTCCTAGCTCTAGGGTGAAAGCCAACACTATTCGAAGCATACCAAGGTTGTCCTGGGAGGAGTGGGAACTGGATTAAAGGGAGGTGAGAGGGGTTTGCCCCTGCAGCTGAGCCACACACAGCAGCCTGTGGGAGGTATGAACAAGAGTCACAGAGCCAAAAAGGCCCCAGGCAGTGCCCAGACTTTGTATGAACACATGCATCTTTCCACAGAGCTGTCAGTCTACTGTCAGCAGAGCACATGGCGGGTAAATGGCCCAGGGACAGCCGTGGTGGCCTGAGAACGTCATCTCTGGGCAACTGGGAGGAAAGGAAGAACCATGGTTTTCCCCCACCCAACGCAACATCCTCAGCTCTACCTCCAGGCCAGGCACTGCTAAGTGGGAGGACATGTCTCCAGACATTCAGATGGGTCCCTCTGAGCCAGTGCATCCTTGGTGAATGCCTCCCTGCTCTCCAATATTCCAGGCTCTTTGGAATCACATCACTATTTATTAAAAAGCTACTTACAAATTCTCTCATTTGAAAAGAGATTTTTTCATCTGATAAACGGTTAATGAAAAACAAAACAAAACCTGCGGTGCATCTCTGTTCCAACATACAGTTTGAGGTACACCAAATTAAAATGCATGTTGTTTTCATGACTGCCAACCAGGAAAACCAAAATCCCATTTCCTTTCCACACAGGAGAGAAAAACTAAAGGCAGAATAAACTACCAAATTCTGTTTATTTACCAATGTGCACATGTCCTGTGAAATCTAATTTGGACACAGAAGTTGAATTACAAAAGCCTCTCCAGCCTCCCTGAGCAGCATCTTCCTCAACTGCTCCAAATTTCTAGACTCTTGCTTTGCTTTGAAAGTCTTCAAGGAGATGGGGTTAAATGTCCAAAGCTGTGTGTAAATGTAAATCAGTGTCTTTGCACGTTGTATGTAGGGGGCTCCTGTGTTCATGTTCCAGTGCCTGCTGCAGGAGTGTGTGCATAGGGCTGCTGTGTGTGCATGCAGGGCGAGGAGTAATGTGTACACCTACGGGGCAATGGCCCTGATGCATGTATGTGAGCTTGTGTTGTGTTTGTCTCTGTGTTTGCCCGGGCATGTGTGTACAGTATGGTAGTGTGGGCCTGACTTATGGAGCTGGACTGCTCGGGTGAGGAGCATATGCTGTGCATGTTGGCCAGGACACAGTGTCCTTGGCAGCAGCCCAGGCTGGAGAGATGGAAGCCGGAAGACTCCAGAGTGGCACAGTGGTTGCAGGGCATGGGGATACTTAGGAAAGCCCCTTGCCAGGCAGCAAGAGCTGCTTCTTTATGTGCCCCCTTCCTACCCCTATCTCAGGCCCCGTGCACACAGCACAAGGAGGCCAGGAATGAACTAACCTCATTTACATCTGTGGAAGGGACGCTGGTCTTGCTGGGCTGCCCTGTGGTCTGTGGCTGGCGGGGAGGGTGAGAACCATTCAAAGGAGGCCGCCTGGCTGCACAGCCAACCCATGTGGAGGGCTTAATCAAAGCCACATTTGGGTTGGCAAAATCTCAGTCCCCTGAAGGATTTCAAGCCATGAAGGCAGATTTGGACTGGCTTAACATCACGGCTCGCTGACAACCACAACCATCCCACAACAGAACGTCTTCCTTCCTCGGGGGTTCACTCCCCCTTGGAGGAGGAATTCAAACACAGACCAGCACCAGAGGGAGGTCAGAACAGTGAGGACCTCTGGGGACCTTTTCAGCTCTAACCTCCTGAGAGTCTTTGTGTTTGTGTTTTTTTTTTTTTTACTGAGGTCAAATTCATATAACATAAAATTAACCGTTTAAAAGTGATCGATCCAGGCGCATTTAGGACCAGACCAAATCAAACGCCTGTTTTGTGAGTGCAACTACCACCTCTATCTAGTTCCAAAACATTTTTGTCATGCTAGTATGGACTAAAGGTTTATGTCCTGCCAAAATTCTTACGTTAAAACCCTAACCCACAATGTGGCTGCATTTGGCAATGGGGCCTTTAAGGAAGTAATTAAGGTTAAATGAGGTCATAAGGGTGCAGCCCTGATCTGATAGGATTAGGGTCCTTATAAAAATAGACATCGGCCAGGCGCGGTGGCTCACGCCTGCAATTCCAGCACTTTGGGAGGCCGAGGAGGGTGGACTGCTTGAGGTCAGGGGTTCTAGACAAGCCTGACCAACATGGTGAAACCCCGTCTCTACTAAAAATACAAAAAATTAGCCAGGTATGGTGGCACATGCCTGTAGTCCCAGCTACTGGGAGGTGGAGGTTGCAGTGAGCTGAGATCAGGCTACTCCAGTCTGGGCGACAGAGCGAGACTCTGTCTCAAAAAAAAAAAAAAAAAAATAGACATCACAGAGCTCTCTCTCTCTCTCTCTCTCTCTCTCTCTCTGAGCATACATCAAGGAAAGGCTGCATGAACAATCAGAAGGCGGCCATCTGCAACCCAATGGGAGAGTCCTTACCAGGCACCAACCCTGCCGGCACCTTGATCTTGGACTTCCCAGCCTCCAGAGCCACGAGAAAATAAATGTCTGTAGTTTCAGCCACCCAGTCTGGGACATCTTGTTGTGGCAGCCCAAGCAGATGAATACACACCCCAGAAGGAAACCTGGTACCCCCTAAGCAGTCACAACCCATTCCCCTCCTCCCCCAGCCCCTGGCAAATGACAATCCACTTTCTGTTTCCATGGGTTTGCCTGTTCTGGGCATTTTACATAAATGGAATCACACACTATGAGACCTTTTGTGCCTGGTTTCTGTAACTTAGCAGATTGTTTTTGAGGCTCATCCACACAGGAGCATGTATTAGTGTTCCATTCCTTTTCATGGCTGAATAATATTCCATCGTCTATCCATGGATATCCATTGTGCATACACCACCATTTGTTTATCCAGTCATCCCTCGGTGGAATGTAGGTTGTTTCCACCTTTTGGCTATTATGAATATTGCTGCTCTGTACACATGTATTAGCTTGAGTGCCTGTACTCAATTCTTTTGAGTATAAACCTAGGAATGGAATTGCTGGGTCATATGGTAATTCTATGTTTAGCTTTTTGAGGAACAACCAGATTGTTTTCCACAGCGGCTACACCATATTCCATTTCCCCTAGGGGTGCATAAGGGCTGAGACTTTTTTACCCACTAGGAGTCCTTCTGTGGCTGGAAGGGTTGGGTTAAGCTTCTCCCAGCCCAGGTCCCACTCAAGGAGGTCTGGACAGTCACAGCATTAATGGGAAGGGAGCCTATGCCTCAAGCCCACAGGAGAGAGCTCCAGACAAAGCGGTCAGGTACAAATACCCTCTCACACCCAGCTTCCTCCCAGCCTGCCCCTAGAGAAAGGGGAGCTGGAGTGGGCACCTAGAGGCTGCTGCCCAGCAACCAGGGGTCAGACCAGAGGGGATTCTGACATACTCCAACATCTGGAATGTGGCTCTTGGTCACTAAAGAGAAGACAATGTGGAAGTGCCTTTTTTTTTTTTTTTTTTTTTTTGAGACGGAGTCTCGCTCTGTTGCCCATGCTGGAGTGCAATGGCCTGATCTCGGCTCACTGCAAGCTCCGCCTCCTGGGTTTACGGCATTCTCCTGCCTCAGCCTCCCAAGTAGCTGGGACTACAGGCACTCGTTACCACATCCGGCTAATTCTTGTATTTTTAGTAGAGATGGGGTTTCACTATGTGGGCCAGGCTGGTCTCGAACTCCTGACCTTGTGATCCACCCGCCTCAGCCTCCCAAAGTGCTGGGATAATGGGTGTGAGCCACCCGCCCGGCTGGAAGTGCCCTCTTGAGTGTGGACGCCCACACCTTGAGTCATGGCTGCCCAGCTTGGGCCACGGGCATACACCTAAGTTATGAGCACCTACCTGAGCCATGAGTGCCCACCTTCAGCCAGGCCTATGGAGAGCTCCCCATCCAAAGTGGGGCCATGCCAGTGATCAGTGATGAGTGGCAGATCCCCCTTCCTCAGTGACCCCCATCCTCCCCACTCCAACCTCTCTCCTACCCACTCACCCTTCCTCCTGTGAAGCCAAGGAGTTCTGAGAGAGCTTAGCTAAGTTCTTCGCATAGTCTTCTTCAATCTTTATCCTGCAAAGAGAGAAAACCCAACACACATCAGCTCTCCAGTGCCAGATCGTGGGTCTGCCCTGCTGCCCTGCTGTCCTGCACACCTCAGCCGTGGAAAGGAACCCACTAGACCATAAGCTCTGAGACCACATGACTCTTGTCTGTCCACTTGACATGCAGTAGGTGCTTAATAAATACTTGTTGGATAAATGAATGAACAAGACTGTCTGGACCTCCATCTCCTCATCTTCAAAGTGGGATATTTTCTCCTGTCTCCTAGAGCTGTGAAGACGAGAGCTGTCGTTTACATAGTTCCTAGCACAGAACGGGAAACATAAGACCCCTGAACGAATAAATGAATGAAGGAAGGAATGGATGTCTGCAACCTGTGATGGACTACCAGCAATCCCCAGTGCTGTCCCCTTTCCCTTCCAGCCCCAGAACTCCCAGGTGGCCTCGGGCCCTCAGCAGCAGAACAGAACATCTCCCTCCTGTCTCACACCCCCAATGCCTCTGATTGTCAAGCCTGCTGGGTACAAGTACTTCCATGGAAACCTGGCAGTGCCCAGGGCTGCAGGTAGATTCTACTTCCCTGGAGAGGAAAGTTGCCTTGGATGTAGCTTCCGGCAGGCAGGCCTTTGACACATTTGCAAGGCAACTCCCCAGGGATTGTCCTGTATTATCTGGCACGTCCATGTTAAGCGTGTTGTCAGAGGTATTGTTCACCACCTAAGTGGTCCTCTAGGCCACCGTGGGAGACAGAGGAGCTATGCTTATGCCAACCAGAGCTGGCCAGGGCCCAGGCTTCAGAGAGCCCTTGGTCCATCACGCGGTGAACAGAAAAGCTCCAGAGATGCTGGGACCACAGCGTTTGCTTCCCAGCCGCTCAAGCAGCTGGCACCCAAAGGGTACGATGATGGAGAGAGGGCAGCTGACAAAGTCTGACGGCAGCATTCCGAGTAATAATAATTGCATGACTTGGCATCAGGAGACTCACAATCTCGTTCCTTCTTGCACTGCTTTCCCCTCACCTCCACCTTCAACTGGTCTCTAGGTCCTCCTGAGTCTCATTCCAACTGATCTGCCTCTGTCACTTCCTCTCCATCCCCCTACCTTTACCTCCAGACTGTGGTCAAGAGAGATCTCTAGAAAGTAGATCTATCCATGCCACGCTCCCGGCTCCTCAATGCCGACCTCACGCACCAGACACACGAGGTGCATACGCTGTCTGCCTCCTGTGTCTCACCTCCAGGACCAAAGCGTGCGTCACCTCCACCTCTGCCCCACTTCCCGAAACCAAGATCCCAGCAAACCAGCCAGCAGCTGTCCTCGAGCCGGGCGAGCTCCCAATTCTGAGCCTCTCAGCTCTCACCTCTCCTGGCACTAAAGGGCCTTCCCTACGAGATCCCAAGGTGGATGGTGTAAGCGTTTTCTCTAGGAAGCCCGGAATGTCCTGAAATGGCAGTTTCCAATTATTTGCTAACAAGACGTTATGGAAATATAAACCATCAAGCTTTGGCTTTTACAGCCATTTTCCTGTTTGCCTGTTTTATACCATTGTTTTCTTAAACTCCAGCTGTGCAACCTCTCCATTTCCCACCAGTTTAATGGGTCATAAAATAAGGATTTGATTACACAAATTGAAAATAGGCCCTCTGTCTATGCCCATACCACCCTGAACACATCCAATCTCATACGAAAATAGGCCCTCTAAGGGAAAGGGGTGCTTCAAAACACCGAAGCATTATTACTTGATTATTGCTGTTATAATTAAAAAGGAAATATTTTTGGTTGGGCGCAGTGGCTCATGCCTGTAATCCCAGCACTTTGAGAGGCTGAGGCGGGTGGACTACCTGAGGTCAGGAGTTCAAGACCAGCCTGGCCAACATGGTGAAACCCCATCTCTACTAAAAATAAAAAACATTAGCTGGGCATGTTGGTACACGCCTGTAATCCCAGCTACTCCAGAGGCTGAGACAGGAGAATCGCTTGAACCCCAGAGATGGAGGTTGCAGTGAGCCAAGACTGCGCAACTGCACTCCAGCCTGGATGACAGAGCGAGACTCTGTCTAAAAGAAAAAAAAAGGAAATATTTTTAAAAGATATTGCAATTTGCTATAAATATTTCCAACTCCAGATGGAAAGTTGCGTGTTTGTGTGTGTGTGTGCACATGTGTGATAGGTGGGTATGTGCAGGTGTGTGGGTATGTGAGTGTGTGCTGAACAGAACCTCAGAACCTGGAGACAGAGAGAGGAGGAAGGAGATAGAGAAGGAACTTCTCTTTCTCTTTGTAGATTTCTCCATTTCCATTGGGCTAAATTTATTGTTTCTTCATCTGTGTTCCCAAGCTCTTTGGACAAAACACTGTTATAATCCCTGACGCAGGGATGGGGCAGGGGGAGGGCTCAACATCTCCTGCCCTGGGACACAGGTTTTGGCTAACGATGAATTGAACTGTAACATTCCCCGCATTGGTTATAGTAAAGGGCAGTGCTTCAAATCATGGCCAGGTACATAAGTAAAGGAGTAAAGTAGTCTGCGGGAGAAGACAGTACGGAGTGGTCGAGACTGTGGCAAAATGGGAACACACAGCCCGTCTACAAGAGTAGCTGCTACTCAGCTCCAGCCAACTGTCGCGTGAGGGATGCGGAGGAAATCCTGCCAACGCTTTTGCTCTTTCAAGGTGTGCTAAATATCCAGCTTTTAATATGAAATCTACCCATCTTTTTAAGTGTTGGTTTAAATATTTAAAAACACTATATTGGCCAAAGCTACACATCTGCTGACCAGATCCGTCCCAGGGGCCATGAGTTTGCCACCTGATGCTAACCAGCCCAATGCTGAGTGTGCAGTACTGAGTCCTGTGCTGTCGCCCCCTGGCCACGCGGCCCTGGGGAACACCGGTAGCAGGCCCCAGGGCTGGGAGGAGCCCAGGCTTCACCTTTCCCGGATGAATTCTGACATTTCCTTCTGCATTTGTTTGCCCTTCAGCTGTTTCTGGAGCAGTAGTTCAAACCCAGCCACAGTGCCGTTGCCTTGGGGGTCCTTCCTATCAGCCTACAAAGGAAGCAGAAGCACAACAGTTTAGGGCATGTCTGAGTCTGGAGCCAGGGAGAATGGCCTACAGGGAGGACAGCTCCTAGATGTGCCTGCTGTCCTAACTCGGATCTCTCTCCTGGTGCTCCCACTCCCAACAGCGCTTTCTGATGCTCAGGCTCTTACAGTTGCTTCATCCCCACATCCAAGCCCCTTAACTTTCCCAACCTGGGAACCGAAAGGAAGAAAGGCAAGTGTCCAAGAGCGCCGGCTGTGATGCCTAACGGCCTACGACTTCCAACCAGGTGGCTGCAGAGCCTGGCTTGGCCCTCGGCGAATCTTGGCATCCTGACTCCAAGCTGGACTATGTGTGAGCTCAGGAGCAGGTACCCCCAGCCTTAAGCCATCCTGTCTTCTACCAACTTCTTACACTGGTAGGGCAGTGACACCCTCTAACCACACATTCATAAAAGATCACAGGAGAGAAAAGTAAATCATAGGGAGAAAGTGGATTCAAGGGAGGCTGGAGGAGAGAACAGGACAGGCTGCCCTGAAATACTGGCTGGGTGACCCTGGCCAAGTTCTTCACTCACTCCAGGCCTAAGCTTTTTCATCTGCAAAACTGATGAAATAACAGCCCCACCTTCATGTGGTCATTTCAGGGTAAATGACATATGTATATAGCTGAGCAGATTGCTGAGCACATATTGTGTACCCAATAAATGGTATCTGTTATTAGTTACTTTCAAATAAAAGTCCAAACTTGGGGAGGATGGACAAGTCAAGGAAATAAATACTTAGCAGCCAATTAATTTTGCAAACAAATAATCTTAAAATTTCAAAATTAAATGATTTATTTTATTTTACCTGCATTTCTTCAAGCATACAGAATGCCCCTTCCCTGCCATTCCGCTGCCTGAGATTCACCCACACATCTGCCCGCACGGCCGTGGCTGCTGGAGCACCAGCTCCCAGGGCCATCCCAGGCATGTCTAAAAGTGTCCTCCTCCTTACAGCTTTTCCCTATCAGGAACCCAGGGTCAAACACTTTGCTACTTAATAGAAGGTGTTCAGAACAGGTTTTTGATATCCCAGAGAGAGAGGTGCATTGGTGAGAACAGTGTCCCAGCATCTGGTAGGACCCAGGTTCTTGTCTCTGCTCAGCCGCAGGGTGTCCAATCCTAGGCAATATCTCCCCAGACCACACCCTTGAAATAGGGGTGGGTTGCATCTCTCAGATCCCATCCAGATCAGACATTTTAGGAGAGGGGAAAGAAAAGGGGTTGCTGATACCTGCAGGGAACCCCATTTACCATCATCAAGTAGATGAGGGATTTTATGGACACCTTCCCAGTTCCCCCGGTGTGGCACCCTCGGGTGCCATAACTCAAAGTCCTCCGGCCACGCTGCTAACATCCCTGATGACAGGGAGATCACCATCCTACGGGGTCACAGTCAGGCTGTTCTTGCAGTTTAAAAGCAATGTCCACTGAGGATCGCTGCGCTTCACTCTACGAATGCTACATCTTGATGAAAAAGCAGAAGGAAAATTACCCAAATACTGAGCTCAAATCTGCCTCCCTTCTAGGATGGATAGGCTGAGTTATCCATGCACTCTCGGGAAAACCAGCCAGAAGAAACAGGCTTTAATGACTGTGTCAGGACAGAGAAATTTCTATTAGTGGAAAAGGCCTTGATGGTTAGGGGGATAAGTGGATTGCAGATTAAGTATCAGAGTCCCCAGGGAGCTTGAGTTAAGATAAGAACTCACAAGTGTCGCCCTCCGGACGCTGCTGGAGGCAGGCGGCATCAGACATTCCTGCCAGCTTTCCAAGGCTTGAGACCCCACACGCTGACCTCCAGTAACTAGGATACCCATTTCCAGGGCTCAAACCCCTCTCTCCTTGAACCCTCCATTTACTGCACCCCTCTTGAGAGATGATGTTTCCGAACCCAGGTACATCTCTCCCTCTCTGCTGCCACCACCATCTTTCCTTGTCTCTTCCACTCACCCGTCAACTTCCCACCCCCGCCTGCACAATGCCTATGAATCAGATCACATCATATTGCTGCTTAAGACCTTCTAACATGCTCCTTCCACAAACAGAATAAAACTCACTCACTGGGGCCTAGAAGGTCTTGCGCACTCTGATGCTTGCTTACCCCACCTCTGAGCTCACCTGCCCAGGTCTGTCTGATGCCAAAGATAAGCCCGTTTACACTGTTTCCTCAACCAATGCACAGATCTCTACCCTGGATGCAGCATAGCCGGAGCTACAGAAATTGTGCCTTGGTGAGACGTGGAGGCAACAGGGATCTCTGTGTATCTTCTAAGGTACAAGTGATTTTGTAGAAAGAGAAAAGCACTTTTATCTAGTATTCGCTTAGCAAATCTAAAAAAGTGTAGATAATCCGGCTGGGCACGATGGCTCACGCCTATAATCCCAGCACTTTGGGAGGCCAAGGCGGGTGGATCACCTGAGGTCAGGAGCTTGAGACCAGCCTGGCCAACATGATGAAATCCTGTCTCTACTAAAAAAAATAAAATAAAATACAAAAAATTAGCTGGGTGTAGTGGCACACACCTGTAGTCCCAGCTACCCGGGAGGCTGAGACAGGAGAGTCGCTTGAACCTGGGAGGTGGAGGCTGGAGTGAGCAAAGATCACACCACTGCACTCCAGCCTGGGTGAGACAGAGTGAGACTCTGTCTCAAGAAATCCATTCTGCACAGTGGTGAAAACAAGTTTTTACTTATTTACTATTCCTTGGAGCCTTTGGACACTTGTTTTTTTGAAGTGTACAATTTAGTGGTTTTTAATATATTCACAGGGTTGTACGACCATCTCCACTATCTGATTCCAGAAAGGGGTGATCTAATTTTGAAAGTCACTATGACTTTAACATGCAAATGGCCCAGGACCATTCCCAGAATATTCTGAGGTACAGGACTCTGCATTTCTAAAAATTTATTTACTTGAATTGTGAAAAAAATACACCTAGCTCGCAACTGACCATTTTAGCCATTTTTAAGAATACAGTTCAGTGGCACGAAGTACATTCACATGGTTGTGCAACCATCGCCACCATCCACCCGCAAAACTTTCTTTAATCTTGCAAAACTAAAACTCTGTGTTCGCTAAGCGATCTGCAAAAGTTTTAAAACTACAGGATTATCCAAGCTGGAGCTCTCTGAAGATCCTTTGCCCAACTGCCTCACAATTCTGATGAGGACAGTGAGGCCCAAGTAGGTGAAGCAATTGTCCAACGTCATTCATGTAAGCGACAAGCAGGTATGCAGCCCACGTTCATTTATTGAGGCAGATTCTAGTCTCCTGCCTTCACTGAGCATCAGAGAAAATGGCCCCCCGCTTACCTACATTCTGGTTGAAGTGTCTGTAACGTGAACAGAAGTCCTGCTGAATCCCTGAGATTCATGGAATGAGCTGGACTCCAAGAGGGTCCTAAGTTCCTGTCTCAGATGCAAAATCTAACACCAGCCCTTCACGCTCCAACGAGAAAGGCCCCTCCACTTTGAGATCCAGGTCCCTCCTATCCATCCTGGGTGTCCACTCCCGGTCACCGGGGTCACACTGTGGGGGAAACTGAGGTGCTGCTTACCCAGAAGTAGTCGCAGTAGCTCCACTCGGTTGGTTTCAGCAGCTGCTGTTCCGGCATCGTGTCTGGGTGAGGGAATGTCACACAGTTTATCTGTAGGGCACAGAACAAGAAAGAATGACCCTGCTGTAGACTGGAATAGCGAGGAAGGCTTTGCTCTTGGGGGACATGGCACTAGAGCAGCCTCCCTATTGACAGAACATGCACAGGGATCTTCCCGTGCTCCAGGGGCCAGCGTTTCACATGAGGGGCAACAGGCGCTCACCCCCACCCCAGAGGGGCTGTGAACCAGTACCACCTCTCTAGATGGCAGTTTACTAGGATCAATATCCGGTGCCTTTGACCCAGCAATTGCACAAGAGTCTATCCTACAGATACAGTTGCATGGGGGCAGTTACGTCCATACACGCTTTTTCACGACAGCGCTATTTATGGTCGTTAAAGGCTGGAAAACAACTCAAATGTCCATCAGTGGGGGAATGGTTAAACAAAGTATGAGACAGACATCTATGTAAATCAGAAAGGACATGGTGATAAAGTTCTTAAATTTAATTAGGAAAGCGTCTGGGCGCGGTGGCTCACGCCTGTAATCCCAGCACTTTGGGAGGCCGAGGCAGGTGGATCACCTGAGGTTGACAGTTCGAGACCAGCCTGACCAACATGGAGAAACCCCGTCTCTCCTAAAAATACAAAATTAGCTGGGCGTGGTGGCACATGCTTGTAATCCCAGCTAGTCAGGAGGCTGAGGGAGGAGAACCACTTGGACCCGGGAGGCAGAGGTTGCAGTGAGCCAAGATGGCACCATTGCTCTCCAGCCTTGCAGTGAGCTGAGATCATGCCATTGTACAAGCGAAACTCCATCTCAAAAAAAAAAAGAAAATTTAATAAGGAAAGTGTGCCAGGATATATAGTTAGGTGAAGGTTAAAAAAAAAAAAAAAAACAAAGCAAGCAAAGAGTATTACAGTTCCTTTTTAAAAAGGAAGACAAGACCAGCCCCTCCTTTTCCTACTGCTCCTTCACCCATTCAGCGTGAAGATGTTGAGGATGAAGACCTTGAGGATGATCCACTTCCACATAAAGAACAGTAATTATATTTTTCTTCTTTACAATTGTCTTAACATTTTATTTTCTCTAGCTTACTTTACTGTAAAGATACAGTGTATAATACACATAAACATGCAAAATATGTGTTCATGTCAGTAAGGCTTCCACTCAACAAGAGGCTATTAGTAGCTAAGTTCTGGGGAAGTCCAAAGTTATATGTCAATTTTGGACTGTCGGTGGGGAGGCGGCACCCCTAGCCCCCATGTTGTTCAAGGGTCACCTGTATAATACACATTTGGTTATTTGCATATAGAATACTTCTGGAAACTGATAACATCGTTTGCTTCCAAGGAAAGGAACTGTGTGGGTGAGGGTCAGGGGTGAGAGATTACCTTGCAAATTTTATGTCATGATGTGTATCATACAAACAAATACCCCTTAAAATTATAATCTGGGGGGCCGGGCATGGCAGTTCATGCCTGTAATCCCAGCACTTTGGGAGGCCGAGGCAGGTGGATCATGAGGTCAGGAGTTCGAGACCAGCCTGACCAACATGGTGAAACCCCTTCTCTACTAAAAATACAAAAATCAGCCAGGTGTGGTGGCATGTGCCTGTGATCCCAGCTACTCAGGAGGCTGAGGCAGGAGAATCGCTTCAACCCAGGAGGCGGAGGTTGCAGTGAGCCGAGATTGCGCCACTACACTCCAGGCTGGGTGACAGAGCGAGACTCCGTCTCAAAAAAAAAAAAAAAAAAAAAAAAATCTGGGCTGCACATGTAAGGCTGGCCCTAGCTAAGGAGAGTGAAGGACAGAAATTTTCAGGTCGTCTCAGACTTTTCTGCCCGAGCACATCTGCAATGCTCCCTGGCTTTTCCCCACTGTGTGGAGGCAGCTTCAGGCCCCACATTCCCACCTCTCCTAGGACGTGGGCTAATTTGCTTCCTCTGTGGGAGCAACACCTAAGCCTTATAAGTCTTCAACCCCTCCTTGCAGCCCAAGCACCTGCTGAAGTGGAAAATGTCACACATTAAAAAATGGTGCAGCCCTGAGGTTTTGGGCCCAGGACACAAACTCCAATGCTAGGCAGGGCGTGCAAGCCAGTGAGGTGCCCAAGTGTCACAGAAACTGCAGCTGGGACAGGAAGGCGGACAGCATCACAGAAACTGCAGCTGGGATAGGAGGGAGGACAGCCTCCGCTTTGGGCAGGGCTCAGAGTCTGTGGAGATGCGTTCAAGGGGCAGATCCTGCTCAGCTCTTGCCAACTGTCATCAAGCCCTTCTGAGGAGTCCAGTGCTGACGGACTATGTGATGACTCGAGGGAAGCTGAAAATGTGGATTTTTTATGCAAAGTGTCGCCATTTTTAAGTGTTGGCAATTAATTCAAGGTTAAAAACAATAATAATAAAAACAATAACACCATGTAGGCCCAAAAAACTCTTCTGCCAGCAAAGTCAGGCCCATGGACCTCCAGTTGTGACCTCTGGTTCAGGAAGCTGCTGGGTGGCTAGAAGTAAATCTAGTGCACAACCCCTCCCCTGCTGCCAGGGCACAGACCTCAGTCGTAGTCTGGGGAGAAGTCCCCAACAAAAGAAGGAGCCTCCTCCTCCCGGATCCTTACAAGTGGTTAAGGCGAGGGCTGAGGTCCCCACCACCCTAGAGGGAAACGCGACTCAGCAGAAGGATCAGAGGCAGGAAGGACCCTGGAGATGACAGGGCTGCACCAAATTCTGCCAAGGATAATCCCTTCTTCTCTTTCTCCTTCCCTTCCTCCCTTTCTCCCTTCCTCCCTTCCTCCCCTCCTTCCCTCCCTCTTTCCCTCCTCCCCTCCCTCCCTCCCTTTCTTTTTTAGACGGAATCTTGCTCTGTCACCAGGCTGGAGTGCAGTGGCACGATCTCGGCTCACTGCAACCTCTGCTTCACTGGCTCAAGTGATTCTCCTGTCTGAACCTCTCTCGAGTAGCTGGGATTACAGGTGCACGCCACCACACCTGGCTAGTTTTTGTATTTTTAGTAGAGACAGGATTTCACAACGCTGGCCAGGCTGGTCTCAAACTCCTGACCCCAAGTGATCCACCCTCCTTGGCCTCCCAAAGTGCTGGGATTACAGCCATGAGCCACTGCGCTGAGACTCTTTCTCCTTTTCAAAATGTGTAACTTCTAAGAATACAACATTATCCATGTAAGATTCCTGGCCAGGGCATGGTGGCTCACATCTGTAATCCCAACACTTTGGGAGGCCAAGGTGGGCGGATCACTTGAGCTCAGGAGTTCGAGACCAGCCTGGGCAACATAGCACAACCTTGTCTCTACAAAAAATAAAAAACAAAACTAGCCAGGCATGGTGGCGCACACCTGTAGTCCCAGCTACTTGGGAGGCTGAAGTAGGAGGATCTCTTGAGCCTGGGAGGTGGAGGCTGCAGTGAGCTATGATTATATCACTGCACTTTAGCCTGGGTTAAAAAAAATCCTGTCAAAAATATTTAATCTGAATCTAACGATGAGTGAGGAAAATCAAGATAGTTGTTTAAAAGGCACCTTGTGGCAGGGTGTGGTGGCTCACACCTGTAATCTCAGCAATTTGGGAGGCCCACGTGTGCGGATCACAAGGTCAGAAGTTGGAGACCAGCCTGGCCAACATAGTGAAACCCTGTCTCTACTAAAAATACAAAAATTAGCCGGGCATGGTGGTGGGCGCCTGTAATCCCAGCTACTCGAGAGGCTGAGGCAGGAGAATCGTTTGAACCCCGGAGGCGGAGGTTGCAGTGAGCCGAGATTGCGCCATTGCACTCCAACCTGGGCAACGGGGCGAGACTGCGTCTCAAAAAAAAAAAAAAAAAAAGGCACACAGCTTCCTGAACTCTAAAAAAATTAGCACTGTGATGGATTAAAAAAACAAAGGCTAGATGAAGATCAGCTGAGGCTGGGGAGATTTCTCCCAGGCGTCAGCAGCCTGAGTGAGAGAAGGGAGGGCCAGTTCTTGAAGCCAGCATCAGAAAACTGTCTCCCCAAGCCTTGGTTTCGGGCCGAGTCCCCAAGGTGTGTCCAGAGACAAGTCTCCTTCCTTCCTGCGCCCACAACCCACTGCCAAGCAGGCAATCATGAAAACAAGGGACGGATTTCAAAAGTGCACAGATTCCTTATTTTGTGTTCCAGTTATTCTTATTTCAACAAATCACGGTCATCACAGTCCACCTTTATTTTGCTGAATAAAGCAGTCCATGAAAATTTCAATCAAATTTAATGATAAATTAACTATGACATTAAAGTAAATTGAGCATTAAGAATGATGGAACGAGCAGAGTTGTGGGTACTCAGAGGCGGGTCTGAATGCCTTCTGGAGTGGCCTGCCCTGCGGGCATCTCTCCCCTTTCCCTCGTCCTTCCCCACTCAAACTGCTCTTGGCCTCGCCCTCTTGTTGGGGAAACATTTCCCCACAAAGAAAGGACTTTCCTGGCCAGGTGCGGTGGCTCACGCCTGTAATCCCAGCACTTTGGGAGGCCGAGGTGGGCGGACCACCTGAGGTCGGGAGTTCGAGACCAGCCTGATCCACATGGAGAAACCCCATCTCTATTAAAAATACAAAATTAGCCAGGCTTGGTGGCGCATGCCTATAATCCCAGCTACTTGGGAAGGCTGAGGCAGGAGAATCGCTTGAACCTGGGAGGTGGAGGTTGCAGTGAGCCAAGATCGCGCCATTGCATTCCAGCCTGGGCAACAAGAGCAAAACTCTCTCAAAAAAAAAAAAAAAAAAAAAAAAAAAGAAAAAAGAAAGGGCTTTCCCATGTCAGGAAGAGGCTTGGCCAAACGTGGGGCAGGCAGGCAGAAATGGGTCTTGGCCAGTCTTGTTCCCCCAGAATCTTCCTGAGTTGACTTACCCTCAAAGTGAGGATGCCACTGCGCACCCCAAGAGGCCTGTGCAGACAGACCCTGCTAGCCAGAAAGGGAGACGGTACCAAGGACAGCCCCTTCAATGATGCATCCTGGCTGGCTCCAAGCCAACCACCTAAAAGGCCATGGAAGTCCTGAGGAGGACTGAGACCCACCTAAGTACCACTCAGTCCCCTTCTTGTCCCAGAGTCAAGGATGAACATGCCTCGGAGTCACCTAGAGGACATGGGTTGCTGTGTCCCACCCCCCCGCTGTCTGCTTCAGGAGCTCCGGATGGGGTCTGAGCTCTCAAGTGATGCTGAAGGTCTGGGGACCACACTTTGAGAACCAGCATTTGTGATCCATTTAGCAGGGACAGGGGCAGCCCCTGGGGGAGAACTTGTGCCCACCACAATGGAAGACACACAGATAAACAAGCTACAGAGCCCTGATCTTAAGATCCTACATGGCAAGTGGGCAAAGGACATGAACAGACACTTTTTCTTTTTTTTATTGAGACAAAGCTTTGCTCTTGTCACCAAGGCTGGAGTGCAATGGCATGATCTCAGCTCACTGCAACTTCCGCCTCCCGGGTTCAAGCGATTCTCCTGCCTCAGCCTCATGAGTATCTGGGATTACAGGTGCCCGCCACCATGCCTGGCTAATTTTTGTATTTTTAGTAGAGACAGGGTTTCACCATGTTGGTCAGGCTGGTCTCGAACTCCTGACCTTCAGGTGATCCACCCACCTTGGCCTCCCAAAGTGTTGGGATTACACGCGTGAGTCACCGCACCCGGCCCAGACACTTTTCAAAAGAAGACATATGTGCAGCCAACAAGCATATGCAAAAATGCTCATCACCGTTAATCATTAAAGAAAGGCAAATCAAAACCACAATGAGATACCATGGCATGCCAATCAGAATGGCTATAATTAAAAAGTCAAAAAATAACAGGTGCTGGCGAGGTTGGAGAGAAAAGGGAACACGTATACACAGTTGGAGGGAGAGTAAATTAGTTCAACCATGTGGAAAGCAATGTGGTGATTCTTCAAAGAACTAAAAACAGAACTATCATTCGACCCAGCAATCCCATTACTAGGTATATACCCAAAGGAATATAAATCTTTCTACATAAAGACACATGTACGCATATGTTCATTGCAGCACTATTCACAATAGCAAAAACATGGAATCAACTTAAATGCCCATCAACGATATACTAGATAAAGGAAACGTGGTACATATACAACATGAAATACTATGCAGCTATAACAAAGAATAAGATCACGTCCTTTGCAGGGACATGGATGGAGCTGGAAGCCATTATCCTTAGCAAACTAATGCAGGAACAGAAAACAGGTTGGGGCAGAAGGGTAAAAGCAGTAGAATGTGGGGGCTCATTAAAGACTCATCACCTTGCTGCTTCTGCCACTCCTTGAGGATACCAGTCCTCAGATGGAGCCCCGAGGTGCCTGCCACTGTCTCTGTCCTCTCTCATTTTGGGATTTCTCCCTCCCAGGAAGCCCACTGGGATTTCTCCAAATCCTCACTCCCGCAGGGGAGCCCTGACTCAGGCACCCTCTTTAGGGCTTTGCATGTATTCTCATTTCATCTTCCCAGCAACTCCACAGGGGAGGAAGAACAGCCTCATCGTATATGAGGAAACTGAGGATCACAGAAGCAAGGTATCCGAATCCAGATCCAGCTGGCTGCAGAGTTCAAGCCTCGACCACGAAGCTATGTGATGGGCTATTTGCTCGTCACTTTGCATTCGAACATCCGTCGAAAGGCTGCTCAGTGCCACGCACTACACCAGCTCTTCCCAGCAAGCTGCATGCATACATTTGTAATGATATTTCTCGTGATGGTTTATTTAATGTCTCTCCTCCTTGCCAGACAGCCTGTTCTACGAGGGGATGGGGACCATCTTTTCCCTGCCATTTCCCTCCTCACTGGTGCAGTGTTGGGTACATAGTGGGTGCTCAGGAGATGTTTCTTGGTGCAGTGGCCGGAGGCTAGGGATGTAAGGCATCATCTCTGCTCTCAACAGTTCCGTAAATAAGTCACTGTAATTCTTCGGGATAAACCTGCCAGTGGAGTAAGCCTGAGGTGCTGAGGTAACTGGAAGGACTGGGGGTCCAGGGGAGGAATCTTAGATTTAGGTAATAATAGTAGGGCCCAGGCAGACAGAGGGGCGGGAAGGTGAAAAGGGTACTGCAGGAAGGGAAAGGACCCAGGATGAGAGGACATGCCCTATAGGTGGGGACCGTGTTGCTCAGTTTGGCTGAGCTGTGTCCCACTGCATATCCCTCAGAGAGCTTCTGGGAGGCAGCCCTTGTGCTTCTGGCTGCTCCTGAGTCAGGAGTAGACAAGACTGAGGTGAGAGGGGATCTTGCAGGGGTGCCGAGGTCTGTCCTGAAGGCAGCAGGACAGCGGGGGGCCACAGAAGCACCCTGCAGGAGAGTAACAACTCATCAGGCTGCTGTCTGGGGTGAGCACCCCCACTACAGCATAGAGGATGCACTGGAGGTAGAACGTGACTGTGGCCACCAGGGAAGTGTGCAGTGATGGGGGACGGGGGAGTCATGATAGCAGCTGGGACCAGCATAGGCAAGAGGGGATTAGAAGAAGCCTGGGATACTCTACAAGTAGCCTTGACAGCACCATGAAGTCAACTCAGTGATGCCCATCCAGGGACAATTTTTCCCCCACCCCAGAAACATCTAGCAATGTGGAGACATTTTTGGTTGTCACAGCTGTGTGGGGTCAGGGGTGGATGCTATTGGCCTCTGGTTGGTAGGGGCCAGGGAAGGTGATACACATCTACAATGCACGGGACAGCTCCCCACAACAAAGTGCTATCCAACCCAAAAGATCAATGGTGCTGAGGTTGAGAAACCCTGAGTTGACTGACCTGGGTGGAGAGGAAGCATGTTTCCATACATTGGGATGGAAGATGGAACCACAGTCCCTTCAGAGAGAGGGAGGCAGTGGCAGCAGAGGGGCATGGTGAGAAGTGTGTGTGCGCAGATGTCCTGGAAGCAATTGCAATGGTCTAGTGCAAACTCATGCACAGATGAGGACACTGAGACACAGAACGTTTAACTCTAGTTCACTATAAGTGGCAGAGCAGGGTCTAGAACCAGCTTCCTAATTCCCGGGTCACCACTTTTATCCTTGCTGTGTCCTTCTGTGATATCCAGACCTCAAAGTCAAGGCTCCTATGTCCCTGGATCAGAAGGGCTGGGAGGGCCACATAGCTCCATCCTGCAGTGCTCCAAAGCCCAAGGAGGGAAGAGAAGGTGGGACAGGACTTTCCACATGTGGATTCCTGTCCTCCCCTGGGTGACATTTTCCAGATGGTTAATACCAGGGTCCAGCTACACCTCTGGAAAGACCTCATCTTCCTCCCGAGGCCTCCCAGGCATAGCAGAAGCCTCACTGCCATCCTAAAGATTCACTTTCTGTTTGTTCAACAAAAGCAAATAATGTGCCAGCCACAGTTCCCAGCGTTTTACATGAATTAGTTCATTGAATCCTCACAACAGCTCTGCAAGGCAGGTGCTATTATTATCCCCATTTTACAGATAAGGAAACTGAGGCACAGAGAGGCTCAGTCACTTATGCAAGATCACACAGTTTGTGCATGGAATAGGTGGACCCAGGGTCTGAACCCAGGCAAGCCGGCTTCAGTCTAGGCTCTTAGCCTCTGTCACACTACCTTTCCAACACACTGAGGTATAAATGTGCCAGGTCCCCACCAAAGGCAGGGGCTCAAAAAGGAAGGGTGCTCAAGAGGGAGCCAGAGGGGGGCACGCCTCCCCACGTGTACTGCTCAGGACATGTTCCAGCAGGCAGTCCCACCCTCACTTCCCCAGAGACCAGTGTCCCCAACAAAGCCGCATCTTCGCTCTTGCACCAACTCTGTTTTCTCCAACCCTCAGGTAAATGGAGTGACACCCCCATCCCTACCCAACTGCTGGGGTCCACTGTGCAGCTGGGGTTCCTGCAGGGCTTTTCTGCACAAGAGCAGCCAGAAGCACAAGGGCTGCCTCCCAGAAGCTCTCTGAGGGGTACGCAGTGGGACACGGCAGCCAGAAAACCACCTGGCTGAGGTGTGAGAGCCACTGAACACACGTGTGACCAAGGGGGCTGACATAGGGAGGCCCCAAGGCACGCCCCTCCCCCAAGTCCTGGCCCAGCAGGAGCCTGTGCCGAACAGAGGCTACAGGCTCCTTGTACAGCCTGTTTGACCACGTTGCCTGCAGCAGAGAAGGGAAAATAGCTTGACAACTGAGGGTTCAAGTCCAACAGGCTCTGAATTTTCTCCCAGAGGAAAGCTGATCTGGGAGGGTATGGGAAAGGAAAAAGCCAGCCCTGGAGCTCTGTGGAACAGAGAAGAAAAGACAGGACCCCAAGGGTTCACCTCCAGCCCCTAGCTCCCACCCCGGGTTCTGTGGTACGCTGGGAAGCCCTGAAGCTGAGGACCACAGGTGTCCCCAAATTCCTCTTTCCAGGTGAGAGTGTGGCCGGGTGGCTTTGTTGTCATCTTTTCTGAAACCCTCTAGATTCAGACGCGTTCATGCTCCTGCCAAGAGCTGTGAGCTGCCATGAGCACCCGTCACTCCCAATCAAACAGCACACTCCACCTGCCAGCCCCACACCAGGGACAGCGGAAACAAGACCCAGCAAGGCTGCCAGCCCCAGCCCGTTGCTGTCAGGGAGCCCATGTGTCTGTCCCCTGAAAATCCGTAGCCTGGGGAAAAAGGAGCGTCAGAATCCAGCTCCATTCTTGCTCTGGATCCACCACCCTTTGCTGACCAGGCCTGGAAATTTCTGCTCCGTGGGATCAGACAGCACAGGAAGTGGCTCACCTCATCCCTACACACCACAGACAGGGAAGTTCATGCCCCAGCCTCCTGAGAGCTGAGCCATCCCTTCCCCCCTGAGCATCTCCTTCCTGGGAAACCATGAACTCTGGAGGATCAGAACCCAGAGGAAGAGGCTAGGCATGGGAGAGCGGTGTTGTGTGGAAGGGAAAAGGCACCAAGGCCTGGAGACCTGTGGGCCAGGGCCAGGGCCAAGGCCAGGTGGTACAGTGGGAAGTGTCCTGGGCCGGCAGCCAGGAGACCTGGGTTCAAGTCCTGGGCTCTGCTCCTCACTTGTTTTGTGACCTTTGGCCAGTCCCTCCTTTGCTCATTTTCTTTGGCGAAAAATTCTCCAAGGAATGAGTGTTTACTTAAAACCTCTGGGGACACTGGTTCAAATGCAGATTTTCCAGTCTGGCTCCAGAGAAAACAACTGAAGGTCTGGGGTACCATCCAGGAATCTGCATTCTAAAAAAGGTCTTGGAGGCTTCAGAATACAATTTGCAGACTCCCTCATGAGAAGCAATGATATGGCTCAGCAGGAAGGAACAGGGAAGGCAAAGATGGGCGAGGTGTGCTGCCCATCAAGGGCCCAACAAGGGCCACTATCAGCCCACTCTGACCACACCCGAAGCTCTGGCTGCAAGATAAAGTCCAGCAGGTGCCCCACCCCGTGGCCTGGGCACCATCACTAAATGCCTTTAAGGCAAACCCTCCATGACATAACACTCTGCTTTTCACTTTGCATTTTTGTTTTTCTTTTAGAATTCAAATATGTCTCCCATTCCGAACCCCCACTTTCTCCTCCCCCTCCTTTTTATGTATTTCAGAAGACTCTGGAGAGCTCCTGCTGTGCCCCAGCATTCTGGGGCATTTTGTGACAATTTGAAGATGCGGACTGCACCCTCTGGAATGCTGCACCTGAGCCTGCCCACACCCCCTACCCACCAGCTCCATCAACTCCACCAGTAACAGGGAGGCTGCTGCTACCTCACAGTCCCAGCAGGCTGAGTCGTTCTGCCCAGCCCTTGGAGACACCGTCCATCAGCACAGGGCATTCCAAAGGAGCTCATGACACAAGGGACCCAAGCCAGCTCCAGAAGGGGCACCGTGGAAAGGGCATAGATTTCAAATCCTGATACTTCCCAGGTGGGTGACTATGAGCAACGTACGGCTCTGTGCCTCCGTTTCCTCATCTGCAAACAGGGTGATGACAGATGACAGTGTGTACAGAGCCCTTACTATATGCAGGCTCTGTTCTAAGTGCTCTCCATGGATGGACCCATTTAGTCCCTACACCATCCCTAAGGCACAGACCACCCACTACCCCCCATTTCCCCACTTGACAGTTATTGACTGAGACAGGAAGAAGTCAAGAAACTTGCCCCAGGCTGTTGCACAGTCATTAATATAACCGACACTCTGGCCTCGGAGTCCACGTTCATCATCGTTATACTATATTGATTCTACGACTCACACTTCATATAGCTAATGGACAATTAAATGAGCTGCTTGGATCACTACGTGTGCATAATAAATGCACACAAAATTTGCAGCAATTGTTAATTGTTTACCTAAACTTTTTCTCCCAAAGCAGGATGCGCAGCCTGGATGAAGCAGGGAAATGCGCCCACTCTTGGTTTTGTCTCCACGGGGATGGTCGGAATGGCTCAGAGCTGTGTGAGTTGGAGTCTAAGAGAGTGATCCCCCGTTCCCTGCTCTCCTGCCCTTGTGCCAAAATAGCAAACCTGAGACCACACTTCTCAGGCCTGTGCCCCTCAGGGGGCAATGATGTCCAGCCCCACCTGCCCCAAACACAGGGCTGAGGAGCAGAGGTGGGGTGTGGGGCTCCCCCTCATCTCTGCATGGGGGTGGATGGGGTGGGCTCCCCCTCATCTCCACATGGGGGTGGGCATCTTGAAGCGCCCTGGGAGGCAGGCTGGCCGCTCTAGGCAGAAGCTGCCTGCTCCCCTCAGGGACTCCTAGGAACTCTGTTCTTAGGATGCTTTCTCTTGCTTTTAACTTTGACATCTTCCAGAAGTTACCCCGCACAAAAGCAACCCTGCCGTGGCTGTAATTTACACGTCACATCACTTGCGCTGAGCACAGTCCACCCCCTTCAACCCACTCCCGCACGCATACCTTCCCCTCCTGTTCTGAAAAAACGGCTTCTGCATCATCCCAGCCACCCTCCTTCCACTTGCTCACCAGGAGAGAAGTGAAATGTCAAATTGACAGGAGAAGGGGAGGTGGGAGGGGGATGTGGATGGGGACCTTCAGTGAAATCCGAGCTTTGGAACTTCCCCGTTTCCAGGTTGGGCATCACTTCTGCTTGGCGGTCCACATCGCCATGGCAACAGCCCAGCCAAATGCCCCAGCTCGCAGCCCACCCTGAGGGCGCCCCTCGGGAGCCACTTACTGTGATGGTGTTTTCCTTGCTCTGCTTTTTGCTTGGCGATGAGGATCCCAGGTTCTGGGGAGAGAGGCAAGAAACATCATCAAAGCTGTTCTCCATATTGGACATTTTTTCCCCCCATTCAGGTTCCCTGAGGGTGGAGGCGCTGGGGAAGTTCAGGGATGCTCAGTCTGCTGTCAACTCCTAAGTCACCATATTCTGGGCCAGGGCAGGCAGGGGTCTCCCTGACCCAACACTGTTCCCACGCCCAGCTCTCGGGCTGAAGGCGAATTAAGGAAGCCTCCTGCACAGGCTCTGAGAGAACTGCTCCAAACCAGGTCTCCCCTCCTCTTCTCTCAGTCTGTGATTTGGGGAGTTAACCCCTCCGCTGCCCTCTGCTGGTGAACATTCCGCGTGCCGCTTGCTGCCTGAAGCCGCGGAATCCACTGGGGAGAAGAGAGTTAAGGCCACCACCTCCAGGCACTGAGGACTCAGCACACGACATTTTATTCTGAAACCCCCCGGGTCCAAAAGGTCAAACCTAAATACACACAATGTGCACTCGGGCGCTGCTCGGTCACCTCCCTGACTCCCCGCTCCCCCAACCCCGTGAGCCAGGAGGGATTTCTCCGCCAAGCCAACTTCCAGCTTCCATTCAGTCTTTAGATTGCCTTTTGATGGTCTTCCACTACCAGCAAGAAAACCAGAGTCCCAAGTACCTCTGAGCCCTGAGGTCCTCAGCAGCTTGCCAAAGTCCTGGGATCATTCTGGCAGAGAAAATTAAGGACTGCCAGTGGAAAACGCTACACGTGTCCTAAGAGCCTATAACTCCAAAGAATGTTTGATTCCGGGTCTCTGTTGTTCTATTAGCAATTATGTTAGGGGTTCAATACCAGAGATCCCCAAAAGCAGGACCTGGGACGTCTCCTATCCTGAGCCACACAGCGACCTCGGAAGCAGGCTTACCCCTAAGGCACCGCAGATGGCCATCACACATGTGCCCCAGGACTTGTGCACGACCTTACTTTTTTTTTTTTTTTTTTTTTAAGATGGAGTCTCATTCTATTGCCCAGGCTGGAGTGCAGTGGCATGATCATGGCTCACAGCAACCTCTGCCTCCCAGGTTCAAGCAATTCTCCTGCCTCAGCCTCCTGAGTAACTGGGATTACAGGTTCCCGCCAGCAAGCCCGGCTAATTTTTGTATTTTTAGTAGAGACAGGGTTTCACCATGTTGGCCAGGCTGGTCTCGAACTCTTGACCTCAGGTGATCCACCTGCCTCGGCCTCGCAAAGTGCTGGGATTACAGGCATGAGCCACTGCGGCCAGCCTGGCCTTACTCTTCCTTGGTAGAAGGTAAGGAAGTGGCTGTCACTTTATAGATAAAGGCCAGAAAAAGCATGGAGGGGCTTCAACAAGAGGGAACCACCGGCTCGGGGTGGGGGGCACCCCGCCCCTCAGGCCAGCACGACCCTGGACACCTGGCCAAATGACCATCTGCAGGTGAGGGCGAGCCTTTGCCTCAGAAATCCGTCAGCAAATTAGGCAAACCAGGGAGCTTGACTATGCCCCTGCTAAGGTCTCATACCCTTACTCCCACACAGTCTTACTTGGGTAGCTAATTAAAGTCAACTCAGGAAAACTGATATCCTTAAGGTGTGTAGCAAAAATGAACCTTACAGAGCATTAATTTCACAGACAAGAAAATGATTACTAGCCTTGAGACCCTGGCCAGAGACTCTGACTTCTTTGAGCCTCAATTTCTCCATGTGTAAAATGGACGGTTATCACTGGTCCTCAGGCTTTGAGGTGCATCAGAATCAACTGAGGAAAGTGTCCAAAAGAGAGTCCCAGCTGCACTCTCAGCTGCTGGGCCTGATCCAGCAGGTCCCAGGTGGTGCCAGCACCTCTGATTTGCAGAATCTGTGGACCTCACTCAGAGACACATGGATCTGATCTACACAGTGGTTTCATTGAGGTACCTCTACTTACGGCAACTCCTCTAGCGACCCCAACAGGCTCCTGGCCAACGTTAACTTTATGGCCAGCTACAGCTTCCATAGACATTTTTAGCGCATCATCTCATCCAGCTGGCCCACCCTATACCTTCCCAAGTTATCAGCTCTGCCAATTTTGGCAACTTGACAAAACTGCACGGGGAGAAAGGCAGACAGAGGCTACATGGCAGGAGGTACCAGCCACCAAGGAGAAGGGACAGGGATAGGAGTCTCTCTCTCCATAGGTTCATTCACTTACAGACACTAGCCAAGCAAATACATGGCAGGAAGGGGAAAGGGTAGCCTTTAGGATGGATTCTGCAGTCTGCAGGAGTCTGTCTTCCTGTCACGGACACATTACCACCATCACCACTGTGTTCCCACTGCAGCCCCCCAGAGAAGGGAACCAGCACTCCAGCAGCCTTGGCAACAGCCTTCGAGTCTACCTATGGATGCTGATGATGTTGGTGATGAGGGGGCTAAGAAGGGAGAAGCAATGCAAGAGCGACTTCTACTGAGTGCTTATTACAGCAGGCTCCAGGTTAGCCATCTGACATATTTAATCTCATTTCATCCTTACAACCCCAGCAAGTTAAATGCCATCAACTCCATTTTGCGGATCATGAAATTGGGGCTTGCAGAAGTAAAACTGTCCAGAGTCACAAGGCTATAGTAAATAGAGGAGTGGAAATTAGAATCCAAGCCTGCCTAACTCTTTCCTCTATCTTCCGCCATCTCTCCACTTTGAGACCTGAGACAATATCTTGTTTTCCATGTGTCTTTGCACGAGGGCAAGAAAGATTTCCATCAACCACAAACATATATTTTGGGACCACTGTGGATAAATCTCTGTAGAATAAGGCTCGACGCAGAGGTCGCACCTCCTCCCTGTAACTTGGCTAAGATAGGAATACAAGTAATGGCATCGAGGGTGGGTGTTCCACGTGTAGGTGTCAGCACCTTGCCTGGTCTCTGCTCTATTCGCAGTGTTTTACTTCAACCACTGAGAGCCAAGGTAGGTCACGGGCAATCTCAGGCTCTGCCTGTGCTGTTGACAACCTGTGCCTACTGCTCCAACTTCATATGCATATCACATGCATTTTATACACACACACACACGCAAGTGACACACACACTCTCATAATGCTCCACTGAAAGGGCCCAGAAGGAATGACATCTCATCACAGTGACAACATCTACTGGCTAGAAATTGGTTTCCAAATATTAACGGAAGCTCCTTGGTACTAATTTCAAAGGCAAGGTATTTGGAATATCCTATTGTACCAAGAGGTAAGAAAGTATTCAGAGAATAATGGAGAGATAACAGAAGAACATAAACAACTTAAAGGGCTACCACAGGCCAAATCTGGGACAATTTGAGCACAAATAGGAATGAGTGACTGCAGCTAACTAACTAACTCCAAAGGGGAAGGGAGAGAACATTTATTTCAGAAGAATGCCAATAAAAAATGTACAAGAAATTGGATGACCACCATTTGCAAACCCCAGCCTCAAAGGGGACTCAGGCCACGATCCTCACGGATGCTGAAAGCAGTGGATGGAAAGACTGTCAGGGCACAGGATACTCACAGGCTCTTACACTGGCACCTCACAGATGACTGACAAATTAGAAAGGGAAAATGTACCACTGCAAAGGAGAAATCTGGCAGTCAGCACCTTAACCGAGAGTGCAAACTGAGCCTCATGAGTAGGGTGCTAACCTGGGTGGTTGTGCCTCCAAATGCAGTAAAAAGAACCCCAAGTGCCCTGTCCAGCATTCTTGCCCAAACTCCAGAACCTGAACCTAAGCATAAGAGAACAGTCAGACCAAGAATGCAGGTTATTCTACAAGACACCTGACCTGGACTCCTCAAAAATAAATTGTCAAGGTGATGAAAAGCAAAAGAAAAAAAGGTGTAAGGGATTGAGTGTACAGGCAACGAGACTGAGGCAACAACTTGGATGAAACGTTCTATCCATATGACAGAATATTCTTCAGCCATAAAAAGGAATGGAGTGCTGATACACGTCACAATGTGAATGAAACTTGGAATTCCAGGTGAAAGAGGCCAGACACAAAAGACCACAGATAGTATGATACCATTTATATGAAATGTCCAGAACAGCCAAACCCATAGAGGCAGAAAGATTAGGGGCTGCCTAAGTCTTCAGGGGATTCTGCTTGGGTTGATGAAAATGTTCTAAAATAGATTTGATGATGGTTGTAAAACTTTGTAAATATAGTAAAAAACACTGAATTGTACACTTTAAATGGGTGAATTGTATGGGTATGTGAATTATAGCTCAATAAAGCAGTTTTTTTTTTTGGGGAGGGGGAGACAGAGATAAACTAAAGAGACACAGCAACCAGTGTATCTGTGTGTGAACTTGAATGGATCCTGGACTGGGGAGAAAAGCAGCTACAAAAGGGATTTGGGGGCCAGGTATGGTGGCGCACACCTGTAACCCTAGGCTTTGAGAGGTTGAGGTGGGAGGATCGCTTGAGCCCAGGACTTCTAGGATTCACGAACTATAATGGTGTCACTGTACTGTAGCCTGAGGGACAGAAGAAGACCCCCCCGCCTTTTTCTTTCTTAAAAAAAAAAAAGGCATTTTTTGAGACAATTGAGGAATCTGGAGTGTATCTATTAGGTGGTATTACTGAATTAATATTTTCTTAAATATGATAACGGTATTATCATTATGTCTTCTTCCTGGAAGATACATTCTGAAATATTTGCATTTTAAACAGTAAGTCAGAAATGTGGCTTAAAATAATCTAGGGTGTGGAGGGCAAGGGGATTAGGGGCAGGGGATGGGAGCACAAATAAAACAAGATTGGCCAAAGGCAGGTAATCGTTGGGCTTAATTAATAGATTTGTGGTACCTTATTATATATTCCCTCTACTCTTGCAAAGGCTTGCAAATGCCTATAATGAGAGTATTTGTTTTAAATTTCCTTTGCCTATGATTCCAGAGAACTCTTCCCCTCCATTTATTTTGTAAAGGCCTGCCCAGGGGTCAGGACACCCCACCTGGGCATCTCTGCATCACCCTGAGGCCTGGCAGGGGGTGATACCACACAGGAAGTGCTTGGTGAACTGGAGGGGGTCATTCACAAATGATTCAGCAGGCCCCCCACTCCAAATGTCTTCTCAGCCCATTTCCTCCCCCTGCAAATAATCTGGGTCCCATCCCTTCAGCAGATGGGATCTGTACAAAACCCCTCAATGGCTTCCCAGTGCAGTTAGGATAACCCCTGAGCTCCTCGTGGCAGGCCTGTGCAGACTACCCCAGCCTCATTTCCCACCCTCCCTATTCCTGCTGATTTAGTAAGCCACAGCCACACTGGGTCTCTATGGGTAAACACGGTTCCCCCTTGCTGCCTCCAGGCATCCACCATGCTATTCCCTCCCCTGGAAAGCTATTCTTTCCCCACCTCTTTGCCAAGTGAAACCCTTGCTCATCATTCCAGTCTTAGAATAGGCATCTTTTCTTAAGGTACCTTAATTCCTGACATTTCCAGCACCAGGCTAGGTTCTCACAGCATCCACTTCCTCCAGCCCTTATCACTGCTGAAATTGCACCATTATTTATCTACTGTTTCTCCCACACCAGCCATAAAACTCCATCAAAGCAGGGCTATAGATATCACCTATGTCTCAGTGCCTGACAAAGACCGAAATTGCTCAATAAGAACATGTGTTATTGAATTATTGAGGTAGGTAGGAGGTGGTGGAGATTAAACATCTCACCTCTTTCTCCACTTTGAACTCCATGCTCCAATGGGTCCCTTAAGTTTCCAAGCCCTTCGTCCCATTCTCTTTCCTCTCTCCTGTGTCTAGAGGGTCTTCCTGGGAAGTTCCTGAGAAGCCAGAACAACTGAAAGGTGGATCACAGAAAGGCCCAGGCACTGGTGGACAGGAAGGGAAGGGACCTGCTAGGACACGATTCTGCAAAGGCAGCAAGACAGCCTTTGATCTAGAACCAGAAATACCATTTGACCCAGCAATGCTATTACTAAGTCTACTCAAAGGAATATAAGTCATTCTACTATAAAGACACATGCACACATGTTTATTGCTACACTATTTACAACAGCAAAGACTTGGAACCAACCCAAATGCCCATCAATGATAGACTGGATAAAGAAAATGTGGCATATATACATGATGGAATAGTATGCAGCCATAAAAAAGAATGAGCTCATGTCCTTTGCAGGGACATGGATGAAGCTGGAGGCCATCATTCTCAGCAAACACAGGAACAGAAAACTAAACACCGCATGTTCTCACTCATAAGTGGGAGCTGAACAATGAGAACATATGGACATCGGTGGGGGAACATCACACACCAGGACCTATCGGGGCATGGGGGATAAGGGGAGGGAGAGCATTAGGACAAATAACTACTGCACGTGGGGTTTAAAACCTAGATGACAGGTTGATAGGTGCAGCAAACCACCATGGCACATGTATACCTATGTAACAAACCTGCACGTTCTGCACAGGTATCCCAGAACTTAAAGTAAAATAAAAAATAAAAAAAGACGATTCGCCTTTGATCCCTCGCCTCTGGCCCCCAATCAGGTGGGCTGCATTTATCCAGTACCCGGGCCGACTGCCCCAGGGCTGCAGAATTGAAACCCTCCACTGGGTGGCACCAGATCACCACCTCCTGTGCCCACCCACCCAGGTCTCCAAGGGCTGAGTGAAGGAGCGGGGCAGGCACCCTCAGGAACTGTGGGGCACCCACTATCAGTCCTCCCCATGACACAGTATGGTGGGGACATGCTACTGGTGTCCATGGAAAATCCCTGTCCCCACCCCCCAAAATTCTTTTTCTTTTTTTTTTTTTTTTTGGAGACGGAGTCTCGCTCTGTCGCCCAGGCTGGAGTGCAGTGGCGCGATCTCAGCTCACTCTGCCTCCCGGGTTCACGCCATTCTCCTGCCTCAGCCTCCCGAATAGCTGGGACTACAGGCACCCACCACCACCACGCCCGGCTAATTTTTTGTATTTTTAGTAGAGACGGGGTCTCACAGTGTTAGCCAGGATGGTCTCGATCTCCTGACCTCCTGATCCGCCCGCCTCGGCCTCCCGAAGTGCTGGGATTACAGGCGTGAGCCACCACGCCCGGCCCCTACCCCCCAAAATTCTAATCTTCCTGATCAGCTTGCTTAAGGAGGGGCAGCTAAGCAAGGGGCGGAAAGAGATCACAACCGGGTTTTGAGATCTGGGGCTTTCCAGTCTAGATTTCGCCACTGTAATCCTGAACATGCCACTTTATCCACCCCACACGCCGCATCTCAAGTGTTCCTTTGCTCATTTATTCATTTATTGATGTTTAAGTGTAGTTATCATGAGCGGTAACTGACAGCAGGGATGGTGAATCTACTCGTCTGCATGCTGGAGTTGGTTCTATACCTGGGGACCCTTTGTTGGTAGAGCTCTCTGTAAACACCGAACCTTCTTAACCTATTTCTATGTTTAACTCTTGGCACCTTTTTGGATAACCAGCCTGCAGGTTCACAAACCAGGACAAAAAGTAGTAGCTAGCTGGGCATGGTGGCCTGTGCCTGCAGTCCCAGCTACTCCGGAGGCTGAGGTGAGAGGATTGTTTGAGCCCAGCAGTTCCAAGCTGAGGCCACAGTGATGTATGATCACCTCTGTGAGCAGCCAGTGCATTCCAGCAAGGGCAACACAGGGACACCCTGTTTCCTAATTTTTTTTAATTTAAAAAAGTAGTAGCTTTTATATCCAAATGTTACCCTTTCACAGCCTAAAAGAATAACACTCTACCTCTCGATCCTGGGACTGGTGAACAACGCACACTCGCTCTCTCCATGTACTGCATGATTTATTTTTGTTACCCTGATGACACCTCAGCTCCCAAGGTTACCGTCCAAAAAGAGTCTGACTCAATCTGCCTGTCTTTAGGCAGCCACTACCTACCCGGGCCTGAGTCTCCAGAGCTCGCCTCTCCTTAATTCCCCATACTGGTATCTACTTTGTAGCTTTTATTTTTTTAAGTAAAAAATTGTATCTGTCTTCTATAAAAGTAAAATGTGTTCATTTTAGGAAATTTGAAAAATAGCAAGAAGTGTAAAGAAAATAAAATGACCCAAGATCTTAGACCAGTTTCTCAACTTCAGCACGACTCATGTTTTCAAGTTGAGCACTTCTTTGTCGTGGTGTCCCGTGCCTTGCGAGATACTTAGCATCATCCCTGGTGTCACCCACTAGTTGCCAGTAGCACCCCCTCCCCAGGTGTGACAATCCGAATGTCTCCAGACATTGTCAAATGTCCCTGATTGATAGCCATGATCTCAGACACAGACAGAGCCACTGTACATTTTCCAGTTTTTCTTCTAGTCCTTCTTCCTAAGTATAGATTTTCTTCTGCCAAATAAGACTGACTATATATGCAATGTGTGTCCTACTTTTTTTACTCTATATTATGTTGTGAGTACTTTCCCAAATTATTGCATTTTCTTCAGAAGCATGCTTGCTAATGGCTGCCTAATATCACTGGCTAACCTCCAGCGTCATCATCCCTTTAACCCACCCCCTGTTGCAGGACAGTTAGGCTGGGTCTAGGGTTATGGTGCTGTAAATAATGCATGAGTGAATAGCCTTGCACATAAATCAGAACCCCTCAAGATACCCCAAGAATAGACACTAGATGAGAAATCTCTGTATCGATGGCTTATAATGCACACTGTTAAATCAACTTCTGAGATATCAGTTATACCTGTGTCCATTCTTTAAAATAGATGAGTAACAACTTCATGGTATTTCAGAAGGGATTATGTTTTCTTAGGGAAGAAAGAATGACTTTGAGGATGGGGAGCTGTTTCTTATATTCTTCCTGATGATGCCCAGGGTAACGCCAGATTTCTGTCATTGTTGCTGAACCACATCAAAACTTAGGCTGATGTCTTCCAAAACCGTCTCAAATCAGGAGACAAGTAAGTTTCACTTCAAACAGGTTAACAGGATCTGCGTTGAGAAGGCAAGCTGGGAGCTCAGCACGAAACATACAAAGCCAGGGTTGATTCATGATGGGTGACATGAGCAGAGGAGAGAAGGAGACCGACAGGCCAGCTGTGTGCTACTGACTGCTAGTCCACTGCTCAGGAGTGGTCCTCAGACCTATAGCATCAGCGTCACCTCGGAGCTGGCTGGAAACCCAGAACCTCAGCCCCCACCCTAGATCTCCTGGATTAGAATCTGTATTTTAACAAGAGGCCCAGCTCACTCTAAGTCCATCAGAACATAAGAAGTCCTGACATACACTGAGGTTCAAATTCTCTTCCAGAGTTAACTGAACTGAATCGAAGCCCAACACTCAGTATCCTAAGAGAACGACTTAATAACGTTCCCCCAAATTAACACTCCTGTCCATGATAAAGCTGAGTGTCACATTTCAGCTGATTATACTAACAGCCAATGGGTCTCCAGATGTTGCCAAATGTCCCTTGATTAAGAACCATGGTCTCAGATGCAGACAGAACCATAATCAATCCTCTGGTTTATTTTTCTTCCAGTCATTTTTTCCTTATGTTAAGTATAGATTTCCTTCTTCCAGTGACTGGTACATAGAATCCACTGCATATGCAGCTACTGTCATCATCAACATCATCAATATTATCATGATCATCATCAATGATCATTATTGTCATCATTTTCATTATCACCCCCAGGGTTCTGGCATTTTAATTCCTGGAAAAGGCTGCTGGAGTTTGGAAGCTTCATTAAGAACATCTTCTTGATCATTTATGGGTAGACTAAATAAGGCTAGTCCTCAGTGTTTTAGGCACAGCTTAACGCAACTAGAAAAGCCGTAAGCACTGACATCAAGGTCCAGTCTAACCACTGAGTAATCCTGTGAGCCTGCACAGGTCACAAAACCGGCTGGAGCCTCGGTGACCTCATGCATACCTTGAGTTGTTACTGACACCTAACTCACACGTTTGCATAAACATCAAGTAGGACGGAGACTGAGGAAACAGTTTGGAAATCATACAACATACTCCCATTTCCTTCCATCTCATAGCTGTCTCTATGCTACTTTATCAAATGAGATGATCAAATTTTACTAAATTCCATTCTGGGTAATCTGTCCGTGGGAGGGGTAGGGTAGAGAAAAGGAAAATTGTCTGGCACATCCATACTCTTAAAGTGGTGAGAAACACAGGCTTCAAGTATCAGGAATCCAGACCAGAGAATGGAACTCTCTGTCCTAATGGTTTCAACCCCATCACCGTCAGCCCCTCCTCCAAACCACCCTCAACCTCTAGAAAACCAGCAGACCACAATCATCCAACCCTCTCCCCATCAGGGAACGCTGAAACAACCCAGACACAGCAACCACTTTCTCCCTGGGGGCAGAACTGGGCTGCAGCCACCTGGACTCCCAAGATGGACTTTGTAATGAAGTTTCCTAGGCCTGCAGAAGCAGCGACCTCTACACCTCCCTTAACAGGACCCCTTACCTGGGAATCACCGGTGGATTTTCGGACACTCATGTGGGCAGTCTCTGGAGGGTGCGCTGGGGTCCCTGACGCGTGGTATCCATTCACTGCAGGGACAGAGACACGGCTCAGATGCTGTGTGGGCCACAGACGGGCACCCCCGCCTTTCGTCCACTGCAGCCCCTTTTCCCACCTCCTTTCTTGGCTCTGAGAGGTCTTGCGTGGCGAAGACCATCCCTCAGGATCTGATCTTATCTGTATCTGCAGAGCTGGAAATGAGTTGAAGGCATCTCTCTAATCCTCAGCACCCAAATTACTGAATTCTTAGGGGATTGAGTTTCTTCTTTAACCTGAGAGCAAAAGGAATGTGCCTAACAGGAGGGGAAGTCACTATGGTCTAGCTGCCATTGCTACAAATACCACATCAGTTGTAGTTACAAATGTCAGTCACGGGTCCAATCACCCTCCGTAGAGTCGGGGCGGGGGGCTCTCCACCACCTTCCGACAATTTCCCTCATCTTTCTTAGTAACTTCTCCACCCTCAAACTCAGAGCAGCGGGGTGTGAATATGCTAGAAAGTGGACTGGATTGACTGGTCACCGTGAAATTAGGCTCTGTCAATTAACAGTCAGGTGGTCATATGCACGTCATTCTTGAGTCACCGTTCTCCTAGAACTAAAAATACATAATCTGGCTTGGAGCTGGGGCTCATGTCTGTAATCCCAGAACTTTGTGAGGCCAAGGTGGGCAGATCATCTGAGGTCAGGAGTTTGAGACCAGCCTGGCCAACATGGTGAAACCCTGTCTCTACTAAAAATACAAAAAAATTAGCCAGGCGTGGTGGCAGGCACCTGTAATCCCAGCTACTCGGGAGGCTGAGGCAGGAGAATCGCTTGAACCCAGGAGGCAGACGTTGCAGTGAGCTGAGATTGCACCATTGCACTCCAGCCTGGGCAACAAGGGCAAAACTCTGTCTAAATTAAAACAAAAAACAAAAAACCACATTATCTGAGGCTCTAAAATTCTACCCGTATAACTCTATGTCTCTTGGGGGACACTCACTCATGCTCCCAACGCTTGCTGATAAACCTGCTCTCCAAGGGACAAGGGGAGCCCTGATATATAGCATCTGTCGATTTCTGTGCCAAAGACACTCCCAGCATGGATGGTTTCAAGCCCCAATGCCGCCACACGCACGCTCCTGACATCACGAATTCACACTGGGACCCACATGATCTTGGTTCCCAGGTGGTACCACTCTCGCAGGAATATGACTACATAAGCTTAGACGAGCAGCTTCTACTCAGTGACCCTCAGCTTCTGTACCTGTAAAATGGGGATAATTCTATCCATTCTCCTGACCTACTTTGTTGGTGTGAGAATCCAACAAACTGATAATTACAAAAGTTATAAGTAGTCATAAAGCATTTCGTTTTAAAAAGGGAAGGATGAAAGGCAGGGTGCGGTAGCTCACGCCTGTAGTCCTAGTGCTTTATAAGGCAGAGGCAGGAGGATCGCTTGAGTCCAGGAGTTCCAGACCAGCCTGGGCAACATAGTGAGACCCCATCTCTATTTTTAAAAATAGAAAAATTAAAAAAAAAATTAAAAAGGGAGGGATGGCCAGGGGCAGTGGCTCATGCCTGTTATCCCAGCACTTTGGGAGGCAGAGGGAGGACTGCTTGAGCCCAGGAGTTTAAGATCAGCCTGGACAACACCGTGAGACCTCATCTCTACAAAATAATTTTTTTTTTTTAATTAGCTGGGTGTGGTGGCTCGTGTCTGTAGTTCTAGTAACTCGCGAGGCTGAGGTGGGAGGATAGCTTGAGCCTGGGAGGTGGAGGCTGCAGTGAACTGTGATTGTACTACTACACTCCAGCCCACACTTCAGAGTGTGACACCCTGTCTCAAAAAAGTGGGGGAGTGGAGGCATGCGGAAGGGGAAGGTCATTGCTTTCGTTCCTGAATTGAGTCCCCAGGAACCACAAGCCTGCGTGATCTCAGGAGACCAGGACGATGCACCATCCCCCGACCCAGGCTTCACGTAATTGCCAACACGTATATACAGTGTGGGTCAGACTGGAGGAAGATCTATACACTGATGTCCAATTCATGATTCTTCTAGAGAAAACTGTATAGTGTGGCAGGAAGCACAGGAGAATATGGCTGAAATTTACCACCAACACCTACTCATTTGGAGCGACAAGGGCTGGAGGCAAGCGTTGGGCAATGGGATGATGAAGCCCGTTCCACGGAGAACCCGTCTCCTGCTCAGGCGGTGTCCCATTCTCCACCGTTTGCGGCGAACACTCCAGGGCCAAGCAGGGCCACATGCAGCCGAGTGTCTGTGGGCAGCTGGGCTTCTCCCCCAGCTACAGGGTTTACCCCCCATTCCAGAATAAGGTGGTTGCACACATCCCAAGGAAATAGAAAGCTGATCCACAGCAGGCCCCTAGAGCAGTGGAAGCTTGGGGAAGCAACAAGAAACAACTAATCCACCCTGCAGGGCCAGCTACAAGCCTGGGCCACACCCACATCCCTCAGGCAGCCGGCCAAGTGCAGATACCATCCACCCGCTATGAAGGCAGCTTAAGAGGAGAGGCCAGGATTCCAATAACATCAGGGAAAATGCTGAGGGGGCCAAGGAGAATCCACTCCGACTGGCATCAAGCTATGCCAGGAAAGACATGAGCCTGATGATAAATACACCCCACAATGAGGGCATGAGAGTGGAGAAATTTTATCAAATAGCATAGAACTATCTGAATAAAACACAGATGTCGAAAAACCTAAAGACAACAGAAGAAAATCTCAGGACACTGCTTTCAGTTTAGGACTCATTAACAGACAAAAACAAGGAGGATAGAGGACCCGAATAATTTAATTTAAAAGGCTGATTGAAATACATGTAGTAAACATCATATCCTACAAACAAAGATAACATCTTCTGCCAGGAAGCCCCGGAACATTTAAAAACTTGGTCACATTTAAGCCACAGATAAACTATCAATAAATGGCAAAAAGTATAAAAAACACAGGCCACATTCTTTGACCAGGGAAGCAATAAAAGTAGATATTAATAATGAAAGAATAAATATACAAGATCCCCATCCCCCCAACTCCTAAACACTTAGAAATGTAAGAAACTGCCCTCTTAAATAATGCCAGATCAAAAAGGAATTTAAAACTGCAATTACATAATATTTAGAAAATAATAAAGAAGAATATATCAAAACAAATGGGATAAAGTCTGAAGTAGACTTGGAGGAAAATCCACAGCCTTAATTATTTCATTACCAAACCCAAAGGAACAAAAATAAATGGACTAAACATTCAACTTAAGATCTGAGGAGAAAATTTTAAAGGCCAATAAAATACGCCAAAAGGAAACAGGAGAAAGGAATAGAAAAGTGGTAACAGAAATTAATGAGTCAGGAAACAGAAGACCATTAGCAAACCACGGCTGGTTCTGTGTGTGTATATCACAACAATAAAAACAGCAGATAAGGCAGGGTAATTTGAGAGGGAAAGAGAACACAAATGCTCAGAATTAGGGATTAGAAAGAAAACAATGGCACAACAAATACAGAAGAAACTTTTTTTTTTTTTTTTTTTTTTTGAGACGGAGTCTTGCTTCATCACCCAGGCTGGAGTGCAGTGGGCGATCTCAGCTCACTGCGACCTCCGCCTCCTGGGTTCAAGTGATTCTCCTGACTCAGCCTCCTGAGTAGCTGGGATTATAGGCGCCCGCCACCATGCCCAGCTAATTTTTGTATTTTTAGTGGAGACGGGGTTTCACTATGTTGACCAGGCTGGTCTCGAACTCCTGACCTCAAGTGACCCGCCAGCCTCAGCCTCCCAAAGTGCTGGGATTACAGGCGTGAGCCACCGTGCTGTACTTATAGTAGAAACTTTTTAAATGCAAGAACATATGACTTAGAATTCTGTATCTTCAACACCAAACCTCCCATGAGATTCAAATTATCAAAAGGGTTTCAAGAGATGCCACAAAGAAGTCAAACCTTTGCAAAATGACCTCTCCCCAAAAGGCACTGCACCCAGATGGTTTGATGGACAAATTCATTCACACACTCAAGAAAGACATACCCATGCATAGAAACGTGTGGCAGGCTTCCAGGTCTATTTTACAAAGTCAACATGAACCTGATCTTAAAATCAAAAACTACACAAGGGAACCATGTTTAGTCTGCTGTCGAAAATGAAATGCACAAGTTTTTATCCGAGTAGGTAATAAATCTCTATCTTTGATGATGCTGAGTCCCCATGAACCAAGGTTGTCCCAGCTCCTGAGGAGACCCTGACTCCCTTCCTCCCCAGACCCTCCAAATGCCTGCCCAGGTCCTGCCTCTCCTCTGCCCCAGTCTTTCCCCACACTTGCAGCCGCCAGGAACTGTCTAAAGCGGAGACATTTTGCCGCTAATCCAATCCCTTGTTCTCACTTCAGTTCTGGTCTGTCAGCTGATGGCTAATTACTCCTCATGTCAAAACAATTACGAGGAAAGAAAACATAGTTTTCCATTCGACCCCTTCTCCCCCACATAGCAGCTCTCCTCGGACACCCTGTCCGGCTGCGTTATCACTTGAAGTCTCCCGGGCACATTCAGAACACGTCTCAGTGGAGATCTAGATAGTTATAGCCCACAAGATCCTGGCAACCCTCACCCACGGCATTCCTCATTGCCATTCCCTGTCCTCGGGGCTCCCGGCTCACCCAGGGTCAGCCACAAAACAAATGAGGCAAGAAGTGGGTGCTTCTGGGGCCCTCCAGCCTCTTGGGGAGGAAAAATGAAATTGGTCAAGGATCGCTCATAAAGGGAACATAATTCAGTCTGGAGATACAAGGGAAAAAAAGGCAAATGTCACACTCAGCTGTTTTTAAGATTTTTAAAAAGGGAACTAAAAGCTCTATCTAGTTAGTAACCTTAGCAGCTTCAAATATAAATAATACACACACGCACCCACACACTTCATTTCCCTTATAGGCAGTTAAGCAACTTGAGAGGGCTTAGGAGGTGTCTAATGAGAGGAGGGGACAGATATTTGGGTAGAAAAGAGGAGAGGGAGGTCTGGGTAGGGAGAAGTCAACAGAAACAGAGAAGAAAGGAGAATATGAAAAGTTATCGAGAAAGGCCAAGCAACAAAGAAGCGCCAGCAGCTCCGCCACCCAGGGCTCAGCCCCACACTCAGCTCGGCTTCCATATCTCAGTACCGATCCCTGAGGGAAAAAGTCGCATCCTCGGAGCCCTACTCTCCAGGTTCCTGTTCCCTGAGGAACCCAAAAGAACGTAAGAAAATCAGCCATGAATACTCTCTTATTATACCTCCTGTAGGTCTGGCCTAATTTCTCCTCTCTCTGGAATAAACATAGTAATTTCATTCCTCAAAGTTAGGAAACCTGGTGGCCGGGTGCAGTGGCTCACGCCTGTAATCCCAGCACTTTGGGAGGCTGAGGAGGGCGGATCACTTGAGGTCAGGAGCTCATGAGCAGCCTGACTAACATGGAGAAACCTCATCTCTACTAAAATACAAAAAATTAGCCAGGGGTGGTGGCACACGCCTGTAATCCCAGCTACTTGGGAGGCTGAGGCAGAAGAATTGCTTGAACCCGGGAGGCAGAGGTTGCGGTGAGCCAAGATTGTGCCATTGCACTCCAGCCTGGGCAACAAGTGCGAAACTCCGTCTCCAAAACAAACAAAAAAAACAAAGTTAAGGAACCTGGGAGTGCTGAAGCCCTGGTTCTTGAAATCCTCGCTTCCCTCTTTTCCTCTTCCCCTCTCTTCTTCCCTCCCTCCCTTCCCTTACTGCTTCCTTTTTTCCTTCCTCCCTTCCTTCTACCCATCCTCCTTCCCTCCTTCTTTCTCACTCCCCCCTTTTTCCTTCCTTTCACCCGTTCTCCTTCCCCATCTATCACATATTAAACATAGTACAGCCTAATATTTCCCCAGGTATGTTAAACAGGATAGCAATTCTGCCAGATGTGTATTGTAAGTGTTATGCAGTGATAGTAAAGGGTCAGTGTTATGGTCCAAAGAATTTAGGACAAATACCCCATTATTCAGATTGAGTTTATTTACAGTAGGCCTTTTAGAATATGCTGACATGCGCTTGAAATCTCAAACAAGGCAAGAGCATGCAGCATCCTTCCACGCACACAGACACAGAACCCGTTGAGGGAAATACAGCAGGGCTACCATGAAATCCACTTTGGGACACGCAGTCATGGCCATAGAACGCAAGGTTTGAAGTGAGGCAGTTCCGTGCTCATCCGGTCTGATGACACAGGGCGCAATTACAGCCTCCTTCCTCACACCACACCCTGGAAGGCCTCGCAGGTTCCTTGGTCACAGTGCTCACCTTCTCAGGAAGATCCACTGTCTACCGTGGTCCATTTAGGGGAGCAGTTTTACATAAATACCTTTCTGTTCCAGAAATTTCTCTCTGGCCACCTGGTCCTCACTGTCTCTCCTGGTTGTCTAAGATGTGAACTGCGTTCCCAAAGACAGAACTGATAAAAGATTTTCCCACATGGTTGTGAACAGTGAAACACCTGTGGCTGCTTTCCAGGACATCAGAGGTTAAACAGGCCTTTGTAAGGTCCCAGGAGACTCAGCCAGCAAGAACACTGGTTCTAGGGGAACATGCACTTCTTCCAACAGAGGGTGTCACGACCTTCCCTGGAGTCAGTGGGGAGGTCTAAGTCAGAGTGCTGGGGAAGCTGCTTTGAACCTGAGACTGGCTAATTCCGCAAGAAGCGAGGGTCTTCCTTTGCTCCGCAGGGGAGAGGAGAGCTGTTCCAGGCTTCCTGATCTGGAGAAGAAGGTGTGGGCGAGGGTGAAGCTCTGGGTTCCGGAGCCCCCTCCCCAGAGAGCCCCTGCTCAGAGGAAGCACAGCTGCCTCCCTAACCATACCCCTGGCCGGCTCCTCAGGCTCAAAGGAAGGTCCTCCTTGCCCTTCAGCCTCTGCAAAGGCATCCACTCTCTCCCCTTTAATCTGGGTTCCCTGAGGCTACTGGAGGCCTAAGGATGATCCCTCATGGGCTGAAGCCCCAAGGCTGAGCAAAGCCAGATCCTGAACCCATGTTTCCTGAAACACTCCCGCAACCGCCCACCAGGACCACCTCAATAAATAATAGATTTCTTTTATCCTTAAGAAAAACACGTAAGTTCAATGCACATCCCAGGCCCAGAGGCTCAGAAAGGAATTCACTTTCCACATTTGCACTGTTGACACAAAAGCCACAGATGCCTATTTGAATTTAAACAAATCAAATTTAAATAAAATCTAAATGCAATATGATTTCCAGGACTGGATCCAAGAACAGAAAAAGGACATGAATGGAAAAACTCATGACATCTGAATAAAGTCTAACATTCAGTTACTCGTAATGCACGATGGCAATTTCACGGTTTTGACAAATGTACTGTGGTTATGTAAGATGTCAACTGGGAGAACTGAGTAAAGAAGGCACAGGAAGTTACTGTCTTTATAGCTTTTCTGGAAATTAAAAATTGTTCCCCAAATTTTAACAAGGTATTAAATTAAATGAAAAATTCAGCTCCTTGGGCATACCAGTCACATTCCAGTACTCAAGAGCCACACGTGGCTAGTGGCTACCATATTGGAAAGCGCACAGAAAGAATGCTTACACTGTCACAGAGGGTTCTACTGGACAACACTGCCCTGTACTGTCTTCATTCTACCCAATGACTCATACGTGAAACTCCCAGCATCTCCCTTTTCACTCATTTTCTTTCCCTTTGCCTGTTACTATTTCTCTCTACAAATCAGTATTTCCACACTGCACGTTAAGCCCAGCCCAAAGAGGACTTCTAATATTTGCAGCAGTTACTAAATGGCGTCTTAGGTGTTCTGTTTTGGTTTAAACTTTATTTCTTACTCATGCGGGTCTCACCCAGAAAGCCTGGCATTAAACACCTCTAGTAAAGCTACTGAATAAACACAGCTTCCATAACTCTGGTGATATTAAAAGACGGAATGCAGGCAAAGTCCCCAGCCCAGGGCTGATCCTAAGTGGCACCCAACATTCAAAGACTGGAGTCTAGTTTGTGCAGGGGTGGGGAGGGGGGGATTGGGGGAGGACTCTAGGCATGTTTCTAGAACTCTCTACCCAGTTGGCAACCTGGCTGCCTCTGTTTACCAGTATCCAACAAACCTGTACTAATAAGAATGAACCAGCTCTGTGGATGGCCCTTCAAACTCTCTCCAGAAGTTAACAAAGCTACAACGCAAAAGTAAAGCTGGCTGGGCATGGTGGCTTATGCCTGTAACCCCAGCACTTTGGGAGGCTGAGGCTGCAGGATCACTTGAGTCTAGCAGTTTGAAACCAGCCTGGGCAATATAGTGAGACCTTGTCTCTATGAAAAATTCTTTAAAAATTAGCTGGGCAAGGTGGCATGTGCCTATAAAACACCACTGCACTCCAGCCTGGGCAACAGAGCGAGACCCCACCTCAAACAAACAAAATAATCCAAAAGCATGCACGGATGGGCAGGGCATCATTTGATCTCCCTCCAGGCCCTCAAGTTTATGAACGGGGAAAGTGAGGCCTGGCAAGGAGAAACATGCCCAAGGCCCCAGTTTAACAAATTGTAATTTCACAAATCTAGGATGCCAGTGATTGAGGCCAGCAGTGGCACATGTCTGTAATCTGGGTAATTTTGGGAGGATCACTTGAGCCCAGGAGTTCAAAACCAGTCTGAGCAATATGGCAAAACACTGTCTCTACAAAAAAAAATAAATAATAATAATAATAAAATAAGAAAATTAGCTGGGTGTGGCAACACATGCCTGTAGTTCCAGCTACTTGGGAGGCTGAGGCAGGAGGACTGCTTGAGCACTGGAGGAGGAGGCTGCAGTGAGCTATGATCATGACTTTGTATTCCAGCCTGAGTAACAGAGCAAGACCATGTCTCTAATAAACTAGTATATACTATTGATTGTAAGATGCATCTGACTTCCAAGATATTAATGTGTCAGGGGAAAATGTATGTCTTAGAATCAATGACACAGGACTCTTCATGCTGATGTAGGGAGCTGCCGCTTCTTGCTTCAATGGGTCATGGTCTGGGAACCCTTGAGCAGCGCTGAACTGATGCTCTGGGTCACTCTAGAACTGAGCTTCCCCACCTCGGCACTAGTAAACATTTAGCGCCAGGTGATTCTTTGTTGTGAAGACTTGCCTGTGCATTGTGGGATGTTCAGCTGCATCCCTGGCCTCTACTGACTAAATGCCTGTAGCGCCTCCCCCCGGTGCTGGCAGTCAAAAATATCTCCAGACATGGCCGAATGTCCCCTGGTAGGCAAAATCACCCAATAGAGGGAGGAAAGCTTAACACATATGTGGTATGTTGCAAACAAACAAACAAAGCACAAAATAACTGAGTTAAATAGGTTTCTTCATTTCAGGCCTTCCTGCAGTCTTCAGAATGCTAATGCGCCTGTCCTTCTCCATCCTCCTTCATGGAGCACAGATAGATCTGGGATCCCAAGGATTCCACCTTAGGAAATACTACCCCAGCACCCTGGGGATGGGGGCAGAAGCGGACAGGAGTTGTCAACACACTCAGTCTAGCCTTAGCCATGCTGGCAATTCTCGTCTCTATATCTGACCTTCTCCACCCATCTCCCCACCTTTCTCAGCCCCCTTTAGGGGCCCAGCACACAATGCAGCGCTGGACAGAGAGAGGCTCTTGATACACTTGTAGGGTAAAGAAGGGAGCCTGTTAAACCCAGGTCTCTAAGCCAGGGACTGGAGGCAGCTCCTGTGAGCCCCCCTTCTGCAGGACAGCCCCCATCAACAGCAGAGAGGACAAGATGCTGCCTGTGGAGGGTGCCAGGAGAGCAGGCTTTGGAGAAGTGACCCCATGACTCAAAGGGCAAGTTTCGACCAGTCCCACCAACAGGGCAGGCTGTGAGTCACACCTGCTATCTCTACACGTCCAAGCCTCCCTCTGCTGGCCTCCCTGTCCTGTCCTCCTTTACCGACCACTCTGGCTGGAAAAGACAGCTGGGTTTCCTTTTTAGTGTCTGGCTGGCCTGGAGCCAGCCAGGAAAAAGGACACACCTTGCGTCATTCACACTGGCATTTTGATTGTTAAAAACACACACACACACACACACACACACACACACACACACACAAGAACAACAGTGAAAGAGAAGCCAGTGGGCTCAGAACTGCCTGCTGTCACGTGGCAGCTACAGCATGAACGGGCCCATTTCTGGGGACTTGGTCTGAGACAGCAGCACTCACCGTCTCCCTAGGAAATCCATCACAGCTGCCCCATGTCCCTTCCCCACTGGGGATTCCTTTCTTAATTTTTAAAAAATTTAAGTAATAATATAAATATAAATAAAATGCTTTTGAAAACCTAAAATAATTTTTGAAGAAAACACCCACCTTCCTATCACCTCTCCCACGCCTCGGCTGATTTTCTAGAGGTAATATTTTCCCATCTTTTCCAGTTTTGAGCTCCTCTGCTGGCAACTGTCATATGCCTAAGCAATATGCTTTGAATGTGCACTTTCATGTCTTCAGGTCTCAATGCTAGACAATATCCAAAGACTCCCTGCTCTGAAAGGTGAGGATCTGGCCACTCGCATTGCGTCCCACCTCCCTCTTCCGATCCAGTATTCCAGAGTCCTGTGACTACCTTAGGTCCTTCCTGTGATTGTTCCCTGTGCTGCTTCAGGTAAACTATTTAGACCAGGAATTACTTTGTCTTCCAAGAACTTTACGCAGGCTCTCACCTCCCTTCCACAGAAGCTGAGGATGTCACGCTCAAGGCACTGGAAGATTAAATTCCCAGCCCCAACCACAACTTTGATTTTCATGCTTTGCTGCCAGATTGACTCTTGAAGTCGAAAACCAACAAGTGTGCTTCACACACCATAGGATGGTGGAGACACAGGTGAATTAGCTCAACACGGAAGCCAGGCTCTGGGGACTGAAGACACCACAAAAGAAACAGACAAAGTCCCCACCCTCAGGGAGCTTACAGTCTAGCATGGGAGAGCGAAGATCAACTAGGAACAGGATGCTGGGGACATTAAAACAGCATGCGGCTGAGATCTAAAGTGACTGGGTGAGGGCTCTAAACGGAGTAGTCAGGGAAGGCTTCTTGGAGGAGGTGACATTTTTAAAAAGCCACATGAAAGCAGATGTTGTTCTCCCTGCTGATGGGTCCCATAACCTGCCTTCCAGAATCTCAGACCTAGCTGTCTCCCAAGAGGCCCCTGGACAAACCTTCCACCTATTATAGGAATGTCCATTTCAGCTGGGCGCAGTGGCACACACCTTTAATCCCAGCACTTTGAGAGGCCAAAACAGGTGGATCACTTGAGGCCAGGAGCTCAAGACCAGCCTGGCCAACATGGCGAAACCCCGTCTCTACCAAAAATACACAAATTAGCCGGGCGTGGTGGTGCGCACCTGTAATTGCAGCTACTCAGGAGGCTGGGGAACAAGAATCGCTTGAACCCAGGAGGGAGAGGTTGCAGTGAGCCGAGACTGCGCCACTGCACTCCAGCCTGGGTGACAGAATGAGACCCTGTCTCAAAATAAAAACAAACAAACAAACAAAAAAGAATGTCCATCTCAACTGCCTCTGCTTGATTACCTTTGCAGATGGGGAACTCACACCCTCAAAAGGTCTCCCTCACACTGTTTCAGGTGTTTTACCTGAAAGCTGCCTTGTAAACATCTACCTCCTTTTAGCTTCTACTCCGTGATGTCCACAAGAGCCACACAGGGTGGCTCTGTCCACACTTCAGGTCTTCCTGCCCCGGACAGACAGGAAAGAGCTCTGACACCTCACCTCCCCCAGCCATCTCCTCCCACTAAGCGCCTGAGGAGGAGTGTGCAGGAGGCCACCAGAGCTGCTGCTGGCACTGCCAGGGAGACACCAACCACCAACCTGCTTGGCAGCAGGCCTAAGGGACCGCCCCCCCACCCCCACCCCCGGCCCAACCCCTCCCTGGGTTTGCTACATCAGCCAGGTTTAAGACCCAGGACCCATAATCTCAGCCTCTCCACTGAATGTTGTGTCAGGGCCCTCCCAGTTGCCCCAAAGCAGACAGCGAACATTACCTGTTGGAGGCAGAGAGCTCCTGTGAGAGCCAGGGCTGGCTGGAATCCCAGGAGAACTGCTGGGACGTTCCCAGGTGGTCTCTGGTCAAAGAAGAACAAAGAAAATCACTTTGAGAATGTCACAGGGCAGAACCTGAGTTTCACAGAGCAGAAGGAGATGCTCAGAGCTGGAGAAAAATAGAGACAGCCAATCGCCCTCCTCCCCAACCCTGGCCAGACAGGACCCTGCTTTCTGCTCCCATATCCATCCATCTCCCTTTCTGCCCCCTGCCCCCTTCCATCATCCCATGAGCACAGAGCTTCTTTTTGCTGGGGACCCTTCTCGATGAGGCTGGGGCCAGAAGGAGATGGACTTCCTGTTGAGATGTCAAGATCCTCTGAAACATCCTCTGCCCCAACCTGCCTCTTCATTCACCTCCACTTTGTCTCGGGGCTCTAGACTCTTCTCCCGGAACCCTGAAGTTGCCAACCAGGTATTTCTCCCCGAATGTCCACTGTTACCTGAAACTCCAAAGCACAGAGGTGCAGGAGCCTGTAATGACAGGGGCCCTCTGCCACCTGGGGGTGACTTCCAAGTTTCTTCCTGATTTCGCAGTTCTAAGTCTCATTTGAGCTCTAACTGCTGAATTTGCCTGGTCACCTCTCCCTCTTCCAATGCCCTGCTACAGGCTCTAATCAGAAATAAAACTGGCCGGGCACAGTGGCTCACACCTGTAATCCCAGCACTTTGGGAGGCCTAGGTGGGCAGATCACTTGAGGTCAGGAGTTCGAGACCGGCCTGGCCAACATGGTGAAACCCCATCCCTACTAAAAATACAAAAATTAGCCAGGCGTGGTGGCACGTGCCTGTGGTCCCAGCTACTCAGGAGGCTGAGGCAGGAGAACCCTTGAACCTGGGAGGCAGAGGTTGCAGTGAGCCGAGATTGTGCCACTGCACTCCAGCCTGGGTGACAGAATGAGACTCTGCCTCAAAAAAAAAAGAAAGAAAAGAAAGAGAAAGAGAGAAAACTAATATTGCAGCTATAGTATTGTCCCCCAAACACTACCCATTTCACTGCCGTGAGCAGAGACTTCTTATGAAGTTATCTAGTGATAAAAATAATACTTTCTCACTACATACAATTTGATAATGCAGGAAAACACACAAAAATAAATATCACCCATCATCCCACCATTCAGAGGTCACTACCATCAAAATTTTGGTATCCATATGTCGATTTGTTTTCTAAGCATATGTTCCTCTTTAAAATGAGACAAAATCAAACTGTAGATTCTTTTTATGTATCAATTTTTGTGAATATCTTTCCAAAATCTGTCCAGGCACAGTGGCTCATGCCTGTTATCTCAATACTTTGGGAGGCTGAGGTGGGTGAATTGCTTAAACTCAGGAGTTTGAGACCAGCCTGGGCAACATAGTGAAACCCCATCTCTACCAAAAATACAAAAATTAGCCAGGTGTGGTAGCACGTGCCTGTGGTCCCAGCTACTCGGGAGGCTGAGCTGGGAGGACTACTGGAGCCTGGGAAGTCGAGGCTGCAGTGAGCCATGATGGCGCCACTACACTCCAGCCTGGGTGACAGAGCAAGACCCTGTCTCAAAAACTGAAAATAGGCCGGGCCCGGTGGCTCAAGTCTGTAATCCCAGCAATTTGGGAGGCCAAGGCGGGTGGATCACTTGAGGTCAGGGGTTCGAGACCACCCTGCCCAACATGGTGAAACCCGATCTCCACTAAAAATAACAAAAATTAGCTGGGTGTGATGGTGAGTGCCTGTAATCTCAGCTACTCAGGAGGCTGAAGCACGAGAATCGCTTGGACCCGGGAGGTGGAGGTTGCAGTGAGCTCAGACCATGCCACTGCACTCCAGCCTGGGTGACAGAGTGAGACTCCATCTCAAAAATAAATAAACAAATAAAATAAAAATAAATCTTAAAATCTTTCCAAAATCATTGAAGGGGGCAGTATAGCAAAATGATTAGGCTCTGTTTAGTGTGGTGATTCTAGAGCCAGACTGCGAATCCAGTTCTGCCTCTCACCACCACTATCCTTGGCCAAGCTACTTATTCTCTGTGACTCAGTTTCCTCTTATGTAAGATGAGTTCAATAAGGTATCCACCCAAGGGAGATACTGTATTCATACCAAAGGCCCACATACTTGCCTCTAGCGCTAAGTCATTTTTAAAGTTAGTCTGATATGAGGATATAACATTATTTAGTTAAAAATTCCATTACTGAAAATTCAATTGTTTCAAACAATAAAAACAAAACTGGGTTCTTGACTCAACTTTGCTCCTAAACTACCGTGCAGCCCTAGGAAAATCGCACCACCCTCTGGTCCTCTGATGCGTCATCCAAAATAAAGAGTTTCGGCTACTTGGTCTCGTAGGCCCCAATACTCCCGGCTCTCTAGCTGTGATGGGTAGTCTTAAGGCCCATGGTTTGGGTTTCAGGAAGGGTGAACCTGGACTCCAAGGGCAGGCATAACAGGGGTAATATGGTCCCTTCAAGTCTTAAGGGAGAGAAAACAGAATTGAGGGTGATCTGGAAAGCAGAGAGGGTATGAACATAAACAAGAGAGTAGTAGGGTCTTTTATGAGGAGTGACAAGGAGAGAGGCTGCCAGCAGGCTTAGGAGCTTCCCCAAGGGACGCACTGGCTGGCAAGAGCAGGAAGGCTTGGAGAACTTACTTCAAAGACCACTGCCCTGCTTAGGGCCCACGTCATAAGTCATTCATAAGCTGAGTGACCTCTGGAATCACCTGAACTCTATATTTTGTTTTTCTCAACTATAAAATGGGGATGAAAATGGTACCTAAGTAGGCTGGGAAAGAGCATTAATTGGGTTCACCTGTACAAAGCACTTAGGCTAACATCGGGCACATGGTATGTGCTTTCTCAGCACTAAATAAAACAGAGAGATGAGCCTGGTGGAGCTTAGATGAGCAAAAGCAGCGAGGTGGGCATCCCCAGGAGGCAGATGCACCATCCAGCCTCAGGCTCCTTCCTAGGGAGGCTTCTTTTCTCTCCTGCCCGTTGAATCAGCCCTGCCTGGAGGCCGCACTGTTGCCTTCACATCCACAGAGTCAAGACCGGGCTCCCCTCTCCACCCTCTCCTCCTGGGTCTCCTGGGTTCCCTGGTCCCTGGACACCCAGGGACAGGGCTCACTCACCGTCACCAGTTCCACCCTATGTCCCATCCCTCATATCTAACTGGTTCCCAGGGCCTGGAGATGCCCCTCCATCACGTTCCTCTCCTCTTCTCCATGTCACTCCAGAGCGAGTTTCCCTGCCTTTTGAAATCCGTCCGCTCACAGCTAGTGGACCACTCACCCTAGAGCCCAGCTTTCACCGGAGGTCACTCCACAGCGAAAATCCCTGGCTAGCTCCTTTCCAACATGGCACACAGAATCAATTCCGAAGTCCACTGCCCTCCTGGCAAAGTGCTCCAGGATCCCAACCCTGACTGCATCCAGACTGACATCCCACTGGCTTCACTTCAGGCCCAGTTAACTTGCCTCGCCGATCTCTAAATACGCCTTTCGCATATTGTTCACTCACAGCCGCCGCCTCCTGCTCCCCGTCCCTGGATATCACAACCTTGTTCACTCATCAAGTCTCAATTGAAATGTCTCTTCCACCATGCAGCCTACCAAGATTGCTCTTCTTCCCTGCAAAGAGTTCTTCCCCAGACTTTCTAGAGTGGGTGCTGTAGTGCACCACCCAAATCTCTCTAGCTGCAGAGGCTCATAGCTGAGTCCCTCTCAGGGAAGTGCCCTTAGCCAAAGAGAGCTGCCGTGCCCAAGGCTATGCCTAGGGTAGGGGTGCAGGGTGCACATCTAATGACTGGGGTGAGAGGGGATCAACGGCCCACCAATCCCCTTGTCTCAAATCAAACAATTCTGAAGGCCCCTCCCAGCTCAGGGCTCCCCATGGCGCTGCCTAGGCCTCCTTGGTGGCCGCGTTGCAATGCTGCTTCCTTCCTTCCCCAGCGGTTGCTCCCAGGAGCACACACCCTACTGAAACTCCTGCACATAAATCTGCCTCAAGTCTTTTTGAGAACCTGGCCTAAGTCCTGCAACACACACATTCCATCCAGCTTTTTTCTAGGAAATCAGCACTTTGTCCATCCCTCAGACAGCTCAGATCCTAACCTTGACACCTTATCTCCTTGAGGGCCGAAGCCATGGCTGGTTCACCCTCTCAAACACGGCACCTGGCCTGAAGGATGCCAGGACAGATGGGCCAACAGAAAGATGGACATTGTGACAGCACAAGAGAGATTCCCACCTGATGTGCTCTCCAGGAATAAACAGCAGGGAAAAGGTCCCAGAAAACTTTCCCTTCGTGCTGCTGCCACCACCCCTTCGGTGGCTGACACCATTGACCTTATTTTAACAGGAAGTCCCACCAGCTGATGTGTAGACACTGCCTTTGATCTTCTGGTTGGAGCAGAGGGTCACAATTCATGCACTGACTACTCCTTTCATCCTTGCACCCATCCATCCATCGCTGTCTGCTACTGCCTGCGAGCCACCACCAACCACTGCGGACCCAAAATAATATCTGGACTACTGAGCAGAGAAGCTGCTGGTCCCTGTTCCTCTCCCCATCCCCCATCCTTGAGCCCTCCATGAAGGGAACTACCAGTAGCAGCGGCAGCCAGAACAGCAGCCAGCAGCTCCAGGGGCTGCAGAAGGAGGCTCTGAAACCCTAGGTGGACGCTGGCTTGCAGTCTGAATGCTGCTGTCCATGTGGGGACCCGATGGGAGGCCCCTTTCCCTGCCCTCACTGGCCTGGTCACTCCCAGACCCCCCATAAGCTGGAGTCTCCATAAGTACCATATCCCTCCACTCTAACCTCCAAATGGGCCCCATCAGGGACGATGCAGCTGCCTGAAGGATTCAGCCCAGTCTATCTCCTTGTCTTGGCGAGATCTGACCAACCCAAAACACAAAGACACTGTGAGCCTGGGGCAGGGATGGAGCTGAGCCAGGCCAGGCCAGGCCAGGCAGACATCTGGAGAGAGCCACTGGGGCTCTGGCTGGGTGACCTCACCAGCAGCAGGACAAGTCACCCCAGATGACCATACCACCCACAAGGAGGAAGCCGTGTTCAGGTCTTTTCCAATACAAGACTCCCTAATCTGCTTACAACACACCAGGCTCCTTGAGCAAGTCACAGTAAGACTAAAGCAGCAGCTCCAGGCCTCAAGAGATGCTGGATTGAGGCCCTTCTGCATTCTCTGGACGTCCATCCCTGTGGTCTCAGGTCATCCCGGATGACTGCCCAGACTCTACTAACAGAGCCATGGCCACATAGGCCCCAGAGGCTCTAGGAGGAACAGTGCAGTCAGAGTGGAAGAAGTGAGATGTGCCCTGGGGAGCCTCTTCCCACCCCACCTAATTCACACAAAACACATATTTTCCTAGTGGTAACTAGAACTCCATTCAGACCTCTTCTGCTGAGACCCAGAGAACCATATACTGGCCATGGATGAAACCAGTCTAAGGGAGGTACTATTTTGGCATCAATGCTAAGAGCCAAAGATGTTAATCTTCTCCTCAGCGAATGACAGTGTCTACCCCACGTAGAATAAAACTTATAAAGACAGCTGGGCACAGTGGCACATGCCTGTAGTCCCAGCTACTTGGGAGGCTAATGCAATAGGATCCAGGAGTTCAAGTCCAGCCTGGACAACACAGCAAGACCCTATCTCTATAAATGAATAAATGAATGGATGAGTGAGTGAATGAATAATTTGTAAAGTGAGAGTCTAGTTGAAAGCTTGAAGACTATGTAAATCTGAGTGTCGAAGCACAGATGCCCCTTCTTTAAAATAATAATAATAAATTTTAAAAACAGTGAGCTAGGCGGAAGTTATTAATTTTAAATAGTCACTTCCGGGCTTCATTTCCCCTTGTTAAGGCTGCATCCTGCCTGCGTTAGGAATATTGGGCTCCAGTGGGAAAGCCACAAGGAGCCCCTGGACCTAAGCCACTGGTTATGGTGACTGGCCACAGGCCCATCTGCAAGCCTCTGGCCCCCAGTGGCCTCCTGCTGGGGCTCGTCCACTTTTCTTGGCTTGTGCCCGCTCTCTGCTGCCCCCTGTGGTTATCAGGTAAAAATAACCACAGATACCAGAGCAGACGGAAATGGACTTAGGGGTCTTGACTTTGATCTGAGATTCCTGCAGTCTTCTCCTCTTTGCCTCTCTTTATACTCACCCTTCTGTGCTTCTTGCTCTATCTCCTCCTCCCCCACCACCAACTTTTCTTTCTTCCTTGCCCTGGTTTGGTGGTCTCTCTACCCGTGGCTTCTCTCCTTGCCCTGTAGTCCTCATAAGGAGGGTCTGCCTAGGCTATGGCCAGGTTTTTCTAGTCAGATGGCAGCCCTGCCACTCCGTTTCTCAGCCCTTGTCCCCTCCTACCCAGGAGCCGGCTTGCCCCCAGGCTATGCTGCCCTGTCCTCCAAGCGAGCCCCGGTGCCTTGGTCCAGGCAGATGCAGAATTTGCAATCGGCCCACATTCTCCTGGAGGCCCTTGCTTATCTCCCTTGGCCGACACAACAGCAGCAGTTCACAGAGACCTGGTCCCCTCCTGTGCACCAGAGTTTCCTCCATCTCTGGCTTTTCAATGCCTTCTAGTACAGCCATTGCTGCAAGACATTTGAAATTCCCTCTTAAAAGTAAATGGCTGAGGCAGGAGAATTGCTTGAAGCCAGGAGGCAGAGGTTGTGGTGAACAGAGACCACGTCGTTGCACTCCAGCCTGGGCGACAGAGCAAGACTCCATCTCAAAAAAAAAAAAAAAAGTAAGTGATATTTCAGTCACAACCACAGTTTCTCTGCAGGAAAGAAACGACTACTCTCTGAAGATCCATTTACGCCTGGTCATGCCAAGCCCTTCCACATCTGGCATCCCCTTCAGTGGTCACGAAACACCTATGAGATAGGTGCTGTCATTTCCTTTTCTTTTTTTTTGAGACGGAGTCTCGCTCTGTCACCCAGGCTGGAGTGCAGTGGTGCGATATCAGCTCACTGCAAGCTCTGCCTCCCGGGTTCATGCCATTCTCCTGCCTCAGCCTCCTGAATAGCTGGGACTACAGGTGCCTGCCACCACGCCTGGCTAATTTTTTTGTATTTTTAGTAGAGACAGGGTTTCACCGTGTTAGCCAGGATGGTCTCGATCTCCTGACCTGGTGATCCACCCGTCTCAGCCTCCCAAAGTGCTGGGATTACAGGCATGAGCCACTGCGCCCAGCCCATTTCCACTTTTAATGGAAGGAACTGAGGCCTCAGTGAGAGGTGGCATCTCTGGAACTCGGTCTGACAACAAAGACCGCCATTTTCTGGCCACACTCACCGTGTCTGAGCTCTAGGCTGGGACTCTGGGAGCTGCAGCAAAACAATGTATTTTAATCCATAAACAACCCTTTATTTGAGAATCATCCTCAATATGAACATTATCATTATTCATTCAACACATATTTGAGGGCCTATTCTGTGTCAGGCACTGTGCTGGACATGGGGTTATATTGCAAGAAATATAAGTGGTTAAACTCCTCCTTCAGCTTAAATTCTAGTGGTCATTATGCCATTCAATCTTTAATTAAATTAATTTTAGACACATACATGTGTGTATAAAATGCGTATGTGTATAAAATTTTCTGTAAGTGAAAACTTAAAAATTTTCTAATGGGATTGGGGGAGGGAGTTGTGCCAGGAGACAAAAAATAAGCAAAACATATCAGGTTAGCTGTTGGTACACACTAAGGAAAATAAAAGCAGGGAAGGGGGATAGAAAGTGTTATTAGAAAGAAGCTGTAATTTAAGAATGGCCAGGGAAGGCCTCACCAAAAAAGGAACACAGAATGAAGATCTGAGAGAAATGTATTATATATCTATTGTTACATTGCAAATTACCCCCAATTTAACAGTTGGAACCATCAAACATTCATTATTTCATATAGTTTTAGTGCATCAGGAATCAGAGAGTGGCTTAGCTGGGCAATTCTGCCTCAGGTTCCCCCATGAGGTTGGGGTCAGGAAGTCAGTGGTTGCTGCCTCATTTGAAGGCTTGACTGGGGCTGGAGGAGCTACTTGTAAGAAAGCTTGACCTGGCCGGGGGTGGTGGCTCACACCCGTAATCCCAGCACTTTGGGAGGCAGAGGCGGGTGGATCATGAGGTCAGGAGATCGAGACCATCCTGGTTAACATGGTGAAACCCCATCTCTACTAAAAATACAAAAAATTAGCCGGGCGTGGTAATGGGCGCCTGTAGTCCCAGCTCCTGGGGAGGCTGAGACAGGAGAATGGCGTGAACCCAGGAGGCGGAGCTTGCAGTGAGCCGAGATAGCACCGCTGCACTCCAGCCTGGGTGACAGAGAGAGACTCCATCTCAAAAAGAAAAAAAAAAAAAAAAAAGAAGAAAGCTCGCCCTACGGATGCTGGCAGGAGCCAAAGTTCCTTGCCACGGGCTCTGCACAATATGGCTGCTGACTTCACCCAGAGCGAGCGAGCCAAGGGAAAGCAAGGCAAAGGGTACAATGTCTGTTACAACCTAGTCTCAAAAGTGACACTCCATCATGACTGCCAGAATCTGACAGTCTCATGGACCACCCAGGAGGGAAGGTAGAAAGGGATGACACAGGAGTGTATCAGGAGGTGGGTGTGTTGGGGGCCACCTTGGAAGGCTCCTATCACAGAGGGAAGGAGCAAGCCACACACATATCTGAGGGAAGAGAATCCCAAATGAAGGGAACATAAAATAAAAACATTCTGAGGCAGAAGCATGTCCTTCATTACAGAGAGCAGCAAGGAGGATAGTGTGGCTGAAGAGGAATTGTGGGGAAGGGACAATAGAAGATGAGGTCAGAGGTAACAGGGGCCAGATGGGATCATCCAGGGCAGTAGTTCTCAAAGTATGGTCCCCGGACCAGCAGCATCAGCATTATCTGGAACCTGTTGGGTGCCTTCTGGGTGATTCTGGTATACTCTCAGGTCTGAGAATCCCTCATTAAGAGCTCTGGCGCTGGCATCTTACAGACAGATGTTCAAAAATCCCAGATCTATTCCTTCTAACAATGACCGTGTTATTCGGCCTTAGTTTCCCTATTGTAAAGTACAGGATAGCAGTATAGGGGTCCCAGCTTCCTGGTGTTGAGGACAGGACTCAGTGAGGTAAATACAGCTCTCAGCACAGTTTCTGACACAGAGTAAGCCCTCACAGACACTAAGACCAACAATAAGACAAAACAAAAAACCAAAACCACCTCCATTCCTTCCTTCCTCTTCTTTGCTTCCCAACTTCTACCCCAGAAGCTGGATCCCTGCCTCACCCCTCCTTTTGATGCCTACAAGGAGCACATCTCTCAAAAGAGGGGTGCTAGGGGTGAAGAGGGGGCTAGAATGCCTTCTTTAGCATTGCTGCAGTGTCAGGCTATCCCTTAGTTAACCAGGGAGACGTCACTATGAGTGGTCCCCAACTTCCCACTCACGGCTGCTTACAAAATTCTTATGGCAACCCTACAATCTCGGTGGGGAGCAGGGGCTCCTGTGCCCATTTCACAGATGATACAGAAACTGTGTTACTGATGGGATGAAGCAGAGGCCCCGTCAGTGCCCTGGCCCTTTGACACTTGCCAGAACCAAGCTCTGGCCTGGCTCCAGCCTGCACAGAGGGCCTGTGAAAGAGCAGGGCCAGGAATCCAGGAATAGCCAAGGAATTCGAAGGGTTGCAGGGAGTAGGGGGTGCTGCCTGGAGCTGTCCAAGCCTGTCTCTCAATCCCCATTAGGATCCCTGATCTACCAGCCTCCTTACAGCATGTAGACCCCTGCAAACACACCGGGAATCCGTGAGCATTTAAAAGATCACTGACCCAAACTTGGGTTGAAGGGCAAGGAAGGTTGACTGCAATGTTGGGAGAAATGTGTCTTGTCACCGAGACAACAGGTGCCGGTAACCCACTGCCAGCTCACGCATATGACTCCCATCTTATCGTTGAGAAACTGAAAAGACACCTTAACGAATCCAAAGCCTGGATGCTCCAGATCCAGAACCTAAGCACAGGTGTTTGGCAAAGCTCTGGTCTCATTTCCCAATCCAGTTACTCACCAGAACTACTGGCGCCACTTGTTAGAAATACTGATGCCCAGACCTCACACCTGGAGCTTCTGGTTGAGTAGGCTGGGAGGAACTCAAATCATCATTTTTATCAAGTGATCTCAGTGACTGACCACATGTGGGGAAAACTAGTATAGTCCATAGCAGGACAGTCACGGAATCCAGCCAAGGATCAGGAGGTACCTGGGCCCAGACAAAAGCCCCAGGGAGTGGGTTAGACTTAGGATCAGGCAAGGTACATGGTAGCAATGTAGAGTAATTTAAGGAACCCCCCAGATGTTACCCCAACCTTCTAAGAGCCGTGGCTTTGACATGGGTCTTTGCTACCTACTTGAGTTCCCAGGGGTACTATATGAATTAGGAGAGATTGCCACAGACCCATGAGCATGACTGAGTCCTCAGAGTCTTTCTAGAATAGGTGAAGATGAGGAGAAAGGAGAAGGCACAAAAGCAGTGAGGGCTGCAGTGAGGGAAGCCCGGAGGGAAAAGGTTCCGGGGAGAAGGTTCCAGTGTGTGGGCACAGGCAGCAGGAGTGAGGGAGGTGCCTCTAGCAGGGCCTGGCCTCCTTCCCAAAGTCTTATCTTAAGCCCCTGAGGGCCAAGTCCTGAGTTAGAGGACAGGAAAGACAAGTTTTAAGCAATCCTATTCCCAGGTGTTTGGAGCTGACAAGGAAAGTGAGGCAGCCAGCTATTCTCACCGTGACATGGCACCGGAAGGGTCCAGGTGGCCTAACAGTCCAGTCCCTAGGCTCCTTGTCAATTCATTCAGACTTTCTGAGCACTGGGGAGCAACAGGGGGGCTCACAGCATCGTCTCTGCCCTAGGGAGCTAACAGGCTGGCTGGAAGAAGAATCTCTTTCTGCCTCAGCTACACCCCCTGCTTTCATACCTATCCCTCCCACCAGATGTATTCTGAGGGTTGTGACTGCATTAAATAAATGTGGACCTGTCTCCCGGGCACCAAGGACACTCAGTAATTGTTTGATGAATGAATGAAGACTCAGCTCAAATCAACTATTAGAATTACGTTCAGTAACATGGCTGATGGCTGATTTTTAAAGATACATGTGTATATGCATGTAGATAAAAAGAAAGATAGACAGGGAAGATCAAGAAGGGGGCCAGGCAGACAGATAAAGCCTCTATTCCCTTCGCACGGTATGAACTACCTATCAGCGAGCAGCCCAGTTTAAAAAGAGCAAAGAACATATACAGGTGATTTATAGAGAAAACAATTGCAAATGATCAATAACCAAAAAAAAAAGATGCTCATTCTCATTCAAAATTGGAGAAATACAAGCTAAGACTGTAAGACACTATGTTTTCACCCATGGGGAAAATAAGCTCCTTTGTGACTGATAACCCCTATCTAAACAGGATCTGCAAAAACAGGGGAAAATGCCTCTCTGTGAAAGGCAATTTGGAGATATCCATCAAAAGCCCAAATGCACACATCTTTTGACCTAACAACAGTTTTAGGTGTGCAATAATATAAGTATGAAGGTATTTCGTGGAGCACTTTTCATTAGAAGGAAAAGACTCTTGGGAAGTGACCTAAGTGTTCACCAACAGGGGACAATGATGTATTGACAGGGTGGTGTTCTGTGGAGCTGCTGAAGTGCATGAGTGCTGGAGTGAAAGCCTCCAAAACACACTACATGTACAAAAGGTTCTCACTTTAACAAAAGAGCACAAATAAAACGTCTGTGATTGTATATGCAAGGCAAATGTGCCGAAAGAATACACATGAAGCATTTGATGCTGGTTCATTCTTAAAAATGAAACCAAAGTAGGAAGACTATAATCGTGCTGCTATAAAGACACATGCACACGTATGTTTATTGTGGCACTATTCACAATACCAAAGACTTGGAACCAACCCAAATGTCCAACAATGATAGACTGGATTAAGAAAATGCGGCACATATACACCATGGAATACTATGCAGCCATAAAAAAGGATGAGTTCATGTCCTTTGTAGGGACGTGGATGAAGCTGGAAACCATCATTCTCAGCAAACTAACACAAGGACAAAAAACCAAACACCGCATGTTCTCACTCATAGGTGGGAATTGAACAATGAGAACACAGGGACACAGGAGGGGGAACATCACACACCTGTGCCTGTTGTGGGGTGGGGGGAGGGGGCAGGGATAGCATTAGGAAATATACCTAATGTTAAATGACAAGTTAATGGGTGCAGAACACCAACATGGCACATGCATGTATACATATGTAACAAACCTGCACGTTGTGTACATGCACCCTAAAACTTAGAGTATAATTAAAAAAAAAAAAGAAAAAAAAAGACTATATATGTGTGTGTGTATACATATACACACACACACATATATATACACATATATATACACACACACACACATATATATTTATTTATTTATTTATTTTTTAGAGACAGAGTCTCGCTCTGTCACCCAGGCTGAAGTACAGTGGTGTGATCTTGGTTCACTGCAACCTCCGCCTCCCAGGTTCAAGCGATTCTCCTGCCTCAGCCTCCCGAGTAGCTGGGATTACAGACATGCGCCACCACACTCGGCTCATTTTTACATATTTATTAGAGACAGGATTTCTCCATGTTGGCCAGGCTGGTCTCAAACTCCTGATCTCAGGTGATCTGCCCACCTCGGCCTCCCAAAGTGCTGGGATTACAGGCATAAGCCACTGCGTCAGGCCAGAAGACTGTATTTTTATAGTACATCCCATTTGAATCTATGAGAAATTTCCATGATAGAAAACAGAAAAAACTTGGTGTAGGAATAGAGAGAGAAACCAAGGGGAAAAAGACCAGAAACAGACTCAGCCAGACTAGTTTAGCGTATGGTAAAGAGGTACTTCTCAAGGCAATGGTGAAAGGCTGAATCAGTTAAAGCTGTTTGAACGATGGGCGAACTATTTGAAAAATATTGAGGTAGGTCCCTTTCTCATTCATTTTCAGAAATTAAACTCCATATGGCTTAATATTTTAAAGGGGCCGGGCGGGAGTGGGGGGTGGGGTGGGGGGAAACAGTCCATAAGACTGCTAGAAGAAAATATTACCATCTTTTATTGGTAAAGACCTTTTAAAGTGTGGCCTCAAAGGGAAGAAATCACAAAAGGAAAAGATTGGCGTACTTATCTATTAAGCGGAGTTTTAAAAATCACAATCAGAATAATAAAACATAAAAAATGACAATCATTTGCTACATCTGATAACACAGGAAAAAGTAAACTGTTTCTCCTACTCTCTACTCAACATCACTCAACACTTCTGACATCAGGTATATGGGGGTTTTCCCCACCATACCAGCCAGCAAGTCTCCAGCGGACACAAGCAGAGTGTCCTATAACTTAATTCGATTCTGATATTATCTACCTGGAGATAATATCAGATCCCACAGGCTGAAGGCTCAATCCCACAAGAATACGCCCCACTTCAGACACCAATCACAAGCAGCAGATTGTCACCTACACGTCTGACAGATAGGCTATAAATCAGGGATTCTATAACGCCCTTCACGGGTTCCATTCCTTTGTGAAAGCAGCTCACTGAACTCACGGAAACGCTTTACTAACCTTTACCCACTTATTACACAGGCTATGACAAAGGATACAGATGAAGAGGTAGATGGAAGAAATGCACAGGGCCAGGGATGGGGGAAGGGGCATGGGGCTTCCACGCCCTCTCCAGGCACCACTCCGCAGGCTCCATGTGCTCAGTTAACCAGAAGCTCTCTGCACCCTGTTTTTCTAGGTTCTTACGGAGCCTTCAGTACATAGACACGATTGACGTCTTCATTGGGAATTGATAATCAGCCTCTTTCCTCTCCCCAGAGGTTTGTGGGGTAGGCGCTGAAGTTCCAACTTTCTAATCATGGCTTAGTCTTTCCTGTGACCAGCTGCCATCCTGAAGCTGCCTAGGGGATCCCAGATACCCATCATCTCATTAGCAAACAAGAGACTAAGAGATTCTGGAGATTCCAAGGGTTTATGCCAGGGAGCTGGATGGAAGACCAAATATATATTTCACAATATCCAACTACACACGTTCAAGACTCTTCTCTAAGAACTGCCCAAATCCCAGTTTGGATCCACATGCTATAGGCGTGACTACTTGGCTATTGCTACTGGACCTGCCAAGAGTTGTATAGAACAGGACTTGGGGTGGTCCTCTTCCACCATGAGTGGCCACTTCTGCCAAATGGCTGCTGAAGAAGAAAAGGCAAGACTGCAGAGAGAAAGATGCATGAAGAGAACCCAGAGAAAGAAGTGGCATAGGCCGGCACTGTGGCTCGCGCCCATGATCCTAGCACTTTGGGAGGCCAAGGTAGGTGTCTTGAGCCCAGGAACTCGAGACCAGCCTGGGCAATATAGTGAGACCCCTGTCTCTATTTTAAAAAGTGGAAAAGACAGAAAGACAGAAAGAAAAACAGACAAAGACAGAAAGACAGAAAGACAGAAAAGGAAAAGGAAAAGCAAAAGGGAAGCGAAGGGAAGGAAAAGAAGTAGCATAAGACGTCACCAGGTCCCACAGTTAGGACAATCAATCTCAGCACCTGATTTTCCCATCCTTATGCCTGCATTCCTGTGAGATGTCCCCATATCCCTCTAATAAATGTCCTTTTTTCCTAAGTTAGTATGAGTGGGTTTCCAGTCCTATAACAATACAGTCCCTGCCCAAAGACATCCATCAGAGCACATTGCCCTGTAAATGGCCAACACCGGCCCAGAGGCCATTAGACTGATATCTGGAATATTCTTTGGTGACCATGTTGAACTGTGGCTTTTTAACAGGCTCCAAGCAGTGCTTCCATAATCTCTCCATGGAAAATCATGCCACACAACTGCTTGGAAACTTATCCCATAAAATGGGCATTTTTCCACTTATGCATCAACTTTTTGTTGTTTTCTGAGAAACTCGGCCTTTATTAACTTCAATTGCTCGCATTGCTAATCCATATATAGAAGACTTTCCAGTAAAAGGTGTGACTTTACATGTATAAACTATGCTCAAGGCCGGGTGCCATGGCTCATGTCTGTAATCCCAGCACCTTGGGAGGCCGAGGCAGGTGGAACACTTGAGGTCAGGAGTTCGAGACCAGCCTGGCCAACATGGTGAAACCCCATCTCTACTAAAAATACAAAAATTAGTTGGGCATGACGGTGTGCGCCTGTAGTCCCAGTTACTTGGGAGGCTGAGGCAGGAGAATTGATTGAATTCGGGAGGCGGAGGTTGCAGTGAGCCAAGATCATGCCACTGCACTCTATCCTGAGTGACAGGGTAAGGCTTTGTCTCAAAAAAAAAAAAAAAAAATTATGCTCAAAATCACTGAGTATTGCTTTTCACAGGACTTGGGGGAAATAGTCAGAAACAGCTAAGGCTATTTTGGGAAATAGAAATCAGCAATAATCTCTCAGGTGTGGCCACAAAGCCACTTGTAAACTTGCTGGATTCCCAAGGAAGAGGATGGCCATTTAGCCCCATGCCTCCTTCAGGCACACAGAAAAAGTCCTTATCACGAACCAGCACTGTAAAACATGTATAGAAATTCTGGGCAAAAAAAGTTATTCTCAAACATTAAAAAGGGCATTCAGGATAGAGAAGACCACACAAAATGAAGCAGAACTAGGCAGCATTTTATAGTTGAAGGAAATAAGGAAATAAGATTCCTTGGGAAATTGCAGGAGGTTTAAAAACCTCCCTGCAAAGAGGACTGAAAACTTCATTCGTGCAGAGGAATGGTAAGATGCTAGGAACAGGGGCAGCTTTAAAGGAGCGCTTCTCAAACGTCAGAGCGCATCAGAATCACTTGGAGGACTGGTTAAAACAGATTGCAGCTGCTAGCCATTCACTAGGACTTGGTCTGTTTCATACTGAGATGGTCAGTTTCAAGCCAGTCCTGTGATGCTGTGTGATATAAGCATTATAGTCCCCTGGAGGGAGCATTAAAATGCAAATTTGTGGGTCTCACTCCTAGAGTTTCTGATTTAGTAGGTCTGGGGTAGGGCCTGAGAAACTGCACATCTAACAAGTTCCCAGGCGACGCTGATGCTGCTGGTCTGGAGACCACACTTTGAGAAACACTGGTCTAGAAGGCGACAAAGAAGGGCAGGGTTTTCTCTGCACCAGGTGCTACCTTTATCCAGGTGTTGGAGGTAGGGCCCTTTAAAAGAAAGGCACAAGAATCAAAACAACCCACCAATTACTCTTGAAGGCACCCTCTGCCTGCACCATTTCCTCCAAACGGGTGGTAATGATGAAAACTACAGAAATGACATCAGGTTGGTCAGAGAGATCTAGGAAAAGAAGAGTGAACGCAACAGGGCGGATTCACTGAGAGTCATGAAATCAGCCATGTCCCCAGATACTCAGGTCGTCATAAAAGTTCCTTGAGATTTTCATCTCTGTCTCTAAATTCTGCTAGTGAAGAAAGTTCTGCATTTGCACACCGTGTAATAAGAATCTACTCTTCATACGAAAGAGCGGAGCCAGGGATCGCGGCATTCAAAAATCACCATGTGCCCCGGCCCTTTCTGTTCTTCCGCTTCCCAAGGCTTTGCCTCTGCTCTGTCCTCTCCGTTCTCCGTACCTTTCTGCAATGGCACTCATCTCCCCAATCAGCACATATCATTTGTATATACCAGGAGCAGAAAGCAAGTGAAGTCTTGGTCTGAGACAAGGAGTCATTATTCTCCTTGCCTTCCAGCCTGGCACACTCCTTCTCCAGTGGCAGAGAGCACACGGGATGGGCATTGTTGGATGCTCCTTGTATCATATAAAAACAAACAAACAAACAAAAAAAGCCCTGGGCCTTTTCAGGCTCAGGTTCACATTCACACAGCTTGGCCCTGGAACAAACCCCTGATGGCCAGAACATAAGACCACTTGTTTAGCTTAGCAACACCCCAAAATACAACTAGAAGATTCAAGCAGGAGAGAGGGAAGAGGACACGAATAAAAACAGAAATCTGAGAAAGATCAACAGAAACAGAGGAGCACGAGGGTTACGCTAGGGAACGGGAAGCAAAAGCAAGCCTTGGTGCTAAGCTCCAGCCCTCTCCTCTATTTCAGAGAAATTATTTTTATCCTACTTATAAAAGTAATACAGGTCCAGGGAAGAAACACTGGAAAACACAGAAAAGTAAAAAGAGGAAATAAAACCCTCCCTAATCCCATGCCTTGGAAAGAAGCACCTTCTCCCCAACTTGATGAGGTGTCGTCTCACTGCAGGGAGGCACCCAGCCAGCAGGAATCGGGGAAAAAAGGGAAGCGGAGGCAGGAGCTGAGCCCTCCCCTGCAGTGGCCATCAGGGTTGTCTCTTGGGGGAAATACAGAGCCTGAAAGGTTTTAAAAACTAGCCCAGCTCTCTCTTTTAGAGATGGGGGAATTGCAATTTCGGGATCCTGGAAATGCAAGGAAGAGCTTAACATACCAGGAAACAGCAGAGCTGCAGGCAAGACCTTCAGCCAAGTCCTCTCTGGTATGGTTCAGAGCAGCCAAGAGAAGGATCAAAAGTATTTGGAAATTAATTGTTTTTTAAGTCCCTCTTTTCTGCAGCTTGTACCAAAAAACAAAAACACATAATTTAAAAAAAATCCGTCTCTCTTGGAACTGCTACCACGACAGCTCTTTTAAGCAAGAGGCTGCACCCCACATTCACTGATGGCCTGGCAAAGCAATGGGAAAACAAGCCACCCTTCCTGCTGCTCATGCCACCTGAACCTCATGCCGGGTATTGAAACGTAGGGGACAGATTGCAACCTGTTTACAGCATCCTAGAGGACACGATACCACTGCTTTGCTATCAGTGCTCAAAGATAACCACTAGTGTGGGGCGGGGGAAGTGTGTCAGTTTCCAGGGGGCTGCTATAACAAAATACCACATTACTGGGTGGCTTAAAGAACTGAAACGTATTGTTACAGTTCTGGAGGCCACAAGTCTGAAATCAAGATACTGGCAGGGTTGGCTCCTTCTGAGAATCTGTCCCAGGCCTCTCTCCTAGCTTGTGGTGGCCTTGGACATTCCTTGCCTCATAGATGGCTTTCTCCCTGTGCCTTCGCAGAGTCTTCCCTCCATGCGTGTCTGTCTCTCAGTCCACATTTCCTCCTTGTGATGAGGATGCCACCATATTGGATATGGGTCCACTATGCTCCAGGAAGACCACATCTTTTTTTTTTTTTTTTTTAATTATACTTTTAAGTTCTAGGGTACATGTGCACAACGTGCAGGTTTGTTACATATGTATACATGTGCCATGTTGGTGTTCTGCACCCATTAACTCGTCATTTACATTAGGTATATCTCCTAATGCTATCCCTCCCCCCTCCCCCCCTCCCCCAACCATCCCATGACAGGCCCTGGTGTGTGATGTTCCCCTCCCCGTGTCCAAGTGTTCTCATTGTTCAATTCCCACCTATGAGTGAGAACATGCGGTGTTTGGTTTTCTGTCCTTGTGATAGTTTGCTGAGAATGATGGTTTCCAGCTTCATCCACGTCCCTACAAAGGACATGAACTCATCCTTTTTAATGGCTGCATAGTATTCCATGGTGTATATGTGCCACATTTTCTTAATCCAGTCTATCATTGTTGGACATTTGGGTTGGTTCCAAGTCTTTGCTATTGTGAGTAGTGCCACAATAAACATACGTGTGCATGTGTCTTTATAGCAGCATGATTCATAATCATTTGGGTATATACCCAGCAATGGGATGGCTGGGTCAAATGGTATTTCTAGTTCTAGATCCTTGAGGAATTGCCACACTGGAAGACCGCATCTTAACTTGATCATTTGCAAAGATCTTATTTCCAAATAAGATCACATTCCCAGGCACTGGCGAGTTAGAACTTGGACATCTTTTGTGGGACACAACTCAACCCGTAACATGAAGCAGAAGGCTGGAGCTGGCTGGGGGTAATAGGAGGCTGGGATAGAGGTCCACCTAACACCTGGAAGTTGATCTGGGGATGAGAAAGTCTGGACAAATGAGAAACAGAGGAGCCTGGGGGTTCCGCAGCAGAGACTGCAGGTGTCTGGCATGGCCCAGACGGGCAGTAAAGAAAGCACAGGATAGCCACGCTCCAACCACAGCACAAGTCCATGCAGGTGTTCACCCAAAGCCCATGAGTATAGTAATATTGATTATGAAAGCAATGACAATTTTCTGTACCAGTTGGAAAACTGCTTTTGTTCCGACCTCCCCACTCCACATGTCACCAGCCACCAAGACCCCCCATGGGGTCCCCACAATCTGGCCAAGTTTTCAGAGTGGGAGCAGGACCCTATCCCAACATATTATTCTAATAGTCCATCCCTGTGGCAGATCACTCAATAAATGGCTTGACTCTCGACTGACCTCACAGAAGTGACTCTTTTGGGGCTGAGGGTATCTTTGGGCACGCAGATAGGCATTAACCACAGCTGGCAAGAGGGCAGGAGCTTCATGCCACAGAAATATCCAGGGTGCCTGCTACCTGCACAGCACAGCTCAACATCTGTCCAAGGATGACAAGACCCTTGTGCCATCTCAGTGCCCCTTCTGCTCTACTGGGCACAGTGCTCACAGGGAGTGGGCAGGCAGTAAACAATAGCATCCTGCATGACTAACTTCTCACCCCGTTTTCCTCCTCCTACACCTCTTGGATGAGTACTACCTACTTTGGAATCCAACTCAGAATGAAGTAACAAAAAAGCTATTACCCCACTCCAAGGTCTTCCTCCAACAATAACAATCTCATCGATGGGACCTCATGCCAGCTTTGCATAGGGAGGCACCGTCTCAAACACTCGTGGGTGATGAGCTCGTAGGAGTTGCAACTCACAGCCTCGTAGGGTGTCTAGAGGTGGAAAGGACTTTCAGCACAATACTCAGGCAGGAAAGGAAATGAACTCCAACCCAAAGGAAAGTCTCATTTTAACAATCTCATATCCACTTCAGGAAGCATTCTGTCTTTGCAAACAAGAAGCCATTCGCATTGTGTTCACCCACACCACCCCTGCAAGAAGCCATCCAAGTGGTTAATTAGAGCCCAGCACACGGAAGTCATTTAGCAAATACTTGTTACTTGATAATCAATTCACATGGTCCTTGCCCACTCACTGATTAGAATATAACCTACAGATCATTTCCATGTATACTAGGAGTTTCACTGACTCCCTGGGACCTAACCCTTTAAAAGCTCACTCTGGTTATGTCCATCCAGACAGATCCTCCCTGTAGCCCAAAACTTCCCACCGCACCACAGGCTCCCATTCCCACACCCCACCCCACAGGCTCCACACAAGCCCCAGAATGGCAGAGCTTCCTGTGCTAATAATGTTGGACACACATAAAAGCCCCAGAAAAAAGGCAAAGTAGGATGGGTTTTAAGATCCCTCTTGAAACTGGTGCTTCATACCTGTTGACTAATGAGTCTGGTTGCCCTAGATTTTTTATTCTCTTGCTTGGTCCCCTTTCATAATCTCTCATTTCCAAGTTCATTCATAAAATGTCTTCCTAGGCTGGGTGCGGTGGCTCATGCCTCTAATCCCAGCACTTTGGGAGGCCAAGGCAGGCAGATCAAGAGGTCAGGAGTTCAAGACCAGCCTGACCAACATGGTGAAATCCCGCCTCTACTAAAAATACAAAAATTAGCCCGGTGTGGTGGCACATGCCTGTAATCCCAGCTACTCAGGAGGCTGAGGCAGGAGAATCGCTTGAACCCGGGAGGCAGAGGTTGCAGTGAGCTGAGATTGCACCATTGCACTCCAACCTGGGTGACAGAGCAGGACTCCATCTCAAAAAATATATATATATATACACACATATACATATACGTATATATACATATACATATATATACATATATACACACATATATACATACACACATATATATACACACACACATATATATATATCTTCCTGACTTTGTGTCTGATGCCACCCTCACCCGCAATACTTGATGTAAAATCACTAGGCACCCTCTTTTCATTGGGCCCAAACTCAGACACCCACAGAACTAAACACGGAAAACACATGCATGAAGCCCAATTGAGTATTAAAAAAAAAATGGCAGGTAGTGGTAACCTTCTCAGCCCCAACCAGCTGTGTTCACGCAGGAAGGTGGGGCTGGTGGGGCCACACCTCACGATTTTCTGAAAGAAGATAGATATCCAGATGTTTATGAAAAAAACTCCCAATTTTTCAATGTTGAAAACTAACATTTTTAAGCACTGTGTTCACAGAACGGAAGCTTCTGTCGACAGTCTCTAGTCTAATGACAAGCCAGCAAGTGACATCTACCCTCCCTGTGTCTTTGCAGGACAGCTCTCCTGGATTCCAGAGGTCCTGACCTTGCCTGCCTGCCACCTCCCTGCCATCCCCAAAACATTATAATGCCATTTCCCTAGGAGTCCAGTAATCACAGACCAGCACTTTTCAAAAAGAGTTCAAATCAAGCAAAAGTCATTCCTGATAGGTACACAATGCACAGCGGACCTGTACTTCCTTTGGCCTGTAATTAACGAGTATTGGTCAATCTAATGACTGGTAGAGATCCTGCTATGGGATTAGTGCCTGGACTCCACTAAGCCACTGGGCTCTGCCACATAATGAATGATAAAGAGACAAGTGACTACAGGCCAGCACATTCATCCTAACCAAAGTAGAGGCAAATTAGGATGCCCCAGTCTAAAGATCTCCATAGAAGAGAAAAATGAAAGAAGAAACTTTACAACTCCTCCAAACCTCCAAAGCCTGAACTGCTGCACATGAGACTCTAGGTTCCTTGAAGGCAGGGATGCTGTTCATCTTGTCCGGATGCCAGGGTGCTAAGCAGAATGTACAAATGAAAACAGTACCAGCCCCAAATTCTTTTTTTTTTTTTTTTGAGACAGACTCTCACTCTGTCACCCAGGCTGGAGTTTAGTGGCGCGATCTTGGCTCCCTGCAAGCTCCACCTCCCAGGTCCAGCCATTCTCCTGCCTCAGCCTCCCGAGTAGCTGGGACTACAGGCGCCCACCACCATGCCCGGCTAATTTTTTGTATTTTTAGTAGAGACGGGGTTTCACCGTGTTAGCCAGGATGGTCTCGATTTCCTGACCTTGTGATCCACCCGCCTCGACCTCCCAAAGTGCTGGGATTACAGGCGCGAGCCACCGCGCCCAGCCGCCCCAAATTCTTTGACTTAGCCTCAGCTAGAAACAAAGTTGAAAGCAGAGTGCATGCGTATTTTTTTAACAGCAAAAATGCTGAGATCCAAACAATTTTTGAGCTATTGGCCCTAAAGCTTTGAAATTATAAGACCTGCCATTACATCCTCTTACACAGACAGGAATAAAGGCTGGAAAATATACACAAGTCAGCCACGCTGGTGACACTTAAGAATATAAACACCGGCCAGGTGAAGGGCCTTTCTTGGCAGTTTTATACTCATTCTAAGTCTTGTCACCATAAAACTGAGTTGTTTGTCTTCAATAGCTCCACCATGAGATTCTACAATTGTTTATGGTTATACAACCTTTAACCTTGGGGCTACGCTGCATGTTTACCTATTTAAAGAAGTCGTGTTTTCTCATTAAATTTGTATAAGAGGAAACTGGATTTAAATTTGTTCTTCAACTTTATCATATTTGACGGTGCCTCCACCATTTTATTATTGCAAAGTGTCCTTGCAAGTAAAAATAGGTGGTGACTGTTAGAAAACTTTGAAAAATATAAAGTAGACATTTTTTCTCTTTCCAAATAGGTTCTGAAAGTCAGTGATAGAATCTGTGTATTGTTTTGTTTTTTAAACAAACTCAATTTCCGAGGTATTTCTGACACCCACCAAAGTTTGGCAATCAGACAGAAAGACTCCCTAACCAAGACGTCTGAAGAATGGTTTCTAGGCCGGGCACGGTGGCTCATGCCTGTATTCCCAGCACTTTGAGAGGCTGAGGCTGGTGGATCACCTGAGGTCAGGAGTTTGAGACCAGTCTGGCCAACATGGTGAAATCCCATCTCTACTAAAAATACAAAATTAGCCGGGCGTGGTGGTGGGCACCTGTAATCCCAGGTACTCGGGAGGCTGAGGCAGGAGAAATCCCTTAGAACCCGGGAGGCAGAGGTTGCAGCAGTGAGCTGAGATTGCGCCACTGCACTCCAGCCTGGGCGACACAGCCAGACTCTGTCTCAAAAAAAAAAAAAAAGAAAAGAAAAAAAAAGGAGAACGGTTTCTAAAGGATGCCAAGAAAGTCATAAACGCCCACCATGCCCACACATGCCTGTTTTTAATGACACTTTTACTGCAATATAATTCACATATCATTATATTCACCCTCTAAAAGCATATAATATAATGGTTTTTGGTATAGTCACAGGGTTGTATAACCTGCACCACTACCTAATTTTAAAACATTTTTATTGTCTCTACCTGCACATTGGGCACATGTACCATAAAACCTAAAGTATAATAATAATAATAATAATAATAATAAAAGAAAAAAAAAAAAAATAAATTCATCATAAGGAAAAAAAAAAACAAAACAAAACATTTTTATTGTCTCAAAAAGAAACCCTGTACCTATCAGCAGTCACTCTCCATTAACTCCAGCCCCAAGCAACCACTAGGGTGGTTTTCTGTGGATTTCTCTATTCTAGGCATTTCATATAAACAGAATCATCTGGCACATGGCTTTTTGGGTCTAGCTTCTTTGACTTACTGTGATGTTTTCAAGGTTCATCCACGTTGTAGCATGTATCAACCAGTACTTTCATTCCTTTTTAGGGCTGAATAATATTCCACTGTATGGATAAAACCACATTTTGTTTATCCATTCATCAGTTGATGGGCATTTGGGTTGCTGCTAGCCATAATAAATAACGCTCCTCTGAACTGAACATCCATGCACGGGTTTTTGTGTGGACATGTGTTTCCAATTTTCTTAGGTATACAGCTAGGAGTAGAATATTCTGGGTCACTGAATATTCTAGAAGATTTCTGGATCCTATTCTATACATTTTTGTTCCACTTCCATATCTGAACCACATGCTGCTAATCACTGACTCCACCTAACAGACAGTGAGGAACGCTCTCACACTGTTTACCAATAAACAGTCTTGCAAAGTAACTCAACTTCCTAGAATAGAGCAAACAACAAAATCTGTCTCTTTTGTCTTTTTACTTGGGTGGGTCTTCAACTTCATACTAGCAGTGTGACTGACTTTAAGTCACTTGGCATTTGCCACAAATGGGAGATTACTGGCCTTAAACACCGGTGAAAAATGAGGGGTGTGTTATGCACGTAAGTATTACCTAAACATTACACATTAGAACGGATATCCTGGAAGAGAAAACAAAACCCACACAGAAGCGGATTAATAGGCAGCTTTAAGTTCTAACAGCCTTCCACTAAGAATCCATTAAAGAAAAATTATAAAGCCAAAATTAGGCTTTATATAAATTAGGCTGGCTCTCTCTCTCTCTCTCTCTCATACACACACACACACACACGCGCGCGCGCACACGCACACACACACACACGCGCACGCGCACATGCACACAACCCTAATTTAATCAACCAAATGTGCCACATGTACATCTTTTTAGTCTCACATTTGCTCAACACAGATGGACAGAAGAAAATAGATGGATGTTTTTGGGAATAGAACCTTCTCAGAGTAACTTTTATTAACACGGAATTATCAGGGCCGTTCATTCTATTGGGGGAGTTAGAAAAGGATCCAATTATTTGTAACAAAGAAAAGTTAAAAAGTGTTCTACTGGAAAACTTATCCAGAAACTCATATTAGTTCCTGGCATAATAAAGTTAAATGGGAATCCACTCATTTAAAGAAAAAATAAAGCAAGAAATCAAGAAAATTACTATTTGGCAAAGGAATCCAAAAGCTCACATCCTGGTGTAGTCCTCCAAGCTTTGCTCACAAACATAATAACACATTTATAGATATAGATTCTTCATCAAAAGAGCTTAAAAGGCTGAGTGTGGTACTCATGCCTGTAATCTCAACATTTTGGGAGGCCAAGATTGGAGGATTGCTTGAGCCCGGAGTTCAAGACCAGCCTGGGCAATATAGCAAGACCCTTCTAAAAAAAGAAAAAAAAAACTTTAAAACTCAAAAAATAAACTCAAAAAAAAACCTCAAAAAATAAAATAAAATAAAAAGCTTAAAAACAATTTTCAACTCTCCTGGATTTGGGTTCATGCTTTCATAAGATGCATAGGTTTCCCTTAAAAAATGTTATTTCAGATTATTTTTCTTTATCTACTAATCCACAAACTCAGTTATTCTCATTCCAACTTAAGTCACTGCCACCCATGCCCATTCCTCCAAATACTGAAGCAAAAAAGAAAAGATTAGAAGACTGGGCAGTCTGGTCACAGCTTGGCTTATAAATGACCAGATAACTTGGATCAAGTCCCTTTACCTGGGACTTCATTTCCGTATGTGTAAAACAAACAGGTTCTATTTCCTTTTTTTTTTTTTTTTTTTTTTTTTTGGAGTCTCCCTCTGTCGCCCAGGCTGGTGTGCAGTGGTGCAATCTCGGCTCACTGCAAGCTCCACCTTCTGGGTTCAGGCCATTCTCCTGTCTCAGCCTCCCGAGTAGCTGGAACTACAGGTGCCCGCCACCACGCCCAGCTAAATTTTTGTATTTTTTTAGTAGAGATGGGGTTTCACCATGTTAGCTAGGATGGTCTCGATCTCCTGACCTCGTGATCCGCCCACCTCAGCCTCCCAAAGTGCTGGGATTACAGGCGTGAGCCACTGCACCCAGCCTGGTTCTATTTCTTAAACCAGGTATTGTCAAACTTTTTCTGTTAAGGGTCAGAGTAAATATTTTCACTTTGTGAGCCACGTGGTCTCTGCTGCAACTACAGATACTCCTCAACTTATGACAGGGCTATATACTGAGAAACCCATTGTAACTTGCAAATATTGTATGTCAAAAATGCATGTATTACACCTAAACTACTGAATACTATAGCTTCGCCTCACCTAACTTAGACGTGCTCAGAACACTTCCGTTAGCCTACAGTTGGGCAAAATCATCTACCATAAAGCCTATTTTGTAGTAAAGTGTTATGCATCTCCTGTAATTTACTGAATACTGAACTAAAGTACAGTTTCTAGTGAATGAGTATCACTTTTACACCAAGTCAAATCGTTAAGTCCAACCATTTTAAGTTGGAGACGGTCTGTACTCAGCTCTACAATCTCCATGCAAAACCAGCCATAGACAATATATAAACAAAAGGGCATGGCTGTGTTCCAATAAAGAAAGCTTCATGTACAAAAACAGCTCTGAGTTGAATTTGGCCCATGGGCCACAGTTTGCCAACCCCTGAGTTAGAGGATTTAGAAGCTTCCTCCTAGGATGATAACGAAGCAAAATCACTGGCCTCTGCAACCCACTTTTATGAAAGATCAAGTGATCAAGGTCTGAGAGTGGAGACAGATGTTCACCACAGCACTCAGTTCTAGGAGAGTCTCTGCCTAGGGACACAGGCATTGGACTCTTCATAGTTCCATCAACAGCCACCTTCTGTTTTGCTTGGTACCTCACTCATGCTGTGCTGGCCACTGCCTTGGGCTTGGATAAAGCATCACTCTGGATGGTGGAATCTGGCTTTCTGGGAGGTTGGTAGAGTTAGATGGTACAACCCAAATGTGTAGGGAAATAGCTGTGCAAGGGGAGGGGCTTGGCCAGTGTGAAATAGGAGACAAGAAGGAGGTGAGCAGATAAAACATCTCTGCTTTCCTGAGGACTACTCCAGGGCATGGCTCCTCCTTGCAGCCCTTCCAGAAGTGAACATATCCACTAAGTGACCGGCTGGGACTGTGCATTTCACTGTCAAACACCAGCCAGCATCACTGGGCATTGTTCTTTGGCTTTCCTTCCCTTGCATCCCTACCCTCACCCCTCCGTACTGATACCTCCTAAATAAGGTGTTAACACTCAACCCTTGCATCAGGCTCTGCCTTATAGTGGGGGAGAAAGGGTTAAGATACCATCTCAAGGCCGGGTGCGGTGGCTCATGCCTGTAATCCCAGCACTTTGGGAGGCCGAGGCAGGTGGATCACCTGAGGCTGGGAGTTCAAGACCAGCCTGACCAACATGGAGAAACCCCATTTCTACTAAAAATACAAAATTAGCCGGGCATGGTGGCACATGCCTGTGGTCCCGGCTACTAGGGAGGCTGAGGCAGGAGAATCGCTTGAACCTGGGAGGCGGAGGTTGTGGTGGGCCGAGACTGCACCATTGCACTCCAGCCTGGGCAACAAGAGTGAAACTCCATTTCAAAAAAAAAAAGATACCAACTCAAATGGTACTCTTTGTTTAAAAAAAAAAAAAAAGGACACAGATAAAACTACTGGATTTAGAGTATACAAAGATTAATAAATAAGTAGTAAAATCTTGACTAATACATTAAACTAAACTAATCTTGGCCATCTATCTATACTGGCTTCAAATATCCCTAATGTCCAAATGGTAAAATGTATCCTAAACATATCTAAAAGGATAGCATCTCTCAAAAAAGAGGGCCTGAATACCTATGACTATATTAACATTAAGTGAGGAAGCATGCATGCCTGGCCTTCCAGTTATATTTTTATTTTATTTATTTATTTGAGACAGTGGCTTGCTCTGTCACCCAGGCTGGAGAGCAATGGTGCGATTTCAGTTCATTGCAACCTCCGCCTCCTGGGCTCAAGTGATCCTTCCACCTCAGCCTCCCAAGTAGCTGGGACTACAGGTGTGTGCCACCACACCTGGCTAATTTTTGTATTTTTAATACAGACGGGGTTTCACCATGGTCCCCAGGCTGGTCTCGAGCTCCTGGGCTCAAGTGATCCGCCCACCTCAGCCTCCCAAAGTGCTGGATTACAGGTGAGAGCCACCACACCCAGCCGACCTTTCAATTATAAATGGAGCAAAAAACGTTGTGCTATATCTCTTGAAATACAATTATTTGTTGTATAAGAAAGAGGTCCCTGTCATGGTCTGAATGTTTGTGTCCCCTCCACATTCACATGTTGAAACCTAATTCCCCATGTGACAGTATGAAGAGGCAGTGCTTTTAGGAGGTGACTAAGTCATGCAGGCTCCACGATCATGGGGTTAGTGCCATTAAAAGAGAAACCCAGGCAGGGCGCGGTGGCTCACGCCTGTAATCCCAGCACTTTGGGAGACAGAGGAGGGCAAATCACGAGGTCAGGAGATCGAGACCATCCTGGCTAACACGGTGAAACCCCGTCTCTACTAAAAAATACAAAAAATTAGCCGGGCATGGTGGCGGGCGCCTGTAGTTCCAGCTACTTGGGAGGCTGAGGCAGGAGAATCGCTTGAATCCAGGAGGCAGAGGTTGCAGTGAGCTGAGATCGCACCACTGCACTCCAGCCTGGGTGACAGAGCGAGACTCTGTCTCAAAAAAATAAAAAAATAAAAAAAAAGAGAAACCCAGGGGAGCTTGTTTGTCCTTTCCACCACGTGAGAATGCAGCTGTCCTTATGAACCAGAAAGCAGGCCCACACCCGACACCAAATCTGCCAGCACCTTGATCCTGTACTTCCCATCCTCCTGAACTGTGATAAATAAATTTCCATTGTTTATAAGTCATCCAGTCTATGGTATTTTGTTAGTGAAGCCCACACAGACTAAGACAGTCTCCTTAACGCTAGCTGAGGTCCCTGGATGGGGTAGGCTATTGATAATAGCTCACTATCCACGCACTAAACACAACACAAACCGTTACGAATACAGTCAACTTTTGGTGGGAATGGAGAGCTTCCATGGACAGTGCAAGACAAGCAATTTCCTGATACCAAAACCCCGGGAGTTCCTGGGGCTGAACTGAAGGCTGCTCTGCATGATGAAATTTCCAGAGAGCCACAAGAAAGATGGGGACTTCCCAAAGTCCACGGACCATGCTCTGATGGCGCTGGGAAGTTTATATGAAAGCAACGGCATTACTGCATTAACCACTGAAACTTCCTGTTAGCCATCTGGCCCAACGCCGTTTACTAAATAATCTGTGCTTTCCCCAGCGATTTAAAACAACACTCTTATCATAAACCTGATCTATATTTCAGTCTGTCCTTGACTGCCCCTCCCTCACAATCTTCTCTCCCTTGCCTTTGATGACATTACTTTCTCCTGGATTCCTCGTATCTCTGACAATTCCTTCAAGGTCTCCTTGGCTGCTGCCTTAAACCTGTGCTGCAAGGCCCTGGGTGATCGTCTGCGTCCTCATCACCTCACCTCTCTGCTGATGAAACGCAAATCCTGGGCCATCCTCTGTGGCTGGGCAGGTTGGTCACTGCGCAACAGTGGCCGGGCCAACAGGGCAAGGAGGGGCAAAATCCATTCCGCTCTCTGCATGTCAGACCACGTATCCACATGGCTCACCAAGTTCCCATCTCTAGCTCAGAAGTCCTCGAAGTCACACCGTAGCCATCCAAATGCCAGCCATCTCTCCCTGAACGCACCCCAGGGAACCACACACTCAGCATGGACTCATTTTTCTTTCTTCCTAACCTGTTCCTCCCTTGTACACCCTATACTCACTGTACGGTCCCATCACACAAGGCAGAAAACCTGGAGGAATCCAGGCACTTCCAATCCCTGACCTGCCACAGCCACATCCTCTCCAGCCACTGCTGTAGAACTGGTGTTTGACCTCATTATTTCTCCTCTCATTTAGTCTGTCAGCCTCCACGCTTACCGGCCTTAAAGGCTTCGCTCTGCCGCACAAGCAGCCTTGCCACAATACTCTGATCATGTCACGCCACCGCCTGGAAATTTCCCATGGATTCCTGTTGCCTACAGGATAAAGACCTGACTCCTCAAAATGCCCCAAGGCCTCTGACTCTCTCTCTCACCTCTTTGTTCCTTAACCAATGCCAAACACATCCGCTGTTTTTCTCTCCTGCCTGGTCTTCACGCGTGCTGTAACCTTGGCTTGGAACGCCTGAGTCAAGGCCGCCCCCTCCCCCTGCAAACACTTGGTTGATACCCAGATCAAGCTGACTACTCCCTTCCTCCAGCCCCCAGATTTCCGCACAAATACTTGGAACACTTATAGGTTTATATGTGTCTCTGGCCCTATTAGAACTGCAGGTTCTGAGATCAGAGACAGCATCTAGTTTGATTTTGGATCCCCAGAGCCCGGCTCAGTGGCTAGCACTGTGACAACCTCATCCATAAAATCCTAAATGGATGTGAAAATAAGCAGATTAGCCAGCCAGGTGCGGTGGCTCACACCTGTAATCCCAGCACTTTCGGAGGCCGAGGAGGGGTGGATCATGAGGTCAGGAAATCAAGACCATCCTGGCCAACATGGTGAAACCCTGTCTCTACTAAAAATACAAAAAAATAGCTGGGTGTGGTGGCACATGTCTGTAATCCTGGCTACTCAGGAGGCTGAGGCAAGAGAATCGCTTGAACCAGGGAGGCAGAGGTTGGCAGTGAGCCGAGATTGCACCACTGCACTCCAGTCTGGTGACAGAGCGAGACTCTGTCTCAAAAAAAAAAAAAGAAAAGAAGCAGATTAGCCAAGGCAAGGTAATACAAATGTAAATTAGACTTTCAACTGGTTATAGGTGTAAAAATGGGGACAGAACACCTATTATCCCCAGGCACCCTCTGGAAAAGAAGAGATTAGGGATTAAGGGAGAAAGACTAGAAGTGCCTGGAAAAAAGGTAGACAGACAAAGAGGAAGAGAAGAATGGCCTGCTTAGAACCGGGACCGCACTTTCGGGGCACCGGGCTAGCATGTGGATGAAATGCCACCTGGAGAGGGACAGAGCAAAGATGCTTAAGAAAGGGGCCAAGCAGAAAGGCAGATAGATGCAGCTGGCCCAGCAGTGAGGAGGCACAAGCTCAGGTGCCTCCAGGAGTCAGGAGGTAAGATAAACATGAGCGGCTATTCTCACAGATGCCTTCCTGCAGAAAGGCAGGCAGATTAAAAAATATTTAAAACATCCCTACAGCCAAACAAAACAAGTCTAAGAAACGATTCCAGAGGAGAATCAGAAAGATAGCTGCTTTCCTTCTCCCTTAGACTATTGAGCGAAATTATTAATATGATGTTCAAGGGCTGCGTGATCCCTACAAACACAGCTGACTCTTTGCCATCAATAAGACACTTCCCATCCCCTACTCCTTCCTTATCCTTCCCATCCTGCAGCTTCCTCCTCCAGGAAGCCTCCCCTGATTCCCAAGGGTCTCTCTGTGACATGCTCTTAAAACACCCTGGACTCCTGCTTCACAACCCTTTCCTGATTGAATCAAATAGGTTTTCACTTAAAATCTGTTCCCACTATAAGAAGATAAACACTTTGAGGGCAGAGACTTTGTTCTTATTAAATCCCCAGTATCCAAGACTCACTCTGCCTGGTACATATTTGAGGCTCAACTATGTGTTGAATGAATGATTCAATCAAACAGATAAAACAATGAGTTAAGGCCGGCCGTGGTGCCTCACGCCTGTAATCCCAGCACTTTGGGAGGCCGAGATGGGTGGATCACAAGGTCAGGAGATCGAGACCATCCTGGCTAACATGGTGAAACCCTGTCACTACTAAAAAAAAAAAAAACAAAACAAAAAAACGGGCGTGGTGGTGGGTACCTGTAGTCCCAGATACTTGGGAGGCTGAGGCAGGAGAATGGCGTGAACCTGGGAGGCAGAGTTTGCAGTGAGCCAAGATCGTGCCACTGCACTCCAGCCTGGGTGACAGAGCGAGACTCCGTCTCAAAAAAGAAAAAGAAAAAAGAAAAAAAGAAAAAAATAAACAAAAAAAAACAATGAGTTAAACAAGTAATGAATAAAACTGGTATGCATCTAGAATGTTAAGACCAAGGTAGGTGCTGGAATTATTTTTAGCATAAAAGAGAAGGAGAGAGCCGAGCACGGTGGCTCATGCCTATAATCTCAGCACTTTGGGAAGCAGAGGCAGAAGCCAGAAGTTCGGGATCAGCCTAGGCAACATACTGAAACCCTTTCTCTACAAAAAACAAAACAAAACTGTTTTTAGGCACACTGGCTCATGTCTGTAATCCCAACACCATGGAAGGTCAAGGCCAGTAGATTACTTGAGGCCAAGATTTCAAAACCAGCCTGGGCAACATGGCAAAACATCTCTACAAAAAATAATAATAATAATAATACAAAAAGCCAGGTGTGGTGGCACATGCCTGTAATCCCAGCTACTCAGGAGGCTGAGGTGGGAGGGTCACTTAAGCCCAGGAAGTTAAGGCTGCAGTGAGCCATGATCGTGCCACTGCACTCTAGCCTGGGCAACAGAGTAAGACCCTGTCTCAAATAAATAAAAAATAAAAAATAAATAAAGAAATCAGCCAGACGTGATGACACATGCCTGCAGTCCCAGCTACTCAGGGGGCTGAGATGGGAGGAGTGCTTGAGCCCAGGAGGTTGAGGCTGCAGTGAGCCATGATTGTGCCACTGTACTCTAGCCTGGGCAACAGAGTGAGACCCTGTCTAAAAAAATAAATAAATAAATAAATAAATAAAGAGAGGAAGGGCAAATAGGACAAGTCCTTGTGGAGCCAACAGACAGCTTGAAGCAGGGACCAGCAGCTGTGCCCCAAGGGACCAACTGGTCAAACCAACTATCATATGGCCCAGTGAACTTGCCAACGAAAATCATCTTTCACGTTTTTTGTTTTTTTTTTTCCTTGAGACGGAGTCTTGCTCTGTCACCAGGCTGGGGTGCAATGGCGTGATCTCGGCTCACTGCAACCTCCACCTCACGGGTTCAAGCAATTCTCCTGCCTCAGCCTCCTGGGTAGCTGGGACTACAGGCGCCCACCACCACACCTGGATAATTTTGATATTTTTAGTAGAGACAGAGTTTCACCATGTTGGCCAGGCTGGTCTGGAACTCCTGACCTCAAGTGATTCACCTGTCTCGGCCTCCCAAAGTGCTGGGATTACAGGCATGAGCCACCATACCCGGCCAGAACAATGATATTTTATAACACACAAGTTATCTGAAATTCCTATTTTCGGATCCATAGATAAAGTTTTATTGGAACACAGCTACACTCATTTGTTTACCTATCATCCAGGGCTGCTTTCATGCTGTGACAGTAGAGCTGAGTGGCTGGGACGGAGACCACGTGACCCTCAAAGCCTACATACTGACCTACTTGGCCCTTTAACAGAAAAAGTTCACTGACCCCTGGCCTGGAGCCTCCGTGGGATCACTATATCCCAGGACCCATAAGAAAGCTGTCACCAGTGGCATCTGCTAAAATCTGAGTCCCAGAAAAAAGCTGCCACACACTGTCTATTGATATAAAATGTGACTTAAATTAATAGAGTGCTGGTGAAATTAATAGCATACCCATGCAATGGATTACTACACAGCTGTTTAAAAGAATGAGTTAGACTGAAATGTACAAAGTATAGAAAGATGTCCACATACACTGTCAAAGTAACTTAAAGGACAACATAGACAATATTTTCCAATTTATTTTAAAAGAATAAGTGTACATATGTTTAAAAGGTGAGACCGGGGATTATTTTTTATTTGAAATCCTTTTGCACTTATTGAATTTTTTACCCTGAAAACAAACTATTCTCTAACTTAAAAAAAGATCAAGATACTGAAATTCAGAAAGCCATTTCCCCCCATGCCCCTTTGCAATAGAGTAGCTTATTTGGGATGATAATGGATCCAAATTATTCATATCCCCTAGCAACCTGACCTTCCAATAATTCAGATCCAATGTTGTCCCAAATAACTGATGATCTCATGATCCTACGGTCCAAATTCTGTGTTTGGCAGATGGGTGTTGCATTCATAGACACACTCTTCTCTGAAATTTCAAGTCTCCGGTAACAGTGCAAAGCTGTTCATGTGTTTGTTTTGAGGAAGTGTAAGATTAGAACGGTCAGAAATAGTCCTACTTCCCTTTTCCTAGAAACTTCATTACCTCTTCCACTAGACCACCCCTCTTGAGCCTGCGGAAGGTCAGGTTGCCAGGGGATACGAATAAACCAGCTGCCTTCTTTGTGTCTCTGCTAAACAGTAGCTGGCTCCCCAGTCACTAGGACCCCCTCCTGGTGCAGGCTTATAATCATCAGCTGTAGTAACGATACCCCCAGGTAAGCACAGAGGAGTGAGAGGCCAAGGCTGAGCCAGCAGCTGGACTTGGGTACTATTTTCATCTTCTGCCTTGGAATGCATGTCTGTGATTCCCACTAAATCTCATTTTCCTTGGTTTAAATCCTCTCAGTTCTCTCATGGTAATTTCTTTGGGGAGTCACGGAGGTCAAGACACAGCTCTGTTTAGCTGGTTTACCCTGTCCTGCCCTGCCCAAGACCACAGCCTGCAACAGTGCCCTCTGCTCACCTTGTTACAGAACCTGCCACGTGGTGCACCCCCTTTTATAAACCATCTACAGCAAACTTCTGGGGATCCTGGGGTCATCTGAAGGCCTGGGAGGTCCCTAATTATTGGGGGCATTGAGGTGTGGTCCTATTCAACTCAGATGCACATGGAATCTGTACTATTTGATGGGATAAATAACCCATAAGTACCCCTGGCATTTCCCAAAGAACATCTGGAGAAATGCCAGCCAGTGAGATACTTAAGGAAACAGATGACGTTGTAGTGAAATTAGGGAAACCTCGCATTTGCAATCCCTGTATTGAAGCTTCAAGATCATTAAAACCTTCAAAATTCCAAGACGTCATGCAGTGGCTTCGCCTCGTTCATTTTATTCAAGCCAGCTGTTGACCACAGAACCTTTTGAGATACCGTTCAGAAAACACAGCCCAGACAAACAGGTTGGGTTTAACACAGATACCCAGGGTGGACGTCAGGGTCCAAGGAAGACTCCAACCATAAAGGGCAGCCTTCCTTCCAAGATACTCCCAGAGCTACAGACCCAGACTTGCACCCCTACCACCCGGCACAGTGTAAGGAGTAAGACTTTACTGCAGCCCCTGAGCATAGACTTAAGAAGAAAAAACCCCCAAACAGAGAGGTGAAGAAGGGAGAAAAAACCTGCCCCTCTAGACAGCCAGAATGCCAGGGAATTGGTGCAGGATGCTCCCCCGAGCGGGACTCACCATTGGTGGTCGTGTTGACATAGTACCGCCGGCCCTGAGGCGACAGGTAGCTTTGCCAGCCAGGTGGAAGGATGACCGTCTGGCTTTCTTCTCCCGGTGGTGGGGGGACCATTCCAGGCTTCTGTTGGAGAAGAAAGAGAAGGTCACACCCATTTGGCATTTTTGCAAGAGTTTTTAAACCGGTAAGGCAGAGGCTGATGAATTCACCCTACAGTAGCGTGACATTGGGAAGTCTGTGGCCACAAACCCCTGAGGTCAGAGGCAGCACACACGTGACCTCAGGGGTTGCGTGAGCATGAGCGGTTAGAAGCACCTGAGCGTTCAGAGCCCCTGCACAGGGGACACCTCCTCTGGGAGCAGAGAGGAAAATGCCATTCAGCTAATGGAGCTGGACTTTCTCCGCGGCCCCCTAGAAAATCACTCACAGGGTGCTGCGCTTGCAAGGGGGCCCTGTCACTCCACCAGCTCCCATTGTGAAATCTGAAGCCTGAAATTCCCAGACCACGAAGCACAGCAGCAGACAAGGCCCCAGGCTTGCTGTGCAAACCTAGCAGAAGTAATTAATGCAAGTCATCCCACAGCGAGATGCAAAACATTCTATAATAATGCCGAAAATCCATGAAGAGCTGGATGGAGCTTCTCTCGCCAAGGGTCCAGATCACTCTGGCGAAAAGAACTAGGACTCGGAGACAGAGCAGACGCTAACTTCCCATTGTATGCATTTACATGCGGCTTAATTCTTTTAACCATGTATAGAGTTACTTTTCGTTAAAAAACAAATCAGAGAAAAATGTATATGACATATAAAGAAACTAGATATCGAGTAGACAGATGCTAAAAAAACAGCCATGGCCAGGCGCGGTGGCTCACGTCTGTAATCCCAGCACTTTGGGAGGCCGAGGCGGGCGGATTGCCTAAGCTCAGGAGTTCGCAACCAGCCTGGGCAACACGGTGAAACCCCACCTCTACTAAAAATACAAAAAATTAGCCAGGCGTGGCGGCATGAGCCTGTAGTCCTAGCTACTCGGGAGGCTGAGGCAAGATAATTGCTTGAACCTAGGAGGAGGTGGTTGCAGTGAGCAGATATCACACCACTGCACTCTAGCCTGGGCGACAGAGCGAGAGTCCACCTCAAAACAAACAAACAAAAATATAAAAACAAACAAACAAAAAACAGCCATGATCCCTGGGTGCTGGGATTACAGGCAATTATTACACTCTCCTTTCTACATATCTGTTCCCCCTAAATTTTCTCCCATAAACACAGAAATAAAAGTGGTTAGCTAAAGAACATTTTAAAATTAGGACAGAGAGTCCAAAATAGCCCATAAGATTGCTATGCCTTTTGAAGTAAATTGATTAAAATCAGAATTCTAGCCACACGAAGAGTAGCCATGAATTTCTCAGCAAAGCCAGGGGCTGTTCACAAACAGTAAAGGTAATCGGCTCCCAAATGTCCTCAGTATACCCCAGCTGTGCCCATAGTGGTGGTCCCTGGTGACCCCCGCTTAGGAAAACAAGATAACAGAATGACAGAGAGCAGCAGAGACACACAGCTCCCAGGCTGCTCTCACGCTTTGTGAAGGTTGCAAAACCACGTGCCGTGGCTTCCCGTAGTGCCTTGCATGTCGTCGGAGGGAACGAGTAAATCTGAGCTGCTCGGGGACTTTAAGTAAACACAGCCTCCCTTCTGCCCTCTGCGTAGCTGCGGTGTAAGTTTCATAATGCATTTTCACAACTTAATTAAAAGCTTTCCCCTATGCCCTGGACGCTCCATCTCCTACACCTGCTAACCTGCAGCGCCCGTTTGATTCCGTATGGAAAACTGTCTTCTAAGAAAGCAGGAGACAGTGAGGTGGACAGCAGCCAGGCTCAACACGGTGTGGCATCCCACCAGGGTCCCGGGTTGCTGTCTCACCAGTACGTCCAGTAAGCACAAGCCCATATCTGGGCAGGTTTACCTGGGCCTCCTCACTGCTTTGGTCTCTCCAGGATTGAAAGATAACCAAAATATATGCAAGACAAATAGGATTATAACAAGGTGTGTGTGTGTGTGCGTGCGTGCGTGCATGCATGTTGAGAGAAAGAAGTATCCCATGCACAGGAGATGTAGATTTTGTCCAATAGGGGATTGGAAATAAAGTCGGCATGGGTGGGGGGTCAGGGGATTAAAAATGAGGGTTAGGACCAGGTGCAATGTCTCACGCTTGTAATCCTAGCACTTTGGGAGGCCGAGGTGGAAGAATGGCTGGAGCCCAAGAGTTTGAGACCAGCCTAGGCAACATAGGAAGACTCCGTCTGCAAATAATTTTTAAAATTAGCTGGGTGTGGTGGCATACGCCTGTGGTCCCAGCTACTTAGGAGGCTGAGGTGGAAGGATAGCCTGAGCCTAGGAGGTTGTTGCAGTGAGCTGTGATCGCACCACTGCACTCCAGCCTGAGTGACACAGTGAGACCCTGTCTCAAAACAAAGAAGAAAAAAATACAACTACAGGCATGAGTGTTTGATGAAAGAGATTCTACAATCAGAGGGGCAAGATGCCAGGTGTCCTCTCCTTGAGTGAAATACTCTAGTTTCTCCTTCAATCAAACGTGGGAAAGCCATATTGGTACTTATCCAAATAACTTGGGAGGAAATGGGAAGGATCCAATATTGACATGGCCAGAAAAGGGGTGCAGAGACAGGAACCCACAGGCACAGTGAAAACAGCCCTCAGGCTCGAACAGCCTTCAGTGCCAATCCTGCCTGGACCGCTTGACAGCCATGTGACCACAGGCTACTGACTCACCAGGCTATTCTCGAATCTGTGAAACGAAGGGTGATAATATGAGCCCAGTTGTGGAAGACACTGGAGAGGGTAACAATGCGCAACTCAGCACCTAGGGCAGCGCCCGTCCTGAGGGATGCGCAATGAATGGGGTTTTCCACTGGAAGGGCTTCACACAGTCTGTCTACGGCGATACCGACCTCCACCCTAGCCTCACCATCCCTCTGTCTGAAATGTCACCATCAGTCACTTCTCTGAGGTTTCTGTTTCCAATACTACCCGACTTGAACGGCAAACACCTGCTGGGGAGGTTAACAGCTTGAGAGCTGGCCAGTGCATTCTGGTGAGAGGGCTGGGCAGTGAGGAGACCACTCCTTACAGGAGCTGGAGAGCCAGTGGACCCAACCCGTGACCCTCAGTGTCCCACCCAGGGAACAGCAATAATGATGCTGTCCCTTCTCCGCAAGGCACTGATGACCACGGAGGTCTCCTGCAACGAGGAAATTCAGGACCTTACAGAAGGTGGGAGGCACCCTGATACTGAGCCGTGAAGGACCATGAGATGCTGAAAGAGGGGAGGAGGAGGGCACTGGGGCCACCAGGCCCATCTCCTAATGTGGCTGATGTGGCAAAGATGGTCTCCACATCTCCCTCCTGCAGGGCCACACTCTGCCTCCATCTCCCGAGGCAGCCATAGTCCCATCACCTTTCTCTTCTCTTAGAAAAGCGTTCCTCCTGATGGCTGACTTTAAAAGTCAAAAGACATGGAGACAACCAGGTATAGACACAAACACCTAGAAACACGCAGTCAAACAAAAATGGGTACATGGATGCTCATAGCAATATCATTCATAATGGCCAAAAAGTAGAAACAACTCAAATCCCTCATCAACAGATGGATGGATAGTGTAGTACAGCCATACAATGGAATATTATTCAGAAATTTAAAAAAATGGAGCTGTGATACATGCTACAACATGAATAAACCTTGAATACATTATGCTAAGTGAAAGGAGCCAGACACAAAAGACCACATACTGTATGATTTCATTCATATGAAATGCCCGGAATGGGCAGAGCCATACAGACAAAAATAGATTCGTCTTTTCCAGCGGCCTGGCGAGGGGAGAATGGGTACAGGTTTTCCCTTTGGAGTAATGACAATGTTCCGGAACTGGATCATGGTAATGGTCGCACAATATCATGAATACATAAATATATCACTGATGGTAAATATTTTGTCATGTGTATTGTACCACAATTAAACATTTTTTTTGGCTGGGCACGGTGGCTCACACCTGTAACCCCAGCACTTTGGGAGGCCAAGGCAGGTGGATCACCTGACGTCAGGAGTTCGAGACCAGCCTGGCCAACCTGGTGAAATCCTGTGTCTACTAAAAATACAAAAATTAGCCAGGCGTGGTGGCAGGTGCCTGTAATCCCAGCTACTCAGGAGGCTGAGGCAGGAAAATCACTTGAACCCGGGAGGCGGAGGTTGCCGTGAGCCAAGATCGCGCCATTGTACTCCAGCCTGGGTGACAGAGTGAGACTCTGTTTCAAAAATAAAGAAAAAATTAAAAAAAAATTTTTTTTTTAAAGATGTGGCGAAGGCAGAAGTTAGACCTCGCTACCTTCAAGTTCTCAGTTAAGGGCCAACAGCGCCAGCATTACCTCACCCTTCATGGCCACGGAGGGGCAGGAGCAGCCGGCCCCCAGGCATCCAGAGGATACAGTGTGCATAACCACCCAATAATTAAGGTCTCTCTCAATCTTATTCTTCTAATTAGTTTCCTTCCAAGTTAAATCCTTCCCTTCTCTTCCTTAGTCCTGTGGCTTTTTCCCTTCAATTTTGTCAGCACTTTCCCATGGGAACTGTACTAGAAGCAGAGGTGACACAGGCCCAGGGGTTGGGGACAGACCCCATCTGGAAGGAACAAGATCAGAGGTAGCAGGAGTGGGGTTGGGGGAAAATGAAGGAAGTTTTTTCTAACTCAGAAATTCTTTACCTAATACAGGGTGTCTTTGTGGGAATAATAAAACGCGGCCTCTTCCTCTGGAAGGGACCATCCCTTGGCCAGATTGCAAGGACAGGCTTCAGTCCCTCTCCATCCACCCTCACCTGGGCCTCCTTGTTCAGTAGGCAACCTGCTCAATGATATATATGGAAAGTGCATCCTCTAAGAATCTGAGGAAGGCTATGGATCTTCTGTCCCCTAAAATGGGTGCACATACACACACACGCTATTTCATACGTAATAGCAGGAGGTTTCTACACTACTTCAGAACCCTACTCTAGAAAGGACTTGAGAAATATCTGAGCTCAGATCCATTTGTACCCATCGATAATGACTTTTCACCAGTCACCAAATATCTATAATGCATGCCAGACTGGACTGAGTGCTTTAGACAATCAGCTACTCGTCACAACAAGCCTGCCCCATGGATGGCATTTATCCCCGCTTTAAAACAAGGCATCTGAGACACAGAGAGTTTAATAACTTGCCCAGTGTGGCACGGTTAGTTAAATGGTAAAAACAAACTGCTTAAAAATATCAGCTGACCAGATGCAGTGACTCATGCCTGTAATCCCAGCGTTTTGGGAGGCCGAGGCAGGAGGATTGCTTGAGGCCAGGAGTTCAAGGGCAGCCTGGGCAATGTAGCAAGACCCTATCTCTACACAAAATTAATTAATTAATTAATTAATTAAAATAATAGCTTTGTTCTAGAGACTTCTATCCAGTTACCTTAAAGTTGGGCCACATCTCTCCCCAGCTACACCTACTCAGCTCCATTTTCTCACTGAGACCACCTGACGCCCCAGCTCCTTCCCAAGGAGGATGACAACAACTCAAGCCTGATCCTCCTGCTTGTCTCCCAGTCCCCAAGTGAGCATATGATGTGCAAAAATATCACCGCCCGCGTCCAGGCCGTCACGTTCCCTAGCTGTAGGCTGACTTCCTTGTCTCTTTATTTAAAAAAAAACACAACCCCCAAAATTTTCCCCTTAATGGTGGCTACTGATTCCTCCTTTAAAAAAAAAAAAAGCAGGCAAGCAAAGTCACCCAGAGATTAGAGATCAAAAACAAATCCCCCTACAGCAGTGTTTCTCAAAGTATGGTCACCGTGGGCCACCCCAGCAGTCACCTGGGATGTGAGTTCAAGTGCACACTCTCGGGCCTGACTCAGTCTCCAGAGCAGCCTGGGAGGCTGCATTTGTAATAGTGATCCTGGGTGAGTCCTGTGCTCTGAAGCCACTCCGTTGCAGCGTTAGAGGCAGCAACTGAGAAAAAACATCACTTCTGAAATGAAAACTGAGATCGTAGAATTTTTATAAGCATGATTTGTAAAAAGACAGTGTTGGGCTGCACAGTGACTTATTAAAGAAAAAGATTCTGTCCCATTGCCCCAAACCCTTCAAATAAACTATTTAACAGACAGTGGAGGTTGTCTCTGCAGCCTCCAGGCAGTACAGACCCTGCTACTCCGCTCCCACCATGCTTCAAGCTCAAGTTCAACCTAGGTGCCACCTCCACCTCCGGGACTCTCTCCCCCTCCAGAGGTTTCTGAGAACACCTGACTCTTACCTTCTAAAGCCGTGAGCAAACGCTACTTGCTGGCGTTAATGGGTGGTCGTCAGACACTCGCTTTAGCAGCCAGATCAGACGGTTTTAAGGTCTCCCACTCTGCGTCCTCTCACACCCCAAACCCAGAAGCAATAGGAGCTCTAAAGAAAAGCATATCCACAGGGCCCCACACCCCCTCTCCCCCCACACCCAGATCTATATATAACAGCTCTGAAGTTGTCAGCCTAACGAGCCACTTTCTGGCAGACCCGTTGCTATGGCAATGCTTGCTAATGAGCCCAGTGCCGTGATTGGCACTGCTTGAAGGCTCCTCCACAAAGGACTCTCCAGCAAGTTCTCTCTTCCCCAACCACGGAGGCAGCTGGACACCCAGAAGCAGCCAGGGCATGGCTGGGCACTCCTGGGAGGGTTGAGTCCCGGAGTAGTCCTGGACTCAGCAGCCAGGAGTGGCCCCACTGCCAGCTCTGCATTCCTCAGGGAGTCAACCAATTACTAATGGGGCTGCCAGAGCCCACCAGGAAGATCAAGACCCAGCACGGCTGGAGACTGGCAATTAACTCCCTCGTCACGCCTTCCTGGTGGACACCTGTTTAGGTGGGCAGACTCCTACACAGAGCTGGGAACAGCTACCCGAGAAGGATACTCTCCTCCAGCCTGGGTTAAGACACAAATCAAGCAACAGTGACATCACCAGCCCCAGAGTCTGTGTCTCTAAGAATACTGGGCGCATTTCCTGTCTCACAGGTGAAAGTATTGCGCTCCCCAACTCCAGCAGCCTTTCTAGCCATACTCAGAAATTTCAGTGCACAGAAAATAGGAGGGGACCCCTGGCAACGTCACAACACATCCTGAGGACTGCAGTCTTCACCCAGTAGTTATGCAGGAGACAGGCTGGACCCTGGCAGAGTCTTCATTTTCTTCTAAAGGTCAGAGATTCAGAGACTTGGCCTGGAAGGAGGAGGTTGAGACAGCTGCTATCAACAAAGAAACAGACTATAAGATTCGGGAAGACAGGGCCACGTCCCTATCCCTCTTTTCATAGCTTTAATCTCAGCACAGTGCCCAGAACAATGAATGAATGAATGAATGAATGAATGAATGAATGAAAACTGAGAATTGTAGTAGGAACTAGGCTTCAGAAACATTTGAGGAGGCTATCTCACCAAAAAAAGCAGACAGGGAATGGGAGTGGGAGGAGGAGAAGGTGTGTGTGCTCCACCTGTGAACAAATCCCAGCTCTTAATGGATCTATTGAATGGACTCTGCTATGGTTTGAACATGTCCCCTCCAAAATTCAGGTGTTGGCAACATGGTAGGATTAAGAGGTGGGACCTTTAAGGGGTGACCAGCCCATGAGGGCACCTCCTTCAGTGGGATTGAGGCTCTTATCAAAGCAGCTTCATGCAGCATTCACTAGCTTGCCCTTCTGCCTTCCGCCATGTGAGGACACGCTATTCCTTTATCTCACAGACACAGCAACATGGTGCCATCTTGGAGGCAGACAACAGCCCTCACCAGACAACAGAACCCGCCAACACCTTGATCTTGGAACTTCCCAGTCTCCAGAACTGTGAGAAAGTCCTGTTCTTGCGCTAGGCACCGTGGCTTGTGCCTATAATCCCAGCTACTCAGGTTTGCTTGAGGCCAGGAGTTCAAGGCAAGCCTGGACAACATAGTGAGACCCCACAGCCCCCCCTCCCATCTCTCCAAAAATAAAGTTTTTTTTTGTTTTGTTTTTTGACAGAGTCTCACTCTGTCGCCAGGCTGGAGTGCAGTGGCGCGATCTTGGCTTACTACAATCTCCGCCTCTCAGGTTTAAACAATTCTCTTGCCTCAGCCTCCCAAGTAGCTGGGATTACAGGCATGCACCACCACACCCAGCTAATTTTTGTATTTTGTTTTATTTTGTTCTGCTTTTTAGTAGAGACGGGGTTTCACCGTGTTGGCCAGGATGGTCTCGATCTCTTGACCTCATGATCCACCCACCTCAGCCTCCCAAAGTGCTGGGATTACAGTCGTGAGCCACTGCGCCTGGCCTTAATGTTTCTTTTTTTAAATTTAGCTGGGCGTGGTGGTACGCACCTGTAGCTCCAGGTACTTGAGAGGCTGAGGGGGGAGGACTGCTTGGGCCCAGGAGTTAGAGACTGCAGTAAGCTATGATTGTGCCACTGCATTCCAGCCGACAGAGACACTGTCTCAAATAAATAAATACATTCCTGTTCCTCATACATTATCTGGTCTCGGGTATTTTGTAAGAGCTGCACAAACTGGGAAGCGGGAGGCAAGATAATATGTATTGTTTCTTTTATTGCAGAAAATAGATTGAGAAAGAACATCCAGAAGCCTCA